>NC_091935.1:4786666-5115833 GCF_041260155.1 Ptychodera flava | reverse complement strand
AGCATTTGCAAAATGTAGGCTATCATAAAATATATATTTTAATGGGGTTACGAGCACAGTTGTTAGTAGAAAATATGTTGTTTGGAAGGTCCCAATACTTGTCCTTGAACCTGAACCTTAAAGTGTTTTCATTTCAACGTTCGTAATAAACGCGTTGCAAGTCAAATAAATCTATCGATACAGTGGTATGTCAGTTACAACTATGCGTAGAAAGACTTTTACCTTGAATAGATACATTTACGGCATTGGAAACGGCGAATATATTATCATCCGTACTGTAAACTTTGCATCTGTACGTACCCTCGAAGGCTTCTGTCATATTATTGATGATAAGCAAGGCACTGAAAATGTGTAAAATGACATATCAAGTCTTCTTTACATACTCGATTGTGTTAACTAAACGACAGTCATTCAGGTTCGTTCGTAATTTACATTGTTCGATACATAATAATGAGTTCTAACACTTTGACGTGAAAACACGGTGACTGTTATTTTAGGTACGGTATCAGTGTAGGAACAATGCACTCTTAAGTGAACGCGCTTGAGAACTGATCATGTGAAGGCCAATGATACTAGAGTAGGTCCACTGGTCGTCGGGTCAGAGAGACTTTCTGCAAAAAATGTGATTGTATGTTGCCTTTGGTCTTACATGGTGTCGTAAAAAATAACGTCTATTTCAGTCTTAGCTACTGTTAATTGTAAATTATACAAATTGGAAGAATACTTGATAGACATATTCATAACAGATCCAGTTGTAACTGCGGAAACAATTGATAACAAGTAAGCTTAAGTTATGTTACTTCCCATCGCGTCTACCTTACCAACTAGCGTCGAACGTCTAATTTTGAACATGGATTTACGCCAGTTTGATGTTTAATCGAAACAAATTAGATTATGATAAAATTAAATTTTGAAGATACGTGTACATGGTTTTAAATAGCTGCAAGGATCGCAAAGTTGTGTGGAATATACTGACCTCATACTTGGATCAGACGTCCATATCACTGCATCATCTTCGGACAAACTTTCACCATTCAGTTCAAACAAAAGTGGATTGCGGTCGACATTGTAATATAAGCACTGTAATCGAAGGGACGAGTAGAATCTGACATCATCGGTAACAACACTGAGTATTGCGTATGGTTCCATCGCTGTGGTAGAACAAATAGGAAACATTGGTTTATAATACTGCTAAGATGGAGTTATGACCAGTACAGCAGAGGAGTTGTATATTGATTAATTGTTGTAGTCAGCTGGAAGTTAACATAAACCACAGACAAATATAGAAACAGACTAGCAACGGGTATTGTTCAAGGCGTGCAGCGCTTACGTAACCCATCCATGTTCGCCTCGCCTCAGGTTGCTCTCGTCTCTCTTTTCCGAAGAGTGCCGACCATGCATCCTTCGGTAATTTTCGGATTTTCGCCAATTATTAAGCAAAAGTATGTTCGGCAAAGTTTGTGTTGTTGTTGTCGTGTGGTGCTGAGCGAAATTGGCGTGCTGGCGAAAACGGGAATGTTTTGAGCTTCAGGAAAGTGAGTTTTACCATTTTAGAAATTCCTTTCATATTTTTATGAATATATAATGAGCGTGTTTAAACCAAATTTGAAAGTCTTTTTTGGTTACTGTCTGGTTTTACTCAATGGTTTACGGTCAGTCATACCGTCTTTTACACGTGCGTCAAGGAAGGACATGTTTATGAAACTGCTGGCATGTTATATTTGATTGGCGTGAAGCAGTGTGTCTGCCCTGAGAGCTCACAAAGTAAATATGGTTGCTACGCGACTTGCAGCACGATGCCATCTCGTTGTATTTTTCGCATAATCTCGTGCAATTATCAACCACAAACAAAGTCTCCAAAAAGTGTAACACCTTTGAAACTCATTTTAATTTGAAAAGGCAATAGTCTACCGAAACGACCATGAAACAAAAGGCATGCCGCATTGCTAGTCTGTTTCTTTATTTGTCTGTGCATAAACACAACCCCTGGCAGGACCTGGTTGTCAAACAACACTTGCACTGTCAATGCTTTTAAATTGATGTTCTTTCATTTCAAACAAAATGAGCTATCCTTGGAGAGTATTATGAATAATTGATGTATTGATAGATAGATGATTATCTTCGGTATTTTCGGATAATGCGTCTATTAACAATTATCTTGAAGTCATCTTGAATTTCAAGTGAATAGCCGGATGAGAAAACTAACATCGAACATACGTATATCGCAGGCCGGACCTTGCCATCCTTGAGCACACTTACAAGAACCATTCCATCCATGACAAGTAGCACCATTCAAACAATGACAGTCATATTCACAGTGACCTCCATACTTGTTCAAGGGACAACCTTTAATGTGAACGTAGATGTTAGGTTAGCAGCCACCTTTACAGAGTGATGCCAGATACAGCCAGCTAAAATATCATGAGTTGTTGTCCTTTATACTTAAACCGAACTATCAATTAAATTATACGTTGGGTGGGAAATGCGACGTACTGGTTTTGACCATCGAACGTCGAGAACAGAAAGGGCTGAAGTGTGCAAAAAAGCCGATCTCTGTCCTTAAACATATCCTGAAAATGTCTTCCCTTCGCTGAGTGGTTTTGAAGTGAGCCTGTAAAATTTGTCTTTCCAACGTGGTAATATTTTCACCTCGATTCGATAAAATGTTAAACATCTTTCTATCGTCAAATTTTGAAAAGAGAACAAAAAAGTCATTTGTAGTTCGCTGTGATAATATGGCGGATGTGTGCTTAGCGACGCTGTAATAGCAAATTTAACAAGACTTCAATTACATATCTCCCTTTATAATATTTTACCTGTACATACCCTGCATTTCTGTCAAAATTTTGGCAAAGCTGTATTATCAATGTATATAGTGAGGGAGCAGCAGTTTTTCTGGGAAAAATCTTCTGACTTTGGAATATCGTTTAGCAGTAAACGGAAAATATTGTGACTGAAATAATTGCTGATGCAAACAAGTTCAAGAACCGTCACGATGAAGTATTTCTTGACAATTTCTGTACTTTGTTTATATTGTGTAAGGTGCCAAGTAGTACGATTTAGGTATTTTGGTGTGATAAGTACATTCTCTGGGCACAACTCTCCAGATTGCTTCATACATTTACAGTTACTGTATCGGTGGAGACACATATCATCGCATTAAGTTTTTCTGGACATCCAAGATCTGATTTTGGGACCGGGTGCGGGGTGGGCTGGTTCGTTTAGTTAATACTGTAAATGGATATAAAGCAAAGCTTACTCTTTGTCAGGTAGGAAAATGGCACCACGAACATCAGTGCAAAATATGTTATTATTCTACGACAATTGTAGTGGTGCTGTCTGTTAGAAATATACGTATCTGAGCGGACTATAATTCCAGAACACTAATAATACATTGAATGCAGCACTATAGGATTTAAGTTTGTGTTTTAGAAACAATTTTTACTGTGAACAACAACCTATTATGGTTCTTTCTTGATTTGACATTAATAATTATTGTTTGTAGATGACTTTTTTCTCCACTCGACAGAAGATTTGACGGAAAATTCGTTGCTTAGTACAAATATTTATCAAAGAAAATTGCACTTAGACACATATTGACTTAAAGGTGTGAAATTTTGGCGGCAATATATATTTGTTAGATGACAGCTATTTTTGCAAATAGAAGCTTATGTTATTTACATTATCTAAACTACATCTCTATTGCCAAGTATAACAAGTACAAAATAATTTTCAAATGCCAGGTCTCGCAAGTAGACATTTAAGTCAACTTTTACTCCTTCCAGTTACTTGTACCCCACTATCAATGTTACGGTTTTGAGGGGGCAAAAGCCCTACCACCAACATTGCTAAAAGTCGATAATCTCATATACTCGTTAGTCACATTGAATTTCGATTACGACAGACAAAAGTAACGTATCATCGGTGGAATTTGCAACTTTTACTTATGCAAGTCTTTCTTTGCATCTTGGCAGCCATGTCGTCTCCCCTGAACGACACAATGCCGTTCCCCGTACAGTGCAACTTTCACGAGCAAGGACGATTGCAAAACTGCAATGCACGCCCTGAGGGGCGGGGAGAGGGCGCCTGACGCATGGCATCCATGGTATTACTTGGGCAGAATATCAGAAGCTCGGATGTCACGATTTTCCAAATATAATACTACGAGGAAATAAATTTACACCACGACTTTCACAGTCGTCACCATATTTCCTTTTCCATACAAACTTTTATATGGTCGATTCCTGAAAAGAGCTTAAAGTATAACCATCCACAAAGAAACTGCAAATGACAACCAAACGAACTCAGATATGCCCCCAACAACAAGGCTTTGTAGGAGCAGAAGATTGTAAATCCTCAACAATCCTCGACAAGATCCCTGTCAAATCGAATGCGACATTCTTGCAATAGATTAATATATCAGGCTGAAAGAGAAATACCGAATACACATTATCACAAAGGTATACAGTCACCAGTAATCTAAATATGCCCATATAATGTCAAAAGGGCGTTCCTTTATATTCAAAATGCCCATGAGAGGGCGCTGTTTTTAAAAAGCGGCCACCCACTTAAAATCTGTGATTGGTTAGATTTTCTCTTTCCATGGTAACTGTAGCAAAATTGGAACAGGTAACAGTATACCTTTAGTTGCGTCGATAAAGTAATCCCTCTTTGCCTTATCAATCATGCGCACAAGTTTATTTCTAACTATACTGGACTATATTGGTAAAATCCGATTTCGGTTGCCTTGAAAGAGCATCCCTCTCATGCATGGCACTCAAAATGTCTCTATTCATCCCGGCTAGCTGATTAGTCGTTGTACACGTTTTTCAATAAAAAGAACGTGAACATCACATATCTATTAAAAATATTAACCAAGAGCCCTGTAGCAACATTTACATTATCAGCCGCATCAATTAAATACTCATGGAGCAAGTGAAAGGTCACGAAGAAAAAGACCAAGCTCGAAATGAGAGAAGGAACGAAATTTAAGAATGAGATGAGAGGGTGCCAATATAGTGTTGTTTTTTCTTGTGTGTTAAATTGATGGAATAGTGATCAAAAAGCCCGATCTCGGAAACACATAAATTTCAAGACAAGTTCTCTGTTCGACACGTATGTATGGTTAATACATGTTCCAGAAATATGTCTAGTAAAGTTGCCCTAAATTCAAATTGATTAAATACTGGTATAAGTAGTGATTTTGATCGATCGTTTGATATAAAAAAAATCAACATTGAAATCACCCAAAATATAAAGTTCTTTTCCAGTATAGAAACCCCCGTTTTATTTTCACATTCGATGTTAACATCAATATCATGTGAGGTGTTAGGGGGTCTGTAAACGCCCGCTACCAGAAAGGCTTTACACTTGATGGCTTTAATTTCAAGCTACATGATTTCTAATTCAGAAGATTCTAAATAATACCGTCTCGTATACCTTATTGTGGGTCTCATATAGGCTAGGATACCACCCCCTTTTTTATCAATTCTGTCTTTTCTTCAACTAAATAATTTGTGATTCTGAAATCATCAAAGCAATCACTGGTACCAAGTAATGTTTCAGAAAAAAACATAACGTCAGTTGAAATTCGTTGATCAGTATCGAGATCTTAGAAACCAACCTATAAGTCGATATGTCTATTCGAAATACATAGATTGCATGGCCGCGAAACGTCACAGATTGTCACAGGGAAACACTGAACACCAACATTTGTTTTATATTCAGTTTTTCCTCATTCAGTGATGCGTCCAATAGCGTTTGTCAAAACAAGAGTACCTTCGGGCACTTTGCAAACCTTTATAATTGAAAGTTTATCCACGTGCCTTTTGAAATGAATAAAGGAACTGAAATCTTCATTGCATCATCAATTTTCATCCGCGGCGCCAAACCGTTTTGGCCTCGTGATTTTTTTGTACCGCATGCAGTCTTGGTAAAGCAGTGGCTGAACGAATGATACACATCACAGAATTTGGCGGGTTATATGTAAAACAAAGAGCAATTGCAGAGTCAAAGTATCATCAACAGAAGCAATGTAACCTGTGGCAATTCTTACCTGCGATTTTAAATTCCACAATGCCGATTTCAACAGGTGGATAAAGATTCCCAAAACTTGCATTCAAGCGGAACTTTGTGAGTGGTGGTGCATTAAACATATTTACAGTCAACTTTACAGTGTAAGTAGTGGAATTTTCAACCAGGTGACTCCTCGTGACATCTGTGCCATTTTCCTACAAAAGCAAGAAATCTAAATATTGTGTGATATCCACAATATTATCGCATATAAGAATTGAACGAAAAGTATGCAACTATCTAGCTGAAATGGACTCTGTAGTCTTCCTAAAGCAGCAACAAAATGTAGTTATCGTTCGCAAATACCATATTATGAAATTGTTTGCTCAATTTCACCAGAGGACTTTACGCTCAAAAGCTATCGAGTTCGAACAAATACGATTATCTTGAATCGTAATGAGATATTGTGAACTGCGTAAGACATATTTTTACGAGCACAATGTATAAAAGTTCTTCATATATTTTGATTTTATCGATGACATGATGACCGGAAAGAAAAAAACTACCATCACCATTAAAACATGACCAAGTCGTTGCTTTAGCAATATGAGAAATGTAATTTGGCCGTTTGGCAATGTGGGTTGGATACAAAACGTACAATACTCTCTCTCTCTCTCTCTCTCTCTCTCTCTCTCTCTCTCTCTCTCTCTCTCTCTCTCTCTCTGAAAGGTATTTTGTACAATCTGCAATGCAACTCTGCTGTGGAAAACACTGTGGAATGTGCTGTCAAATAAACGAGCATGATTTCTCACCAAATGCAGATGTAGCAGGAATGTGGCAATTATGATGCTTTGGTCACAGTAATCAACTTTACATATGTATAGCAGCTATATACGCAGCCACAACCCCACCCCCCCCCCATTCTTCACTGCTAAACATTGCCCAACCCCCGTATTTAAAAGCTTGCGGTCCGGTTACCAACAGGCATACCAACTTACATGTACACCAATGCTTACCGTAAACCTTTGAAAATAAACATGTGTCGCGTTCCCACCAATCCCGCCACATTTGAAGAACTCCACGTATTGTAATGAATCAACGGATGCCAATTTGAAGGTTGCGTCGTACCAATTAATCCGCTTCGTACGAGAGACTGACAATATCATTTTCCGGCCATCGATGATGTATGAAGTATCAATAATGCCTAATATGAAAGATGATAGAAGGAAGTTTAACTTATATAAACAGTATCAGCAGAAAATCACTATGAGTAGAAAGTGCGAGCGTCCTGAGTAATATTTTACGAAGGCATCACATAATTATCGTTCACGAGTTAAAACTCTTACGAAATACCAAGTACTACTCTACGAAGGTGAACAAATTTTACTGTTAATGCCAATTCTGCAGGGAGCACATCTTTGAAAGCCTGTGCTGCCCTGTTACAACTCAGAGGGCATCGTTTTCGATAACTTTGTAAAGAAATTACAATCTTTACCCAATTAACACAGCGCAATTTTACATTCATTAATTTACTCCAGCCCGATTTGAACGCTCGAGAATGACAGAAAAAACGTTTGATTTTTAGCGAGCTATTTCAGGTACGTTTCGCAGCCACGTTTTTTCGCTATGTTTCATCATGGATTCAAACTACGAATATTTGCAGTTGTATTCTTGTTAACTCACACTTTGAGTTGTTTACGTTATAAAGAAGCTGATTATAAATATTCGGCGACACTAATTCCTCATGCTTGGATTTTCCATCGACGGTGATATCAAACAAAAGGTTTCTTGACGTGGGCTCCTGAAAAGTCACACACACGCATACACAAAACATGTAATGAATGGAGTGAAAGGTAGCACAACTGCAACAAACCGATTGATTCAGGCGAACACGATCAACAAAGAAAATACAATTGTCTTCGTCGGTCACAATAATGAATCATATACCACATCATGTTTCACACATAGATATTGATGAAATCGTGTGACCACTTAAATATGAGGAATATACAGTCACAGACAAATAGAAAGACAGACTAGCAACGCGGCATGCCTTTTGTTTCATGGTCGTCTCGGTATACTATGGCCTTTTCATATTAAAATGAGCTTCACATGTGTTAGATTTTTGGAGACTTTGTTCGTTGTTGATAATTGTTCGAAGTTATGCGAAAAGTACGACGAGATGGCGTCATGCTGCCAGTCACGTAGCAACCATACTTATACTTTGTGAGCTCTCAGGGCAGAAACACTGCTTCACGCCAATCAAAACATAACACGCCAGCAGTTTCCAAGTGTTCTTCCATGACAAATTTTTAAAAGACGATATGACTGACCGTGAACCATTGAATAAAATCTGACAGTATCGATAAAAGACTTTCAAATTTGGTTCAAACACACTCACTATATATTCATAAAAATGTGAGAGGAATTTTTAAAATGGTAAAACTCACTTTCCCGAAGCTCAAAACATTCCCGTTTTCGCCAGCACGCCAATTCCGCTCAACTCCATACGACAACAGCAACACAAACTTTGCCGAACTTACTTTGGCTTAAAATTGGCGAAAATCGGGAAACTGTCGAAGGGTGCATGGTCGGCACTCTTCGGAAAAGAGAGACAAGAGCTACCTGAGACGAGGCGAACATGGAGGGCTTACGTAAGCTCTTCACACCTTGAACAATACCCGTTACCAGTCTGTCTCTCTATTTGTCCGTGATACAGTAATGACGAAAGAGAAGCTGACCTCGTATACCGGTGTCGCGCACGTTTCGTTGTAATATGGCGGCCAGCCTTCTACATCGTTTACATTAAGATGCAATCTTATTTTCATGGTCTGCATATTCTGTACGTCAAATAATAATTTGTCAATCGCAATCTCGTAACTTTGATGATAATCAAACGATCATTTCCCTCTACTTTACAGTTGTTATTTGTGATCGTGTTTTGGGACTTTGTACTTAACACGATTGAAACTAATTTGGGATAATTGGATTTTTATATTTGCAAATTTCTGAAAGTGTTGGGTGACATATAGCTGAATATTGCAATTTTGCAAATTACTCATAAAAACAAGTGTGTAATATAAAAAAGAAAAGCAGATGAGATAACATTTGTACATTAAATCGACATTTCTTCACCATCCAACCATCCACCATGATCCATTATTATTAAGTCCAATCATGTTACTTGCTCATTTTCTCTCAGGGTGGGGTATGTCTATTATATATTATTATTATTATTATTATATTTTTATTTTATTTTTTTTATTTTATTAATCTCGAACCAACAGGTTGCCCCAATAACAGGTTCGTTTGAAAATAAAAATATAATACAAAAACGAAAAATATATAACAGTTACAACGTAAACAAACAGACAGGAGAATTCACATAAGAAATAACCAAAAAACAGCAACACAGCGAAAGACACACAGAAAAACATCCAGATAAAAGTAATCATTCAGAAAAAAGGATCTTACATAATCCATGACGAAAATTACTGAAGTTATTAAAAATATCTAAATTTTGCTTGTTACAGATAGAATTAAAATATGTCTGAGATCGTGATAAAAATGAGCGTTTCAAGATATTCGTACGTGCTGACACTGGTCTAAAAAGAACAGCACGACGCAATGTAAAAGCAGGAACGTTAAAATGAATCTGTGCAAGGACATCTGGAACACTATAACTGAGTGAAGGATTTTATAAAGAAAAAGAGTGTTCTAAAAATTTTAGCCTGTTCTCCAATGTGGGAAGGCGAAATTCATAACATAGGTTACTATACAGAGCCCTTGAGTAAGCCATCGATGAACGGAAACAAAGATACTTGATAAATTTTATTTGGACTCTTTCTAATTTCCTTATTAAATATAATTGATGAGGGGACCAGATGGGTGAGCAGTATTCAACGTGGCTTCTGACGTAGGAGACATACAATGTTTTTAAAACTTTGATGCTGTTAAAATATTACAAGAACGCTTGATAAATCCAAGCATTTTAAAAACCTTTGAAACAACATGGTTAATGTGCATACTCCAGTTAAGTTTACTTGTTATTATTATTATTATTATTATTATTATTATTATTATTATTATTATTATACGTGGGCCTCAGCCCAAGTACATTTGTTTTCATTCCGTGGGAAAAAACTGTAAGATATGACCATTTCTGGCTGAGACCAGGGAGGGCAAAATGTCTTGGCTTCATCTTTCTTGGCATAATAAATGGCGTAATGATGTTAACTGAATGGAAGTGCTGCTCTCAGCCAGTCTTGAATAAGTGAGATGTGAATATTAATGCTTGTCTATCTGAGTTTTTGCCACAAAATCTTCTGAATATATCAAAATGTGCATCGAAATGCAACAATTAATGCACCCTCCGTTTCTAGTCGATGGCACGACCCTTGCTACACCCAATGGACGAGCCAAAGTGGGAGGGGTAATTTCAGTTTGGTCGAACAAGAGGGCTCGAGACCAGAATTAACATTTGAACTTGAAACATGTTTAATCGCTGACAAGATGTGGACTAGTGTTAACCAAAGTAAAATTGTAAAAAGGAAAGGTTTTATATCCCGGACACAATGAAAACCATTACGACTGGAAACTGTACCCCCAGTTGAGAATAGTAATGCCACAGCGACGGAGAACACTTATCCTTGAGCTGAGAAAACCAGACCATCATTTCGAAATAGAGCTGCAGATTCGAGAAGCTCGTTCAAAATAGCTAGGTACACCCCATAAAGGGGTGGTTTCGAGTTTTGAGGGCAAATTTCGCCTCCTTCATATAGAAATCGTACGTTTGTTTTTCCAGGAGAACACACCATTTGACACAAAATTTGCATGTAAAGGGGTCGCAGTAAGCACGTGGTCAAATCTGTACCGTGGCCGAAAACGACACAGACCCTCTTCAGTTTGTAATTGCGTCGTTCTGTTAGAGCTGCGTCGTTCTGTTTTGACCTGCGCTCTTCAGTTTGTAATTGCGTCGTTCTGTTTGAGCTGCGTTGTTCTGTTTTGACCTGCGCTCTTCAGTTTGTAATTGCGTCGTTCTGTTTGAGCTGCGTCATTCTGTTTTGACCTGTGCTCTTCAGTTTGTAATTGCGTCGTTCTGTTTGAGCTGCGTCGTTCTGTTTTGACCTGCGCTCTTCAGTTTGTAATAGGCCAAACCCGGAATTCGAATCGACCACGGTACAAACAAAGCCATGTGCGCAAACGCGCATAGACGTACGTGTATTTCCATACGCGTTAGTACACATGTGGGTTTGTTTGTACCGGCATCACGTGATTATTTGGGCGTACTGAGTCTGTAGAACGCATCGCGTCCTTTTTATTCCGGAGTAGAACCATTGCGTCGTTCTGTTTGAGCTGCGTCGTTCTGTTTTGACCTGCGCTCTTCAGTTTGTAATTGCGTCGTTCTGTTTGAGCTGCGTCGTTCTATTTGACCTGCGCTCTTCAGTTTGTAATTGCGTCGTTCTGTTTGAGCTGCGTCGTTCTGTTTTGACCTGCGCTCTTCAGTTTGTAATTGCGTCGTTCTGTTTGAGCTGCGTCGTTCTGTTTTGACCTGCGCTCTTCAGTTTGTAATTGCGTCGTTCTGTTAGACCTGCGTCGTTCTGTTTGAACTGCATCTTTCTGTTTGATCTGTGCTCTTCAGTTTGTTTTCAGCATAACTTGGAAGTACTGGAGTAAACATTTTGTAACAAACATTGAACGGTCACTTGGAGAATACCATTGCAACTTTGCAGGGGTGCCCGTGGAATCATAGGTAGTAGAGGGAGAGGAGTTTAGTAGAGGGAGAGCAACTCCACACATCGTTCACATATTGGTTGTTTGCGTTTAATGTATGGTGGTGTGTATTTTTTGTTTCACTGTCTTGTGTACAGAACAGAATAGGTACTGCGAGACAGCTGAATATGAATCTCAGTGCAGTCTGTACTCCAGAGTTGAGACACTGCGTACGACACTAACGATGTGTTTCGAAAGTTTTCCAGACTTTCTTTATCAATCGCCTCAAGTCAGGTTCAGTGGATACATTTCGTGGTATATTGGCAAATTATACGTATTCCTATGTGTTGTCCCACTGTAAGTTTGTTCTTTCATTGTGGAAGCTAGGATGTCTATTTTCTTCTATTGTGTTCAAGGTCGTGTTCGTATTGTGTTTACTAGATTGATTGATATATATATATATATATATATATATATATATATATATATATATATATATATATATATATATATAATATATCTATATATATATATATAAGTACATTACCAGAATATGCCAGCGGGTCCTATACTTTTCAGTTGTGCTATTTTTGTAGGAAATATTTCTCTCAACTTTGTGCTTTTGTTTGACCTCCGTTATATAAATAAATAGAACGGAAAAATTTTCTTTTTGTCTACACATTTAGACAAGAACTGTTTCCCTAAGATAATGTGCACAGTAACAACATGTTTTTACTCTAATTTAAATAGCAGGGAGAGAGGTTATGCCTCCACTGTTACCCTTGGACGAGGCTACCTCGTGGTCGTCATCATCACTTGCTACACGTGGTAGAGCAGACAGTTTACATCCTGAGCATTTTTTGAGCAATTTTATAAGAAGGAAAGTGAGGGCAACTTCACACATCGTTCCTACCTTTGTTAAATGATGCAACTTAAATTGAGTCGATTAATGTGTGTATATACAATCTCTCTTACTACCTAACCATAGTGCGTTACTCTTTTCCTTATTGATCTTCTGGCCGAGGATGTTGCCGAATGAGTCAACTATTCTGAGACACTCTTCGGCAGATTTCACATCTGATAACATTCGAGTGGTGTCATCTGCATATTGTGCGATTTTAACTCATTTTGTTCGATTTGAATGCCCTTAATTGTTTTGTTGTGACGAATGGCGATGGACAAAATTTCTAAACAAAAACAAGTAAGGTGAAAGAGTATCACCTTGTCTTGAACCGCTGCTAACTTGAAATTAACCAGAGGTGACACCATTATTAATGACTAGAAATATCGCAGTATAAAACTTTGACCCATAGAATAAAAGATTCACCAAAATTAAATTTCTTTAAAGCAAAGTAAAGGAAAGGCCACTCGATAGAGTCAAATGCCTTGGCAACATCAATACAAAATAGAATACCAGGAATATCGTTTTCTTTTGTAAAGTGTATTGAGTCTAAAATCTTGCAAACAGCGTCACCGATGTAGCGACCTTTCACATATTAACCAGCTTGATTTGGGTGAATCATTTCCGATAAAACTTTGAAATTCGAATTAAAAGGGCCTTGGCAACAATTTTTATAATAACAGTTTAAAAGATAAATAGGTCCCCAATTTTTCAGTTACAGACGATCTTTTTTCTTTTTTTATCAATCAAAGTAATGGTTGCTTGTCTTTGGGAAACTGACACTGACAACTCTCCATATGGACGTGTACATATAGTTGACACTCAGTACAGTTAAATTACCATACAAGGCCAGAAACGCCATTCCCCGGGCTTTTATTACAGGACATGTTTTTCGAAGCTTGGTAGCACTCTTCGAGACTCAAATAACCCTCACAAATATTTGTTCTGTAATTCTGACAGTGGAATATGCAAATCGCCAGTGAACTCTTCTGGTTTTTCTTCAGGAAACAATGTGTAGTCTGGTATAAATTCGATAAAATTCTTTCTGCGAATTATAAAATTTCATTTAAATCTGTAGATGCTTGAAGTTTACGAATGTCATCTTACTCTAGCACGTTGAATAATACCTTGTGTTTTGACTTTGTAAATATCATCTAAAGCTCTCTGAACTTCATCAATGTCTTTTCATGTTTTTCTATTTCACTTTCTTAATTTCGAGGTCCTTTTTTGATGCTCCAGCTTTTTTTCCTTGTGTCTTTGACACTTAGCCACGTTTTGCTGTATTTTATACAAAAATCCATGATTTTATACTATTTAAGCCTTGGATCAAGAACGTCAGTGAAATCTTGTCCCAAATATTTTTTCATGCTGCAAACCTTCGAGCAACCAGTAATCGCATACAGAAGGAACAGAAGTATGCGAATACACTTATAAATGCCAGACTTCACAAAAGCTACAATAGATGGCACTCCGATTCACATGAGCATACACAAACACAACAAGACCAAACCGTAGACATAGCTTCCGTAATTGAACAACAAACTTTAGTGGAACAACATATTAACACATAAAATCAATCAATCATTCAACATGTCTCACCAATCAAAAATGAATTTTAAGTGACTGATGAAGAAAACTCTGTTTTCGAAACGTAACTTCAAAGGATCGCAGTGTAACGCTAGTCTCTCCGCTCCAATGTGGGTTAACAGCAAGACACGTAAATTACGGGTACGTCTCGCCATGCCTAATCAACCCTTTACATAAAACAGCTAAACATGATATATACACACATAGAATCATACACAAAACGCAAAGAATTCACATATGAACGATGTGAGGAGTTGCTTTCCCTTTATTACAACAAAACAAACCGAAGAGCGACGATCAAACAGAACGATGCAGTTCAAACAGAGCGACGCAATTAGAAACTGAAGAGCGCAGGTCAAAACAGAACGACGCAGCTCAAACAGAACGACGCAATTACAAACTGAAGAGCGCAGGTCAAAACAGAACGACGCAGCTCAAACAGAACGACGCAATTACAAACTGAAGAGCGCAGGTCAAAACAGAACGACGCAGTTCAAACAGAACGACGCAATTACAAACTGAAGAGCGCAGGTCAAAACAGAACGACGCAGCTCAAACAGAACGACGCAATTACAAACTGAAGAGCGCAGATCAAAACAGAACGACGCAGCTCTAACAGAACGACGCAATTACAAACTGAAGAGGGTCTGTGTCGTTTTCGGCCACGGTAAATCTGGCATAAGAAACAATATGAAATGTTGAGTAAAGCCAGTCCAAAATAAACTGATTTGAACTTTTGTGTTTTGTAATTTATACCACTGCAGTAACATTACCTTTTTTGACAACATCACACAATGTAATACGTTTTGAAACTGAATACTCCGACGTATTCTGTGTCTCCTTTGCTAAAAAATACGGTATGCCGATTACCATGTAAGGAGATGATGACGTCAAGACAGATTTGTAGTGCGTTTGGTCCTGGATGGTGCACGAAGTTTTGTCAAGGTAGCTTGTGTATTTATTTCCTAAATGGGAGAGATTAGGGTCGATCTACACGAAGGCCGAAGAATGTTATGATACTCTAAGCGAGCTGAACTCTAACGCAAATGGTTGGATAATTTGGAGGATGTCTAGAGTATTGAATTTCAACTGCGTCACAAGTTTGTGAAATGAGTATTCCGTCGAACGGTCAACGAACGATATTTTAGAAATCTGGAGACATGGCACATCGCATTTTTATTTTAGTATTTTATATTTTACAAAAGATTTAAGAAGCAATGATTTTGTCGAAAATTCTGAAAAAAATATAGGAAGATTTGATCGCGAACACATTTTCACTTGGGGTCAACTAGCCCTGCGTACGATGCTGTGTGTTCCGCTACAGCTAATCGCCCCGCTCACCACAGCCCTGCAAAGACCCGTACGTAGGGTCGGTGACTTCAAATCCATTTTGGGACTTGACGTAAAAAGCCAAATTACTGCCGAAATTCAGCGTTCTTGGGCCCAAGTCGTATCCCAGCCTACCTCAGCTACTCGATCGCTTCCGAAAATGACAGTCTTTTATTCACTTCTCGTAAATAACCGTCGATGTCGGCAACTCTCTCGCTAGCCCTGCGTACGATGCTGTGTGTTAGCTGTAGCACATAGCATCGTACGCGCGCGGGGCTAGGGGTCAACATGGGGTCGCAGCCATGTTGCCTCAAAACTTATTTCTGTCTGCACTCAAAACTCAAAAATGTCGGATATGAACCTGAAAAATCGATGCAATTTTGTCAAACTTCGGCGAAATTTCAGCCTATAGACAAAATTTCATCCAGGTAAGGTAAATTTACTGAAATTTGATCGACAAATAATCCTGAGCTTGAACGTGACAGCTCGCCTTCTCTCGGGAAGTCAAGCATCCAGCTGCCCATACACAGTTGCCCATATGGCCAGGTTATGAGATTGTTTCAAGCGACGGCGGCAGACCGTACGGGGCTCTGGATATGAACCTACCGCCGGTGTAGCTGTAATAACTGTTGCGTTGTTTTTAGTGCCCACGGACGAAGTCCTGGGGGAGTTATAGGTTTGGTCATGTCCGTCCGTCCGTCCGTCCGTTCACGCAGATATCTCAGACATGCCCTGGTCAATTTCTATCAAACTTTGCACAAGAATAGTACCCAACCCCATACAGATGCACGTCGATTTGTTTCACAATGCGATCAAATTTGGCCGTGTTAGAGGACTTTTTAGTTTACACCTCCATAGACTCCCATGTATAAGGCAGTTCTCCATAGACTCCCATGTATAAGGCCAAGAAAAATAAAAATTTAGTTTCTCATCGTATTCATATTGCCTAAAGAATGCAGTGACACAGTTTTTTGTCCCCACGGATAAAGTCCAGGGGGCTTATAGATTGGGCCATATCCGTCCGTGAGTCCATCAGTGAGTCCATCCTTCATATTTGGTATGATAGGACACCTTATGACACCATATATTGTACCTCATTAATTATGCGCATATCTTATTTTGAGCGAGCCAATAGAGCTAGAGGTCTGATTTTTGGTATATAGGAATAACTTAGCAATACAATTATTATGACAAAATGTGACGTGACCTCAATGACCTTTGACCTCAAAAATATATATTTCGTCCACAACTCAGTAACCACAAGTGCTACACCCTTCATATTTGGTATGATGGGACACCTTGTGACACCACATATTGTACCTCGTTAATTATGCGCATATCTAATTCTGAGCAAGCCAATAGAGCTGGATGTCCGATTTTTGGTATATAGGGATAACTATAGGGTAGAAATCTAAATATGCCCATCTAAATATTAGACATCGAGAACAAAAGAAATTTGCTGTAATTTTAATATTTAAGGAGTTTAAGCAATTCCACTATAAATAAAGAACCCCTGCCTCAAACTCCACAAAAGTTGCTAGACATATTTTGCCGTTGTCATGCCATTGCTTCGTTTAATAACCAGTTAATCAAATGCCTAATTGACAGGAGGAAATTCAAGACCATATTTGAATAGTAGTATATATTGTCCTCAAAATTACTCTATCACGGTCCAAGTACTCATTGCCTTCAGCAATACTGCCTTGTTATTATTATTATAATTACAAGTTTAGGGGCTATAAGTATTATATAGAAATCTAATAACAATTCATTGAAGCTGTGGGAATCTGAAAAAAAGGTGTTGTTTATTTTAATTTTGTCAATAGGGATGACTTCTAATTTTTCGTACGTATATTCTCTCCGCCCAGTTAGATAGGTGTTTCTTTTGACATCACTACCCTCATGAATATTCATATACTTGCAAAAACCGACAGTCGCTGTCTGGCAGCGCGTGCTCACAGCTGCTGAGCTAGCTGCACAGCGTAGCCTTCGAATGCAGGCCCATCGTAGCAGTCTTGGGCGCCCACAAACAAGGCACAGCGACTGTGGAGAGTCTATGCCAGTTGAATGTTAAACGTATCTTCAGCGTGGCATTTGTAGGTGTGGCGAAAACCATAAACCCTCTCCCTGTGCTGACGTTGTTGGGTTTTATTTTGTTCATGTGCATTTACTGTAAGCAATCGAGGAAGTTTTGGGATGGAAATAGAGCAAAAGCATGAGTTTTTCCGCGAAATCTGTGCTGCAAATATAACTTCACGCATGCGCACTCGTTTGCCAGTGTAGTCTGCGAATATGCGCATGCGCAATTGAGTCTATTTGCGCGTGAATGTGTCGTCTGTACACTACGTCTCGTGCTATAATCATGCCGTTGAGCTTTGCATGTTGACAGAAACTGGAATTACTGCAGAGAATACCTTTCAGGACATCACATGTGAGTCTCTAAGGTAACAAGTAGGACGTTTAGGAAATCCTTTCAGAAAGTTCACGCCGCCTGCGGCCATTTTGTGGAGTATAAGCTTATACGTACCTGGAGCGTATACAGTATTTATACTGTACATATTGCCGGACTGTATGCGATGGAATTTTGCGTTTCACGTACGTCGTTCAATCGTTCAGATGGAAATGCCGCCCTTCTCCAAACTTTGAAAAATTAGGGTGACAGACTTTGGAATGCTAACTCTTGTATAACAATGACGTAATTTAATGAGAAGACATTTGTATTCAAGCACGGCAACAGTTTTTGATTTGAGAACTCTCATCATGTCGGATTCACTGAAACAGTGAGTATTCAACAACTTTTTCCTATGTCCATGTAGCACTTGTGCAAAAATAAGCGAATCCACAGGCCTTTGGCGAATCAATAAATGCGTTTTTCACCAAGCTGAAAGGTTGAAAGATGCATCCGTCACTTTGGGACTAGCTAGATAAATGCAGTCAAACCCAGCTGGGCATAGAAATTTGCCATTGTATGACTTTGTTCTGGAGACGATCGGCCGTGCCGTGGAACTTTGCAACAAAGTTTCAATATCTGATGAACTGACGTACTTGAATGACAGGCACAGGAAACGATGGCCAATAAAACGCATTCTCGTTGCATTTTGATAATATGCAGTGTTGCGGCCAGGAATTTTAGATCAGGGGACACTGTGTCCCACTACCATTTATTTTTGGGGACATTTTGTACATTTTGGGGACAACAAGCAGATGTCAGTCAAATTTTGCATTATTTCGTAACACATTAGTTTCACTAAACCAAATTCAAGCTACCAGGACCGCGTCGCTATGCTTGAATTTCAGGCAATTGAAGCAGTATACCATATCTGCCGCAAATCAGAGCTCAGACGGACTTCAGTCAAGCAAATTAAGATATTAAGACATGTAGCTAGCTCTGAAAATACGTAAGTGTAAGCAAAACAAAGATCTTCCTCAGTAACAGATATTGTAGACTACGCCCATCACAGTCGACTCACGAGTGCGCCCGAGGTGACCCGCAGTACGCAAGAATGCGGGACAACAGGTTCCGTTTTGGGGACATTGTCGCAAGGGCGCGTCCTGGCGGCAACACTGTATAATGTGTCAATCACAATGACACGGAAATTATGCCTTCTCCCAACAGAAGGGCCATGGTCTATTTTAGCCCTGCTACAGTATGAAAAGGCCATATTGTTTTCATGTTGTCATGGCGACTTTTAAAATTTGCATACAACTCTGAGAGTGAAACGTGGTCATAGGTCACAAAACTCCCACTGTCGTCCATTATACCTGTTTCCTTGGGTATAAAGGTGTGCAAGTATACACATCAAAGACTAGAAAATTCACTTCATGGGCAGAATCTTGTAAAATAGCCCCTCTTGTCTGGGTTAACGAAAAAAAGATACCCCTGATCTAAAATATGCATGGACTACCAGCCACCGGGCTACCAACTTCAGAAAATGGTAGCCCAAGTGGTCTACCATGGAAAAAAAGTTAATTTCGAGCCCTGGCAGTATTAAACATGAAACATTTAACTTGTAATATTTCCCCCTTGTCTTGGCCTACTGGGTTTCAAAAAAACGTTTAAAGGTAAACAGGGACCATGTTCAAATGGTGAAATTTTCACGGAAATTGAACCTATTATTATTCGCGTTATTATTTCTATATAATATTCATATTAATTATTACACTTTATTTAAAGAGAGTAATCTGATTACCGTAAAGTAATTGTAATTTCCATCAGAGCCGTAATGAGAAGAGAGGCAAAATACACAAACAAATCATCGAATAAACAAAAACATATGGAATAGACGAACAGAAGATGTCGAAGACAAAGGAAAAATAGGCTAGTCTAAGTCAGAGCCTTCATTACAATATTTCATGAAAAGATAACCATGTAGTTTTGATTTAAACGTCGACAAGGCGTCACAGTCACGGATAGTTGGGGGAATGGAATTCCAGATTTTAGTAGCTCGATATACAAATGATCTTTGACCCATGCCTGTCCTAAACATTGGTGGGTAAAGGTTACCATTACTAGAACTACGAGTATTTAAACGATCCATTTCTGAGAGAGGTTGGAATAGATCACTAATATAGCTTGGTGCGAGACCATTTAAAGCTTTGAAAGTCATAACAGCAGTAAAGTATTCAATACGTAAATCTATTGGCAACCAGTGCAAACTAACAAAAACTGTTCGAGAAGGAAAAGTCGTGTCAACTCCGAGAATTACCTTCCAGCCTTTTCTGGAGTTTGTACAATCTTTGGAGATTGGTCTTAGACGTACTAGCCCAAACAATACACAGTAGTCAATTGCAGACAAGAAAAAAGCGTTATAAACTAGCAAAAGAACACTCCTTTGAGAATAGGGGCGTAGTCGTCTTATACACCAATTCTTGCAGACAAAGTCTTGCACAAATTATCTATGTGGTCATCCCAGCATAAAAGTTGTCTAATAGAACGCCAAGTAGTTTGTGAACAGCAACACTGTCAATGAGAGTATCATTGATCTGAATGTGAAATGAAATATCAGAGTCGGCTAAGTGATACATTTTGGGACGAGACGCAACAATCATATATTTTGTTTTAGTGGTGTTAATTGCCATGCTATTGTTACGAATCCAGTTTGAGATTGGCACGAGATCTCCATTCAGTCTCCCCTCGACTTGTTCAATGTCAATTCCAGAAACACACAAAGTTTGGTCATCGGCAAACATATCTAAGCTTCCCATGTTGAGGCAAAGGGGAAGATCATTAATGAAGCTCAAAAACAGAAGTGGACCCAAAATGGACCCCTGAGGTACACCACACATAATGGACAAAATATCGGAGTGTACACCTAAATAGCTAACAAATTGGCTTCATCCTGTAAGGTATGATTGAAACCACTTTAGTGACAAATCAGAAAGTCTGTAAACAGAAAGTTTTCTCAGTAAAATGTTATGATCAACAATTTGCAAGATCAAAAGCTTTACATAAATCTAAAAACAATACACCACTATACAATCCTTGATCCATATTCTGTAAAAGCTGGTCAGTTAACTTGACTAAAGCACTGTGACAAGAGTGATATGGTCTAAAACCAGATTGCGAGCTGACAAAAAGATCTTTTGAATGCATAAAATTGTACAGACTAATATAAACATGTTTCTCTAGTATTTTAGAGAAAACAGGCAGACGTTAGATAGGCCTATAGTTGTTTACATAACTCTTAGAGCCTCCCTTATGAATCGGAACTACTTTAGCACATGTGAAACAGTCGGGAAATGTACCACTGGTAATTGACAAATTAAACATTTCTGTAACAGTTTCTGCAATACACGAAACACCCATTTTCAAGAGTTTGGGAGAGACATTGTCATTACCAGCTGATTTACATTCATTCAGTATAGAAAGCTGCTCTGTGACAAAATTAACAGAAATCGGAGGAATCTTAAAATTTGCCATGGTAGCACCAATTTTTGAACTAACCCAGTTATCAATAAGACCCATGTCAGGTGAAGCATTGAGACTGGAATGATACTTATTAACAATACCTGTAAAATACGCATTGAAAACCTTGGCAATATTCTTATGATTGGTTAGCTTTTCACCCTTATACAAAATACAGGGACTTTGTGAACGAGAATTATCATGAGAGAGAATATCATTTATACAACGCCAAATAATAGACGGATTTCTAGAATTGTTCCTGAAAATGTCACGATAGTGCTGTCGTTTTGCATAGGAAATAGTGTGTACAACTCTGTTTCTTAAAGATCTATAAAGTAGCCAATCATTGGGAGACTTGGATCGGGTAGCCTTAACAAGATGATAATCCCGGACATGAATGAGATCAAGAATATCCGGAGTGAACCATGGCGGCTGTCTGAGTTTTTCACACGTTTCTCAACAAAAGGAGCATGCGTATCACATACCTGGTTGAAACAATTGATCCACTTATCAATGAGTTCATTCACATCATGTATCGCAGAGAGATGTGGCAAATGGGAAGCATACAAATCACAAATAAAAGTATGTGTGGAAAAATTACAAACTGTCTGCATTTTATAGAAATATGAGAACCTGTAGTAATGTCACTTGCATGAAAACGCCTCACAACACACATGGGATAGTGATCGGAAGTACCAACTTTGGGAACGCACACATGAGCAATATTCATTGGACAGGTTACATAGATATGGTCAAGAAGAGTACCGGAGGATGGACGAGTGGGAACAGTGACAAGTTGCTCGAAATTCAGAGATTCCATTGCTTTATGAACATTGTGTTTCTTCCCCATGAGAGTAAGAAGATGTATGTTAAAATCCCCTAAGACAATGATTTCTTTGTTTTCAAAATACGCTGATTCTATCA
This sequence comes from Ptychodera flava, assembly GCF_041260155.1. Classification (NCBI taxonomy): domain Eukaryota; kingdom Metazoa; phylum Hemichordata; class Enteropneusta; family Ptychoderidae; genus Ptychodera; species Ptychodera flava. The sequence continues at coordinate 5,093,463 of NC_091935.1, read as the reverse complement.
CAGATTCCAAATCTTTATCAACAGAGAGTGTTGAGCTGGGCGGTCGATAAACACCGATAACAAGAAGAGGGCGCGCATTTTTCACAGAAATTTCAATAATGATAATTTCAAGAGTACTAAGTTCTAAATCTGTTCTTCGGATACAGGAAATGTCAGAGTTGATATATGCAAGAAGACCCCGCCCGCTCCAGAAATCCTGTCTTTTCTTTGCAAATTATACCCCGACACAATAAAGTCAAGGTCTTGGTGAGATTCAGAGAGAAACGTTTCACCTAAAATCAAAATGTCAAAAGGCTTGTTCACGTGAGAAAGCAATAACCTGAGTTCGTCGATCTTGTTAGTAATATGCTGAACATTCCAGAAGTCTCCATGAGTAATGTGTCTTTTTGGACGGGACACTGGTCTGATTCATCTGCATTACGTTCTTGGCGTACAACATCATCGGTTTGTGTAGATGAGCATGTTGTTGCTGTTGAAACTTCCTGGGTTTGAATAGGTGGAGCATTATCACTATCTTGAAGACGCAGTTTAAGCTCTGCATTCTCTTCGCAAAGTACAAACATCTTTTCCATCAGGTTGGTATTTTCTTGATTACACGAGGAGTACATAGACAGAAGTTTAGCGTTCGTCTTTTGTAATTCTGTAACTTCACCTCTGAGAATACTGATGTTTTGCGATATCAGCCTGCAGTCATTGCAGGGCCAAAAATAACGGTTTGCTTCTTCACTGGTGACATTCATACACTGAAGGTGAAACCATTTGTAGCATAGGCTACACCGTATCATATCACCAGAGCCAGAGCCATTCAGACGACAGTTTTCGATACAATATTTCACAGCGGCTGTCTCTGACTGTATGGAACGTTTCTTCTGAGCATTTCGTTTCTTCTTTGATTTACTAGTTTTCTTGCTAGGATGTTTCACTTGGGTGTCGGAAGAGCCTGGACTAAGTTCAGCCGTTGTAAAGTCGTTCTCAGATTGGCCGTGTTCCGAATAGCTAAAACTTTTCATCAGTGACTGGATGGGTGAAGTAACGAGGTCCAAGATGAATTTTGGAGACGTTGCTTGTTTTCTGTTAGAGTCATTCATGCGATCTTGAGCGCGGTTGTGAGAGCATTACCAATGAAATGGCAGGAAGATCTGATTTTGTCAGCTGAAACGTTGGGTAAAAGTTCGGTCATATCACTGTTCATTTCCTCAACAAGAGGCCATTTGCAGAAAGACTTTAGTTCGTTCATTGACATCATATTTACCTTTGCCATGTACTTGTCCTTGATTCTCTGTTCGACTTCGACTGGGACATCAATCTTGTCAGATTTCCTTTGTCCAGGCATTCTGTGTTATGATGCAAATTGGAGCTGAGACTATTGAGTTTCCGCCAAGCCAAATGGGCGAAGGTACTGCTCGACGAAAACACAACTGACGAAATGTAGCAAGACCGCAGAGACTTACAGATAAGAAAAGTGATCAAGAGTGTCCCATGTACCAACAGCTATCGTCCATAAACCACTTTTCCGTCAAATCACACCAAAACACATAACAATGTTAATCAAGAGACATAATGATTGTTAACTTAGTATGTGCTGAAGTGATGGTGGAATAAGTGTTTAGCAAATCGTTCTCGAAAACAAATTGTTTGTTAAGTCACACATTTTGGATAACATTAACGGTATTACTGTTTTAGACGATATATTTCTAAACGACAATGACTGACCATCATGATACGTCAAAGACCTGGTCCTTGTTCCAAACAAAGCTAGTTTAGTACTTTTCTCGTACCTTTGACATTGGACGATTATATGTGATTAGCGAAGTGCTCCTTGTTGCATATATATCTATTTATCTATATATCTATCAATCTATCAATCTATCTATCTTTCTATCTATCCATCAGTGCCTCCTATACTTATATATATATATATATATATATATATATATATATATATATATATATATATATATTATATATATATATATATATATATATATATCAATCACGGGGCGCAACAAGCATACATATCAATCACTTAAAATACATAGCAGTTAGCACTTACCGGTGCCTTTACCAAAATGAACAGGTTGAAGTTCGCTGTAATACCTACGTCCATCAGGCTCATAACAACTATAGATTTACCGTCTTCACCGACTCCAAATCGATTGAACTTACACATTGCAAGAAAGAAAAAACAGAAAATGCAAAGAAATTAATTGGTGGTTCCTGACCACTGCGTTATACAATGTTGCTGAATTTTTGTTGTTTTTTGTACATCGACAGAAATCGCATTGCTTCTTTATGAGGATTATTAAGGGGTTCCATTACCAAAAGAGGGTCGAACGAGATAAGATGTAGGGAAAAGGGGTTTTCATGAAAATAGAAGGGCCGTTTCGAGCATTAGACAAAAGATTGTCGAATCGAAATGGTTGCGCTGCAAATTTCCTGGATAGTTCATGGAAATCAATGTTCGAATAATGGATTGATAGTAGGGCGATGCTGTGGAATACACGATTGGAAATAATTTAGGATAATTGGATCTTCATATTTTTCAAATTCCTCAAAATCGTTAGGTGCCCTATAGCTGAATGTTGCAATTTTACAAATACTCATAAAAACAAGTGTCTAACTTAAAAGGGAAGGTAGATGAGCTTATATTTGCAGATTAAACTGACTTCACTATCAAATCATCCCAAATTAGTTCCAATCGTTTTCCTCATGAAGAACAGCTTTCTACGTTCAGGAATCATATACGTTCTGGTATTCAGTCAAATATGGCGTCGACTTAAAACTCAAACACGGCAAAAATATTCTGTTTGAAAGATAAGTAGTAATTTAAAAATGGAGTTTTCTTTTTTTATTTTCTTTTTTTCAAAGGTGATTGTGACTGATGTTGGTGAGAAAGTTGCATTTCAATGAATACTGTAAATTTAAATGTTCTGATGTCATATTATTGAAACTTATTGAATTATATAATTGCAATGTTATCAATGTCGAATAGCGCTCATTAAGGTTTCGAGACCACGGGTCCGAACCCCTTTAGTAATCGTTCCATTTATTATTATTATTATTATTATTATTATTATTATTATTATATTATTATTGTACTTGGGCCTCAGCCCAAGTACATTTGTTTTCATTCCGTGGGAAAAAACTCTGTAAGGTATAACCATTTCTGGCTGAGACCAGGGAGGGCAAAATGTCTTGGCTTCATCTTTCTTGGCATAATAAATGGCGTAATGATGTTAACTGAATGGAAGTGCTGCTCTCAACCAGTCTTGAATAAGTGAGATGTGAATATTAATGCTTCTCTATCTGAGTTTTTGCCACAAAATCTTCTAAATATAATCAAAATGTGCATCGAAATGCAACAATTAATGCACCCTCCGTTTCCTAGGCGATGGCACGACCCTTGCTACACCCACTGGACGAGCCAAAGTGGGAGGGGTAATTTCAGTTTGGTCGAACAAGAGGGCTCGAGACCAGAATTTAACATTTAAACTTGAAACATGTTTAATCGCTGACAATATGTGGACTAGTGTTAATCAAAGTAAAATTGTGAATAGGAAAGGTTTTATATCCCGGACACAATGAAAACCATTACGACTGGAAACTGTACCCCCAGTTGAGAATAGTAATGCCCACAGCGATGGAGAACACTTATCCTTGAGCTGAGAAAACCAGACCATCATTTCGAAATAGAGCTGCAGATTCGAGAAGCTCGTTCAAAATAGCTAGGTACACCCCATAAAGGGGTGGTTTCGAGTTTTGAGGGCAAATTTCGCCTCCTTCATATAGAAATCGTACGTTTGTTTTTCCAGGAGAACACACCATTTGACACAAAATTTGCATGTAAAGGGGTCGCCAGTAAGCACGTGGTCAAATCTGGCATAAGAAACAATATGAAATGTTGGGTAAAGCCAGCCCAAAGTAAACTGATTTGAACTTTGTGTTTTGTAATTTATACCACTGCAGTAACATTACCTTTTTTGACAACATCACACAATGTAATACGTTTGAAACTGATACTCCGACGTATTCTGTGTCTCCTTTGCTAAAAAATACGGTATGCCGATTACCATGTAAGGAGATGATGACGTCAAGACAGATTTGTAGTGCGTTTGGTCCTGGATGGTGCACGAAGTTTTGTCAAGGTAGCTTGTGTATTTATTTCCTAAATGGGAGAGATTAGGGTCGATCTAAACGAAGGCCGAAGAATGTTATGATACTCTAAGCGAGCTGAACTCTAACGCGAATGGTTGGATAATTTGGAGGATGTCTAGAATGATCTCGTCTCATTAAGATTATTTGGCGGTCAGTATTGAATTTCAACTGCGTCACAAGTTTGCGAAATGAGTATTCTGTCGAACGGTCAACGAACGATATTTTAGAAATCTGGAGACATGGCACATCGCATTTTTATTTTAGTATTTTATGCTTTACAAAAGATTTAAGAAGCAATGATTTTGTCGAAAATTCTGAAAAAAATACAGGAAGATTTGAACACATTTTCACTTGGGTCAACTAGCCCTGCGTACGATGCTGTGTGTTCCGCTAAAGCTAATCGCCCCGCTCACCACAGCCCTGCAAGAGACCCGTACGTAGGGTCGGTGACTTCAAATCCATTTTGGACTTGACGTAAAAAGCCAAATTACTGCCGAAATTCAGCGTTCTTGGGCCAAGTCGTATCCCAGCCTACCTCAGCTACTCGATCGCTTCCAAAAAAGACAGTCTTTTATTCACTTCTCGTAAATAACCGTCGATGTCTCGCTAGCCCTGCGTACGATGCTGTGTGTTAGCTGTAGCACATAGCGTCGTACGCAGGGCTAGGGATCAACATGGGGTCGCAGCCATGTTGCCTCAAAACTTATTTCTGTCTGCACTCAAAACTCAAAAATGTCGGATATGAACCTGAAAAATCGATGCAATTTTGTCAAACTTCGGCGAAATTTCAGCCTATAGACAAAATTTCATCTAGGTAAGGTAAATTTACTGAAATTTGATCGACAAATAATCCTGAGCTTGAACGTGACAGCTCGCCTTCTCCGGGAAGTCAAGCATCCAGCTGCCATACACAGTTGCCCATATGGCCAGGTTTATGAGATTGTTTTCAAGCGACGGGGGCAGACCGTACGGGGCTCTGGATATGAACCTACCGCCGGTGTAGCTGTAATAACTGTTGCGTTGTTTTTAGTGCCCACGGACGAAGTCCTGGGGGAGTTATAGGTTTGGTCATGTCAGTCCGTCCGTCCGTCCGTTCACGCAGATATCCTCAGACATGCCCTGGTCAATTTCTTTCAAACTTTGCACAAGAATAGTACCCAACCCCATACAGATGCACGTCGATTTGTTTCACAATGCGATCGAATTTGGCCGTGTTAGAGGACTTTTAGTTTACACCTCCATAGACTCCCATGTATAAGGCAGTTCTCCATAGACTCCCATGTATAAGGCAAGACAAATAAAAATTTAGTTTCTCATCGTATTCATATTGCCTAAAGGATGCAGTGACACAGTTTTTCACCACGGATAAAGTCCAGGGGCTTATAGATTGGGTCATATCCGTCCGTGAGTCCATCAGTGGGTCCATCAGTTCACGCAGATATCTCAGACATTTTGACAAAATATCATGTGACCTTGGTGACCTTTGACCTCAAATATACATTATTGTCCATAACTCAGTAACCACAAGTGCTAAACCTTTCATATTTGGTATGATGGGACACCTTATGACGCCACATATTGTACCTCATTAATTATGCGCATATCTAATTTTGAGGAGCCAATAGAGCTAGAGGTCTGATTTTTGGTATATAGGAATAACTTAGCAATACAATTATTTTGACAAAATGTCACGTGACCTCAATGACCTTTGACCTCAAATATATATATATATTTTTTGTCCACAACTCAGTAACCACAAGTGCTACACCCTTCATATTTGGTATGATGGGACACCTTATGACACCACATATTGTACCTCATTAATTATGCACATATGTAATTCTGAGCAAGCCAATAGAGCTTGATGTCCGATTTTCGGTATATCGGGATAACAATAGGGTAGAAATCTAAATATGCCCATCTAAATATTAGACATCTACCATCGAGAACAAAAGAAATTTGCTGTAATTTGAATATTTAAGGAGTTTAAGCAATTTCCACTATAAATAAAGAACCCCTGCCTCAAACTCCACAAAAGTTGCTAGACATATTTTGCCGTTGTCATGCCATTGCTTCGTTTAATAACCAGTTAATCAAATGCCTAATTGACAGGAGGAAATTCAAGACCATATTTGAATAGTAGTATATATTGTCCTCAAAATTACTCTATCACGGCCCAAGTACTCATTGCCTTCAGCAATACTGCCTTGTTATTATTATTATTATTATTATTAATTACAAGTTTAGGGGCTATAAGTATTATATAGAAATCTAATAATAGTTCATTGAGGCTGTGTGGGAATTCTGATAAAGAGGTGTTGTATATTTAATAGGGTTGACTTCCCATTGATGTACGTTCAGCGCAGTTTTCTTCCATCAAAAGTCACGACTATGAAAAAGATTTCCAATATAAATTAACTCTCTCTCTCTCTCTCTCTCTCTCTCTCTCTCTCTCTCTCTCTCTCTCTCTCTCCTATGAAAAAGATTTCCAATATAAATTAACTGTCTGTCTGTCTGTCTGTCTGTCTGTCTGTCTGTCTCTCTCTCTCTCTCTCTCTCTCTCTCTCTCTCTCTCTCTCTCTCTCCTCTCTCTCTCTCTCTGCAGTGAAATTGCTATGCTGCGACCACCGAACGAATATTTTCCATACATTAGGGGTATTATTAAAAGTTCATTATATAAATCTAACCAGTGTAGTCTGGCACACAGGTTATCGTAACGTTGCTTGGATAGTCGTTGGAGGCGGGCGGCCGCAGGTCGCCGTTTACTTGGGTCTTTTTTTTCCAAGTAAACGGCGACCTGCGGCCGCCCGCCTCGAACGACTATCCAAGCAACGTTACGATAACCTGTGGTCTGGCAGAGACCCTGCGATTCGCGTTCTTCTCTGTTTGGAACATGCGCGCGCCCTTCAGAGGCGCGACGCGATTCCCAGAGCATGCGCAATTGAGAGTGCGTGCGCGTGACAGTAGAACGTCTCAGATCTCGTGCTAACGTGTCGTTAGCTTTAAAATGATGGAATGTCAACAGAAACTGGAATTACTGCAGAGAATACTTTTCAGGATATCACATGTGAGTGTCTAAGGTACCAAGTAGGACGTTTAGGAAATCCTTTCAGAAACTTCACGCCGCCTGTGGCCAATTTGTGGAGTATAAGCTTATAGGCTTACGTAACTGCAGCGTAAACAGTATTTCTACTGTACATACTGCCGGAACATATGCGATGGAAATGTTTGCGTTTCACGTCGTTCAATTATTCAGATGGAAATGCCGCCCTCTACTCCAAACTTTGAAAAAAACAGGGTGACAGACTTTGGAATGCTAACTCTTGTATAACAATGACGTAATTTAATGGGAAGACATTTGTATTCGAGCACGGCTACAGTACAGTTTTTGATTCGAGAACTCTCACCATGTCGGATTCACTGAAACAGTCAGTTGTATGCTCAACAATCCAGAGGGTGAGTCGAACTTTTCCTATGTGCATGTAGAACTTGTGCAAAAATAAGCGAATCCACAGGCCTTTGGCAAATCAATAAATGCGTTTTTCACCAAGCTGAAAGGTGGAAAGATTAATTATTTTGTAGCACGTCAGTAGTTTGATATGACTAACGCCTTTCACAATAATACTGGCTATTCCATTGAGCATCGTGCTACAGGTCAAAATCTTATTCCCCAGGTTGATATACATACGTAGAGATTTTTATAGAAACTATTCCATAGCTATTTACATTTCTTTATTACTTTTTGCGGTTTTGCGGTTTCCTGTTTTTTGTTAGCCGATTAGCCGGCACACGCCAAAACGACTAGTCTTTGCGGTTTTCTATAATTTTGAGTTGGCACGCGCCAAAACGATTAGTCTATTGCGCTAGTATTTCTGGGCACGTTTAGTCTCACTGTTTACCTCCGGTTGGTTAGCAACCGCAGTTTAATTGACAGCCGATTCTTTATATTTAGGGTAAATTGTTGCAATAAGTGTTTCCTACGACGTTCGCACAAGTGAGAAGCCCTAATACTATGTCAAGTAGGGAAGTATTAAACGTGATATCTTGTAATATTCCCCCCCCCCCCCACACTCCAAACAGTGGCGTCGCTCTCACTTCCGTTTCACCTCTGCCTTTCACCACTGCCACCGGTGACAAAAATGTGGTGATTTGCCACATTTTTATGAACTTCCGCTTGATTGCAAATTTCAACAATGTCATGCTCTGTATGGCTATATTTAATTTCAAAGTCAAAGAATAAAGTATAAAAGATGTCTTTATGTTGGTTTTTGTCGTATATTTGCGAAAATCGTTGGACCTACTTTTCGTGGTGAATGTGTCTGATACAATAACGTGAGTGAAGGGTGGCACGAAGCAGAAAACACTGAAACGGCACTTTCATTTTTCAACTTATTGCATGATAACACACAAGTGAGCAAGTACAATGAAACATGATCACATCTTGAACACTGCTACCAAGTAATGGCCAACATTGAAATGAACTTTACGGGTGATAACATAAAAAATATTCTCATATAAACTTTCAAAACTAGCAGCACTCACTGATGAGGAAAAAAAACTTTGTGTCTTTTGTGTAAATACATTTTGAACGACTGTATTTAAATTTTATTTCATTTTATTTAAATTTCTATCATTACTTTACTAAATAGCAAAAATGAAAGTTTCTATCACATGATACTCTCACAATGCCTCTGACACTCATTTAAATTACTGGTAAATAATCCGTGACATTTTGCGGCAAACAATATAGGCCTATTAGACATAAGCTTAGGGACATAGATTTATTGCTTAAATATCACTTTCCTTTCTTTTAAGTGCATCTGAACGACACGCTTTTCAAAAACTTGTGGCACGCCATTCTTTTTTCGCCGTACACAATACGGCCAAATGATTATTTCAATAATATCGTTTTAACAGGATGAATACGTATATCATTTGATCCAGACATGTTATTTAAAGGGATATAGTCGTCGGAGCTGCGCTTAAAGGTCGTATGGGACCCGTACGACCAATGTAAACACTGTACTATGGTGATTGATGAAAGTTAAAACATATCTGTCATAATCTACATCGTATAATTTAAATGTTACAGCTATGATGATGAGATGCATCTAGATATCGTGCACGAAATACATTGTTTGTAAACAAGAAACTCGCACATGTGCAGTTCCGACTACTGTTTTCCTTTGATAATATGTATTCGGTATTTCGGTATTTCTGTTTTTAGTCTAATACTAGATTTATCTATTGCTAGTACATTGTCGCATTCGATGATTTGGTGGGGATTTGGCCGAGGGGTGCAGAGGGCTAAATTATTGCTAGGTGATTTGCTGACATAGTGGCAAAATATAAGAATACAAAAATGTCGACAAATGTCAAAGTGTTGAGGATTCATACAATCTTATGTAACTAGAGCCTTGTTGATGGCGGCATCTTATTTCGTTTGAATTCGGTCGTCATTTGCAGTTTCTTTGTGGATGGTTTTACTTCAAGCTATTTTCAAGTGTCGACCATGTAAAACTTAGTTTGGAAAAGGAAATTTGACGACTTTGAAATTCGTGATGTAAACTATCTCAGGATAATATTTCATTAGTCATAAAATAAGGGTACTTATTTTTTGCCCGAGTAAATACCATATGTCGCTTGCCTTTTTTCCCTTCCCTCTAACTTTGAGCCTACATTGACCATTTTGTAATTGCCAGTCTCCAGGGAACGAAATCGTGTTGATTGAGGCAAATGACACGGTAGCAGATATGCTACGACTTGCTCAAGAGGAAGTAGCAAATTTCAAATTACTTTAGGCGTATGGCTGTCCTCATCGGAATGTGATGTGATAGACATGTGTACGATTGTTGAGTATCAAAGGAGGGTTTCCAATATGAAAATAATGATGACAACGTCATTAAAGCCCCCACTCAATTATCAGATTTATCTAATATAAATATTATTTCCTTGATAAAATATCAATGGAAAACAAAAGAATGACAAACTGTTAATGGGCTGTTGACACATTCGCTAATGCGAGAACCAGGGATTTAGAAGGGCGCCTTTAATCTTTATCTATTTCAAATAAAACTCCTGCATTCACGTTTTTGGGAGCCTTCAGTTCCGCAGTTATCATTATTTTCAAGGGATACAGTCTTTATTACAATATTGCTGATATACCACATGATTTTAAAATGCTTATTTGATCACGTTGAATATTCAACGGACATACGACTACGGTGTCGTCCCTTTAACAGAGTCATTTTTTTTGGCTTCATCATCGGTGCAAGAGAAGGAAAATGATACTTTTCCCGCAATCTGATTTAAGGGAGCGTTCAGTTTTTACGGCCTGGGGGGGCCGGCAAAATCTTGTCGCCGGTGTTCAAAAAAATATAGACCCCCCTGCATTTTTTGTGAAAAAAAGATGACCCCCCTTTGTCAGACGAAAAAAATTGATGACCCCCCCTGAAAAATAACCAAAACCCATATGTCAAATTTACCCGCATTGTTTGGATTTGAACTCCGGTACGCGGCGCACTTTATTCGTGTAGCAGAGATGCCAGTGCACAAACTTCTCAGCCACATCCATTGAAACGTCTGTTAATTAGGACGACTGTAAGGCAATTTTTAACTTCATTTCCATAGACAACTCATGTCCATGGACATTGTATAAAGTAAACTTTATTGGAGTGGTTCGCCAAAGGCAGCCCTCCGGTTAAGAGGGTCATGGGCCATTACGTAAAGTCAACTTTATTCTAGTGGGCCACCAAAGGTGGCCCGCCGGTAAAGAGGGTCGATCATGGCTATTGCATAAAGTAGACTTTACTGGACAGGGCCGCTGAAGGCGCGCGGCCATTACCATTATTCAGTGCGTGATCCCAGGGGTCCCTCAAAAATGTTTCTAATACAAGCCGCGGCTTCAATTGGGATTTATAGTAAGATTGCCATGGGGTATTACATAAAGTCAATTTATTGTAGTGGGCCGCCAAAGGCGGCCCACCAGTAAAGAGGGTCGATCATGGCCATTGCATAAAGTAAACCTAATTGGAGTGGGCCGCCAAAGGCGTCTGCCCGTTAAGAGGGTCATGGGTAATACATAATGTATATTTATTGTAGTGGGCCGCCGAAGGCGGCCCGCCGGTAAAGAGGGTCGATCATGGCCATGGCATAAAGTGAACTTTATTGTTGGTATTATGTTTTTGAAAATGTGGTGGACCCCCCCCCCCTTTCCTACCAGTGAAAAAGCGATGACCCCCCTTTGCGGATTCCAAAATTACGATGACCCCCCCCCCCCTGGATTTTGCCGGCCCCCCCGGCCGTAAAAACTGAACGGTCCCTAAATCAGATGTAAAGTAAGGCGACCTCCTCTTTAATGCGTACGCGGTATCCTCTCGCTGTCGCCTCTCCCGTAGCTAGAATGTCTCCTTCCCGGGTCTCCTTTGAGCTCCAAACACTTTGTAGCACTTCTGTCCTGGTTTTTACGTTTGTACTTCAGTTGCGCGCGTCCTAAAACTCGTGTTACCGCGGATTACAATCTACCGCTATACTTGGTACCGTAAATCTTGATCAAGGACGTCTAGATATGACATCATTAACCTCGCCTGACGTATTACAAAAGAATGGCATTGCTAATATTCATGCGCCTTTATTATGCAAAACACCGGTGGCAGTGGTGAAAGTGGGAGTAGTCTGGTTCCCTGACCCATTTCCCCGGTAGAGGGCGTGGGGAAATATAGGGTCAGGTACCGGCTAATGTAACATGGACGCTATTGGGTTAAAATAAAACAAGCTGTGATTGGATGAAAGTAACACCTGTAACTTTTTCTCATCTTTCTTGGTTTCGCACTGTCAGACTCACTTGACACCAACTTCTTGTTTCAACCACAAAGCCGTGGAGGTAGAAAGAAAGACTTTCTACCTCCATGATTTAGCCACTGTGACTTAGCACACCTCTTAATACTTTTAGAACGTCGACATGATGCCTGGCATTTTTCACGAAATTCGGACACCATTCTATCCATCGAAGTCAATCGTCGTTCACAGTTCCAACAAAGTTTGCTTTCAATTAGCTGTGATATCGCAGCAGTACTTGTGGCGTGTATCGAACGTGCTCGGGTCATTGGGGTCACGCCACAATCCGCGATGACCTCAATGACCCTAGCGCGTTCGATACACGCAACAAGTACTGCTGCGATATCACAGCCAGCCTTCGATCACCTCTATTTACACGTACTTCTGGATTAATCCTTTCAGTTTATGTTCCCGTCTCGTGTGCCAATATTTTGGTTCAGATACCAGTGTTCGAACATAATTCTGATCCAGTCGAATTTTGACCGGCGTTTTCATGGTAGCAGCCATATTTGTTGTAGCATGTTCTGTCAGGTGACTAACCTCCGCCATCTTGAACAAAATTCTGTTCAAGATGGCTACCCGGTACCTGACCCTATATTTCCCCACGCCCTCTACCGGGGAAATGGGTCAGGGAACCAGACTAATGTGGGAGCAGAAGTGAAATGGAAGTGAGAGCGCCGCCACTGTTTGGAGTGTGATTCCCCCTTGTCTTGGCCTGCTGGGTTTTTTAAAAAGTGTTTAAAGTTATACAGGCAGCATGTTCAAATTAAGCAGTTGCAACCATGGAAAGGGATCTAGCTGGTCATAGAGTTTATGGGGTCACGCCAGGTCACACTAAAATAATGCACCACTACATGGTCATAATTTTACTATAGTTAAACAATCAGAAATAATTTGTCTTCATTATTCTTCCTGGAATGAGACAAAGAAATCATTAATTGTCAATCCATAAAATAAATAAGTACCAGTGAATCTTGGGTGCTAAGGGAATTGGGTTCACAAAATTAATTTGAGATACTAGTAGAATTAATTCTATCACATAAAATTAATTTGAAGGCATAAACTTAATTCGATGAATGCGAAGTTAGTAATATACTACATAGCACTTATTTGAGATGACTGCATGGAACAAAATTAAAAATGCTTGAAAAATTATTTCTGGTCTATATAAAATTAATTCTAACACACTAAAATTAACGGAAAACATAATTTTGACCAGAATGGCCCCAATATACATTATCTTTATTATTATACACCTGCGTCTGCAATCTTTGGAGTTTTCTTCGTACAGTAAATTTCGGTATCAGAGGACGCAGAGTCCAATAACTTTGCCGCGGAGTACAATAACTTTTGGTGTTATTGGACGCTATTTGACCTTTGACCTCAAAACACCATTACGTCAATGCGGGGAAATACTTCTAAACATTGGGTACTTCACAACGTTAGTAGTGGTGAATCAAAAGCCTGTGAATTCGGGTGAAATTATGCTGCCGGCCTACAATTTCTCACACGTACACTGCGTTGCGCGGGTTTGAAATTTCGTTCTTAGCGCTGAGCGGACGCACTTAACGCGTTCTCAGTTTGCTTGCAATCGCTCAGTGCAGTGCGGGACGGTCATCCCCAAAAAAGCTTTAATTTTGATTTTTTCGAGGTAAAATTGGATTAAAAAAGGGTGTATAGTAATGAGTTATTCCCAAAATACCGGGATTTATGTCCGAGTACATTTTTAATAGAAATAAGGGAAAAAGGAACATTTTCAATGCCAAAATAGTTACCATGGCAACTTGAAACATTAAAATAAGTCTGGCTTTTGTGTTCCCTGACCCGATTTCCCCCACTAGGTAATTTTCATATCAATCAAAGTAACTTTTCTGGGATATTAGAAAAATTGATATTTTCAACCCCTAAAATGGTTACCATGGAAACATGGGGCAGTGAAATCGATATCATATTTGGTCTTTTCGACCCATAATACCCTACCTGTGAAATGTTCACGGAAATTGAACCTATTATTATTCACGTTATTATTTCTATATAATACTTATATTAATTATTATTATTATTATTTTCTTCTTCTTCTTCCGTCCTCAAAATGCAACTGCTGTTGCACCTAGAGACTTCAAATTTAGCACATAGGTAAAACGCCTCACAAGTCATTTTTGATCACATGACCATATTAATGGGTCACGTGACCTGGCAGCCATATTGAAATTAAATTTCCAACTTGGCTTAATTTGCATAAAAATAAATCAATCAAATTCTGTCCGATATTCGATATTTTTGTAGACCATAGGGCTAGGCTCCTTCATGCCAAATTTCAAGGTAATAGGCCCTGCCGATTTTGAGAAGAAGATTTTTAAAGTATTATTTTTCTGATTTTTCATTGACCTTTGACCTCCCCTATACCTATGCAGCTAAGCTATGGCTATGGCTTATTCTGGCCTATGTTAAAGTCCGTCTATTGGAAAATGACCACTAGGGGATCAAATTGCACTCCACAATTTTGGGGATTCCACTTGACCTTTGACCTTGGTATCTTCCTGCAACTCATTTATTATGCACATATCTAATCCTGGGCTTGCTAATAGAGCTAGAGGTCTGACTTTTGGCACATAGGGATAACTATGGGAGCAAAGTTTTTCAACAATATGTCACATGACCAGCCACTTCCTGTACCTCATTAATTATGCACATATCTAATTCGGGCAAGCCAAGAGGTCTGATTTTTGGTATATAGGGAAAACTAAGGGATACAATTTTTTTGACAAAATGTCATGTGACCTCGATGACCTTTGACCTCAAATATACGTATTTGTCCATTACTGAGTAACCACAAGAGCTACACCCTTCATATTTGGTATGATGGGACACCTAATGATGACACATCCTGTACCTCATTAATTATGCACATATCTAATTCTGGGCCAGAGGATAGAGCTTGAGGTCTGATTTTTGGTATATAGGGATAACTATGGGATACAATTTTTTGTCAAAATGTCATGTGACCTCGATGACCTTTGACCCCAAATATACATTTATGTCCACAACTCAGTATCGACAAGTGCTACACCCTTCATATTTGGTATGATGGGACACCTAATGATGACACATCCTCTACCTCATTAATTATGCACATATAAAATTTTGGGCAAGCCAATAGAGCTAGAGGTCTGATTTTGTTATATAGGGATAACTATGGGATTCAATTCTTTTAACAAAATGTTACATCACCTATATGACCTTTGACGTAGATTTCACAAATACTACCATAGCCTTCCATGTTTTCGCATATGTATTTCTCTATTGCCCCTGGCACCGAAACCCGGTTATCGCTGCTTTGCAGCAATATTTCACTCTTATTTTTGTGTCGATTTTCTGTACATTAACGACCTCCAAATGCTTAGTGTGGAACCATTACACGTAATTTTTTGCTTTACAAGGAATGAACGAGGAATATGACTGTATAAACAGACAGAATGACGTTTCACTCTGCTCTGCTCGCAGAAACAGTGCAGTCTATCTGCTTGTATTTCCGAACGTACAAGACTCATGATGCTGTAATTTTCCCCGTCTACGAACCCTCATATCCATTTCAAGTTAATAAAAAGAGAACAGATTGATTTTCTGAAATAATTAATCAAGGTCGTGCCAAGTGACTTCGTCAATATACAGGAAAGCTAACGTTAAGTACCGTAATTAAATATTTGTGTACTAAAATACAATTTAATGAATTATCACTCACCTGGTTTCCATGGACAATATGTAAACTGGCGTTTGATGACTTGAGTGGAAAATCTGTGATCACGAAAACAGTACTTCCAATCTCTAAGTCCTTAACACCATAATATAATAATACTTGTTTAGTTTTACATGTACCTAACATATTCCTTTCGCTATGTTTATTTTCTAAACTGCGATGCATAATTATTTTTTTGTAAATACATACATGTCAATTGCTATTTATTGCCCAAAATACATCTATCAGACAATGTACATTTGTTGAATACAGTAACACTATTGAAAGTCGCTACACTTCCAGCACAATCAATTAATCGAAATTGTACAGTTCACATTATAATTCCTACATTTTAATGTCCAGGGTTCGTAGGAACCCATAATGACACTAAGGCAGCAAAATTACTGTTAATTAAGCATAATATCTTCCTCGGTTGCTTTAAAAAGATCAGTTATGACTTTCCAAGGCTACCTGCAACTAGTACGATGGTCGTTGGAATTCAAAGTTATTCATCTAAAGGGTAATATGATAATTTACTAATCAAGATTTGACTGGTAATATCGTGAGATATGTGCATCAAAAGGGACAAGTTTTCTAGGAGCATTGCTTGTTCATTTATTACATACATACATACATACATACATACATACATACATACATACATACATACACATACATACATACATACATACATACATACATACATACATGCATGCATTCATGCATGCATGCATGTATGCATGTATGCATGCATGCATGCATGGCATGCATGCATAGATACATACATAGATAGATACATAAATACATACATAGATACATAGATACATACATACATACATACATACATACATACATACATACATACATACATACATACATACATACATACATACATACATACATACATACATACATACATACAGGCGGTATACACGTAACAGTTTAAAACTCTATACCTCATTAATTGATAAGGTGAAGTTTTGCTTCACTTTATATTCGTTTAATTCTTCGTCGGTCAGACAGTCCGTTGCTCCAGTTTTCCCTAGTTTATAAAAATATTTTGCCCGTGTAAGATCGTTTTATTCTACGCAACGTACCGGTCACCATTGACACTCAACGAAAATAAACTTTCCAGTTTACCCGGGATGGTGACGTTTCAAATTTGCTTTTTCGATCAGTTTGAAAGTGAAAGAAATGTAGGTGTTCAGAGCGTTAGTTGACCTTAAAATATAAACACAATACTACAATGCAATCTTGAAAGTGGATTTGCTTGACGGTTCGCCTTAAAGCCCCAATAGCTGATAATTTTATGCATTATTTTCATGATTTTATTTTCAAACCAGATTTGGTTCGTTTAAATGTACTTGCTGAAGGACGTGTATTGTATCACTGCTCGCTGATTTGGACCATGCCTATATGTTTTGACAGGTTTAGTAATAAACGGGTGCCGCACCAATAAAATGGCGCCCCACAGGAATATACAAAAAAACAAAACAAAACAAAAAACCAAAACAAAACAGTATTTCCTGCACATATACATCCTGATCATAACAGAAACAAGTATGATGCCATTTACTTGAATGTACAACACACGATGGCTAATATTTTATTGTTGTAATCTTTATTTTCTCTGTCATATGATAAGTTTTGAAAATTGCGGGAAATCTAAAATGACGTTAAAACCTTTGAATTGACATGCCACTCTCGACACTCATGGCAACTTAATACGCTTTTCCAGTCTCTAATGGGTCTTATTCAAAGAAAACTCTTGGAAAATAAAGATATTTTGAGATCGATTTATTAAACATTTGCAGCTATTGGGGCTTTAAACGGCGTCAAATATCGCCATGCCGCTAGCGAAGAGAAAAGTACGCATTGAAGTGACGACGACTGACAATTTGCTACCAGTTTAACAAATGTATGCGACTAAAATATACTATAATCCCTTCCCCTCCTTGTTGAAGTTGGATATTATCCATCAAACTATTATAGTCAAGTTGTCATATTGTTTTTAATTGCCCTGACATGATGTTCTCACTGAGAACTTTTTTGCGATTGTTTATTTTGACACGGTTGGCATTACGTAAACACAATGCCACGTAATTTGGAACATTCCTCATGCAAATGCTAAGGTCATTTATTTGATATCCTATAAAGAATTTACATACAGTGATTGATACGCCATACTATGTGATGCTTACAGTTAGTGCCATTATTCTTCGGTGGGGCAAGTTGGTAATTACCTACCAATTTAGCTAGGGATATTGCAATATACCAAGGGAACTTCCTAAGCCAAACTCTGCTTTCCTATCTGGAGCGGCAAGATGAGATCTAAACAAACACAGTGGGTAATGAGATTTTACAGCCAGCAATGGTGATCTGATAACTGGGACGAACCATTTTCATGTAGGTTCGTTAAAAGGGCACTGGGTTGGGGAATGAAAACTACAAGGAATAAAACACGATCTTAAGAGATCATATCGTGCCTTGTCTTCTTTTTGATAAATATTACACATAACTAGGTTTGAAAAAGCTGCATGAAGTAACATCATTACAAAACATGGTATTTTGTACAAAAGTGTGAGATCACTCCTTGTACATTGATCTTTCAAAAGTTGGTCTTTACTGTGTGGTTCACAGGAGTCTAATTCAAAAGCAATCACCGACTCATAAAAAGTCAACTTACAGTCTGTCTTGAAAGCTCCATCGAAATTGGAGACAAGATGACAAAATTGTACAAAGCTACGTGAAGTTGAAACTATGATAAATATCGCTCAGAGAATAAATGCAAACAAACGGCACTTCAGCATGTCATCGCCCATCTCATTCTCAGTACCTTGCCCAAAACATCCTGGAAGGTAACAATCAAAAGTTTGACATGATCTGCATCACTAGGTGCTTAATTTTTTGTGAGTGAAGAAATCTTTGATAGCAACCAGTAAAATATTGACAAAATACTTTATTTAGAATACTTGTACTGTAAAAAACCAGCCGGCAATCAGAACAGTGTTCAACATACTACGCAATAAACTGAGCCACACATACAAAATCACTACCAAAGTTCCCTCTGACCAGCTATTACTGAAATATAAAGCGGACAGTGGAGTACATTTATGGTTCATCCCGGTATCAGATCACCATTGGTGGCTGTAAAATTTGTTACCCGCTGTGTTTGTTTAGATTTCGTCTTGCCGCTCCAGATAGGAAAACAGAGTTTGGCTTAGGAAGTTCCCTTGGTATGTTGCAATATCCCTAGCTAAATTGGTAGGTAATTACCAACCTGCCCCACCGAAGAATAATGGCCTCAACTGTAGTATGTACAATCATATGACTTGGAGCGTTTCTAACTTACCGGGACAACAAAACCTCACTGTGTAATTTTCACATATGCCGTCATCCTGCTGTTCGTGTAAACAAACAAATCCTTTCGCATCATACTGACGGAATCTTTCGCCTGTTTTGTGAGCAGATGTACCATTTGACGTCTTTACATCGATTGCAGACGGATTGTTACACACCAGATTCGGAAAGTGCTTGTGTAAGCGGAGCAGAGACTCGTTTTCACCAAACGACTCTTGGTGTTGGTCAAACCACCGGGTCCAATACCCACCTAAAAAGAATATGATCCAAAGCTTATCCTGCACATTTTTGAAGCGAAAATGATGGAAAACATCAAATACATTGAATTATAAGAAAGGATATCGCATAGTGACATTGTCCTAGCAATGCTACTGGTCACTGTATGCGCAGTGGTACAGCTTTAAGTTGTGTAGATTTTACTAGAACTAATTCATATAGTGAGTTTTGAAAAGTCTTTATGCAGTCAAAAGGACAGACACTGGTGTCCGCTGATGTAGAAAATATGGTCATGTAAAGACCATTAATATTCAAAACGAGCACAGCTGTAGTAGTGTGCGCACTTGAATCGAACAGGAGACGCTCAGGGCTAGATTTGTACTCAATACAGTGCCCGAGGAGATTCTTTCCTGAACTAAGTCAAGAATTTCATTTCGTCTTCCTTCTGAAGCTCGGAATATGTCTGTTTCAACTATTCGCTTCCATCACAGCGCCTCTACATTCAAATCACCTGCTGCTGTTGTAAGAAAGTAGTCGTTCATGCTGAAAGTCGGGGTTCAAAGGCTGGCCCCGTCGGAAGTCACAACGGAATATGCAGAGATCGACGTCCGACTTAGACTCGAAATGATAGCAGATATGAATTCAGAGGTGCATTGAAAGCCATGCATCGTTGCTAGTTAATTGAATAAATTGTATGATGGCAATCGGTCTCCGAACTCTCGGCGATACGTGCGTATAGCGGCCTTTCTGTTTCCCAACTTCCTATATTTCCATTGCATACCACAGTGGCCATCGCCGTGTATCGAAGCACAATTAGACGACTGTGAATGAATTCAGTAAATTTTGGATAGGATACGAGCTCACAACGTACACCACAGCCCCTGGCCAGCCCACAAACCCTGGTTATGAGCCACGCTCGAATCGTGTGAACCCTGCAGACTTCCGCAATTTTTATTCAGGCAAAGGTGTAGCTGCAGTACTGTAGCTCGAAGTTTTGCCTGGTTATTTGGATCTGGTTTTGCCGTCTGACTCAATTACCCAGGCAAAACCTAGAGCTACAGTACTGCAGCTAGCAAAGATAATAATCGGTAGCTCCTGGTGTAATAGATAGTTTAATAATTATGTTTCTCTGATAAGCAACGACTATATAGGCAGTGTTTGCCAACAACCAACGTCAATATGACAACGTTGCCTATTGTGCGCCCTAGGCGCTGAATTCGTTCTTTCAAAAATGCTTGTTTTACAGCGGACATTTCCGCATTTTTGACCTGTGTTAGTCTAGGTGATATAAACGGGAGTTTGTCTGCTCGAGAGATTATAGCGGAGTTTGATTGCCAACGCAAAAACCACAGACAAATTATTGTCTGTGCAACAACAAAGACAGCCCTCGAATACGACAGATGTCAAGGAACCAGGAAGTTTACCATCGTGAAGTGGTGATGTCGAAGCATAGACAGCATACTACATACACAGTAGACTATACTGTCTATGGTCGAAGCGATGTCGTTCACAGCTCAGGATATGCCATAACTGGTTGAAGAAATGTTTAGTTAACGATGGACAAGATGCGAGACGACAAATAAGCAGTCATATCAATGTTACGAGACACAAGTTGCTAATCGTTCTAGAACAACAGGAGTGTAAGCTAAATTTGGCAATCTAGCTAAAGGCGGCACGCAACCCCCCTCCTCCACCCCGCCTCCCAGTATGTAGAATCATGGACGTTTTGTGGTACGTCCATCGTGGAACTAAACCACAAGTTTTAAATGACTGAAGTCAGACAATTAATATTCGAAAAATATTCATTAATATTCGAAAAATTGGCACGCTTATTGCCATTACAGTTACAAATAAAACGTACCTGAAAGAGTTACAATGCAGAGAAGCACAAGCACTTGAACTAGTCGCGCCATCACTCTGTTTTGGTCGTTTTGAAGTCGCCTACCCTGCACAGCTCACTGCTATCATTTAAATTATCGATCGAGGATGATTGTGTCTCGATCTTAGGTTCCAACGGACTGTGATTGTTGGCACAAAAAAGCGGTATACTGTAAACCTCCTGTGTAGTAGTTTTAACCACAGACAAGGAGAAAAAGACAGACTAGCCTTTTGATGTCATGGTCGTCTCGGTTAACTATGGCCTCTTGATATTAAAATGGAGCTTAACATGTGTCAGACTTCTCAGAGACTTCGTGGACGAGATTTCCCACAGTGCTTTGCGTACTCTGGCAGAGTTCCCGTACTGTAAATAAAGCCATCAAACCCAATTCTGCCGGCGTGTTCGTTTCAAATTACACAAGTATTACGGTCCCCTGGTACCTCTAAAAGTACTTCCTCTTTAAGGAACATGGCACGCAATGAATATTAGGTTTTGACGTCATCTTTGAAAATTTCTTGAATTGAATTCGGGTTCTTTGTCATAATGGTCTCAATTTACTTCCACTTCTACATGTCTTTCGGTAAAAATAATTAGGTTGTTCTCTTTTTTCATACAGTGCAAAACAAGAATAGTGAAATGGAGGTACATCTAATTGAGCGAACAATTAGCGCCTGACCGACTGTCACTATTCTACATTGAATATACTACCCCGATCTCTGCCACAATACAATTACATCTTTGACCCAACAGAAGTGCTGTATTAATGTCAGCCATGTCACATCTTGATCCATTTCTCCCTTTCAGATACTTATCAAGTCAATTTACGAGACTTTATCAATGTTCCAGCAACTCACCCAACCTTCCACCTGGGCCAAATATAACCTTGACAGCGGCTTCTGTTACCCAGGTACAAGGTCATCCTTCCTCGCAATCGATCGTAAAACTCTCTACCTTGATTTTTTTCTCATCTTCACCCTCCATTTTCGTTCCTAATCTCTCATTTACTCTTCAGTCCATGAGTTCATTATGTTCGCAACATTACGATACCTTAACTTGGGCATACGAATTTCGTGGTCTCTCAGATTTGAAGTAAATCTAACGATATCAAAGTGGATTTGTGTACTGTTTTTACTTTGTTTTATTTCATCCTTGCCAACGAACAACCAGAATCAGCCAAGTTGAACCACGACAGCAACAACTAGAAGGAGGTAAGTTTGTACTCAGTCTGATTAAAATAAGATGTAGATTACGGCGACGTCTACTTGCGCGGTATTCTCTTGGTACAGACGTCGCCGTACTCTACATCTGATTTTAATCAGATGGTGGTACTATGACAGAAATACAGTCTTAAGGCAGAATGACGCTTAGGAGAAATATTCAATTCTCAATTTTTTACAGTACTTTTCTGATCTACCACTTGTGGAGGCTAAGTTTAAAATTCTTGGAGAAAGAAACGTATTCATCATCGTAGTTTTTCGAAAATTTAGTTTTCCAATAGAGTTATCAAAGGGATGACGGTCATTTTGAATTTCAAATATCAATAAATTTAGGTAATTTGTTTCTCAGGTACCATACTTTGCATGGTGACCCCTGATAGCTATTTTCTCATTTGGTGAGAATACGTTTGAATGTTTTCATTGAGAAAAGTTTGAGAAAAAGTTTAAATCTTTCATTTTCGAGGTGCACTCTCCCTTAAGGTAGAACGCACCTCGGGGACAGACATTCGGACTCTCAAACTTTTACAGTTCTCTTCTGATATACCAATGTGGGGGTTCATTTTAAAGCTCTTGGTGAAAGAAAACTTTTTCACCGGCTTAGTTTTTGAAATTCGAAAATTTTTATTTTTCGCCATAGAGTTAACACAGGGATGGCGGCCATTTTGAATTTCTAATATCGGTAAATCTTGGGTTATTTGTTTCTCTAGTACCAAAATTTGCACGGTGACCCCCTATTTTTATTCTTGATTTTGAAAGAGAATGATTGAAAGATTCCTTGAAGAAAGTTAGAGCAAAAGTTTAAGTCTTTCACTTTCGAGGTGCATATTACCTTAAAGAAATGATCACAAATATTGACAAACATGTGCGTGTCTATATTCAAGGTGGATTGTGTCATAAAGTAGTAGCTCTAAGCCTCACATATGTGCAAATCAGAAAGAGGTCTGAATACGTGATTTCTTAGACTTGGTTCAAGTCTGTGATTTGTGAATGTTTTAGTGGAGTGAACGCAATGATTTGTATTCTGCTTTCATGTGAAACGCGCGCGTGAGTGGACGCGATGAGTAGGGTGAACGCGATGAGTGGAGTGAACGCTAATACAGCGGAGTTTCACCAAGGCGACCCAAGTATTACTGAGTTTTCACACTGTTTTCTCTATCATTTTCTCTTCTTTCTTCATGCTCTGAATGATCGGAATAAATAAAATAAATGGTTCATATAACCTACCTAACCTAACCTACCTAACCTAACCTGTGACTCTTTATTTATTTTACACTCCATTACAAGGACGTATATCTCTCATACACACATGCTGTAATTAATTAGTCAACACAACTAATTATGCTAATCCGTGGACTTATCAGAGGTTGGTCAACATCGGAAAGATAGTGATGTTAATGAAAAAGGGGAAGGTATGAAGATCTTGGGAAACATGTCCCGAGGACGTCCGTAAACCTAGTGGACGCTTATATATTCATGATATGCGCAAACAAACACTGCTCATTATTCAAAAATAAACGGGAAGTTAGATCGAAAGGAACGCTGGAAACGCGCATGCTTTTCGTTGCCAAGTGCCAAATTCTAACATAAGTAGACATGGTCCTGCTCCATGTAAGAAATGCCACCCAGAAAGTATCGACCGACCAAGCAGAAAAAGATCGCCGGAGTTGCCGTTTCATGAGTTTTTCAACAAAATTATATAGATGTATGTTTCACGTCGTCGTTTTCTGGGAGTGTATATACCAAGTATAATTTACAAACCGTGTTGTGGATTCAAGGCACAATGGTGACACATTAGCGGGAGCACACACTGGAGAATTTTGGCCAGCACTGTGAATTTTTTTAAACCAGTCACCTTCATTTCTCTGCACTCGCTATTAACTCCATGTCTACCGGTAACATATCGTTATTTTCTGTCTCAAAGTACGTACCAGCAACAGGCCTTTGACGTCAAAGTCGGTTGTTTTCTGGTATACGGTAGCAACCAAGCTCATGACTAGAATGACTGTACGGCATCAAAGAGTTAAGCTCGCCGGTTACTTTTTTCGCATAATAAAAGAGAGTTGGTCGCTACATGGAGCTAGTTTCTAGCTCCATGGTCGCTACTAGTCTGATCGATTTTCAATCGTGCCTTATGCTGTTAGTGCACAAAATTCCCGAAAGAAGCAGCGCACGGGCTATAAAACTTCGTTTGTACTGTTAGGCTAGCTTTGGGTCCATAGCTGTGGTGTTTTCGGACGGGATTTCTGCCTTTTACGGCTGGTTTTGACTTTAACGTCACCACCACAGCCATGGGAACGTCCATGTTCTGCCCGACAGCACGCTTGTCGCAACTTTGTTTGTCGATATTTCGAAAATTTTCCACCCAAATTGCCAACACTCATCGACAACATGGTTATTAGGGGCCTACCACTACAAGAAATCCGCTAAAAATCACCAAACTATCGCCGTTTTTCCAGCTTTTTCCGACATGACTACTCGCAGACCGTTCTTTTCTGGCGTACAATCAGCGATTGACGAGGCTCAGTGTAGCCCGTCACTAAAGTCACCTGAGGTGACGTCGCAACATCGAAACACAAACTGACATCACCGATGATGTTGTCCACTACTTTAAGAAGCCTGTGAGAATTTTTACCAGCACTGTGAATTTTTTAAACCAGTCACCATCATTTCTATTCACTCGCTATTATCTCCATGTCTGCCGGTAACATATCGTTATGGAGAAGTTTAGTTACACGAAATTACGTTCCATCATCAGCTGATCAGTGATAACCATACGTCGCGTACGTGTAGAACATACGTTCGGAACGGCAAACAACACCTCTACACATACAAAATGTAATCATAATTACGTGTAGTATTTTTTAGATATTCTTGATGATTTCCGCGAATTTAGACAAGAAACCTTGTAAACTATCATGGAAAACATCTTTGATATCATAATATTTCGTAGAGTTTGCACCACTGACCGCAAGAAGTACTTGCTATATGATTTCCTTACATGAACCATGGGTCTATTTTTTACATCCATGCATGAACGAAATGTTGTTGTCTCATTCCACTTGTTATCTGACGCCGCCCCAAAGAGTTCTCCAAACCATATAAAAAACTGTATCAAAGAAAATCGGTTGATTTAATTCGAGGATACGAGCTAGAATATTCCTCATATAAAAATCAATGTTTCTTAAAACTTAAACGAATTTCCAATGTTTGTGAGAAAAAATACATCAAAATTATCGAGAACGCACAGCTAAACTGAAAGAAAGGCAGACGGCCGTCCCTCCACCCACGGACGGTGGGCAGACAAAACCTTAGCAACACCACCCGATTGAGAGAACCACGCTAAACCACACGAACTTTGACCCTAGTCAAAATCAGACTTGTCCCTGGGAAATATGTTTACAAGTTTGCCCACATATAAACAACGTAAAGGTCAAAGGTTTCAACTTCCGACTTCCTGCTTTACGGACGTCCTCATGCCATGAACTGCAGGCAAGGCACTGGCAGGGTTTGCACTGTTCGCGACCATTTAAACGTTTGAAATAAGAGTAGCTGGCTCTCCTCGGCCATCGAAATACATTGGCTGCAGTAAATTTTGGATAAAAGGTCATGACTGGCCGCAATTTGGTAATTTCTGGACACATTTCAGGAGAGCTTCTTACCTTCCCGTTTTAGTAACCATTCCTATCTTTCGCGATGTTGACCAACCCGTAAAATCCCTGATAAGTCCACGGATTAGCATAATTAGTTGTGTTGACTAATTAATTACAGCATGTGTGTATGAGAGATATACGTCCTTGTAATGGAGTGTAAAATAAATAAAGAGTCACAGGTTAGGTTAGGTTAGGTTATATAAACCATTTATTTTATTTATTCCGATCATTCAGAGCATGAAGAAAGAATAGAGAAAACAGTGTGAAAAACTCAGTAATACTTGGGTCGCCTGTGGTTTGCATCGAAAGTTACATACATCTTCAGTTTCATGTTTTGGGCACAATGTGTGTTAGATATTTCATTAACTATTTACTAATTCCTTTATCACCAACATATAAAACACACTCTATAGTGCTGTTTGAATCATTGACAGTGTCTATGCTATGTCAAAACAAAGTTGAAACTGTTTGAAAATAAAGATAATGAATCAGACATCCTTTAAAATTAATTTTAAGAGACGGGTTAATTGTCCGGTGGTAAATGTCTTGTGGTAAGTGTCCGGTGGTAAATAGCCGGGGAGGGAATGGTAGGTGGCAAATGTCCGGGGACTAAATGTCCGGGGGGTAACTGTCCTGTTACCGTAGGAAAAAGCGGCAGAATTGGTTTGCATTATCTTTCCTCATTCTTAAATGGTTGGAGTTAAAGATTGACCATCAAAAAGTGTTTAAAATCATGATAAGCAAAAATGAATCGACTTAAATCCAAAAAAAGCCCAAGCTTTATTGCCAAAGAAAATCGCAGTTTTGTCATATAGTATGTTAAGAACATATTGAGAAAATTTCGCAAAATTTAACAATACCAGAGTAGAGATAATCTTTTTAAAAAATGTCGAAAACGGGAGAAAGTAGAAGCCCGTAATCGGGTGATTTGCACCAATTTGCATAAAATCTTCATAACTTTTTCTCATATAACTTTAAATATTTGTCATACTAAAAGGTGAGCCAACCAATTTTTTCGTCTTGGGTTAACAAAATAATGAAAATTGAATAAATCTTTGCAAACAGTGAATGATTTTGAGCAAAATATGCTGTGTTTTGTGCAAAAGCACTTTAATAATTTTGATTTCAAGATTTACAGATACCGAATGCCCATAAAATAATACCCATCCAGACATTCGTCCATTCTAAATCATTATAGAATTCTGACCTCCAATGATAATCCAAAGAAAAATAATACATAAAAGACCTCACTGATGTTAACTTGCCTATACTCGCTATAGCATTACGAATTCAGATATCTAAGTCATATTTAGGTTATATGTACTTCCGGTGTCGTATGTTCAGAAACAGGGCAATAATACGGATTGTACAGATGTTTTGATTCTAAATGCCGAGTAATGTTATTATATATCGCCAAAATTAAACACTACGAATTATACTCAATCGTTCAAATTGCTTTCGGTAAAATATAATAAATCGTTAAAATGTCCTTTGCATAATTCTAAGAGAGACATTTTAAGAAATAATTTCTGCAAATAATAACGTAGATAAGTAGGCCCTAATCAATTCGTATGCAAATTCCAACGAATCATTCACTTCACGAAATCTGACGAATTTAACCTAAATATTTCATGTCACTTTATTTTTCGTTGTTACCTGACCCTTGTGCAAATCAATCTCATTATTTCTTTTGGCAAATATTTCATTAGTAGTATCAGATTTTTCCACTAGCACTAGCCCTGTTCTTAATGCAGGCACCGTTTTCACTGCAAATGTTTCATGTTTCCAATAAAAATGGAATGACTGAAGGAGAAGCTGGTTGAGTTTTACTTAATTGAAAGTATAATAAGTCACTTGCAAGGATAACTCCCGTAGCAAGTAATACAATCACATTTCAACTAAGCGTCCATTAGAACTATTATGTGTAATATGGATATCTTCATATCGAAATATCCATTTCTTCAAAGAGTGAAACAAACGTTGTGTAAGTAACACTAAAAACAGGGTAGAGCCAAGTGACAGTTATGTTTTGATTTGCATGCAACAAATTATTAGCAGTGTCTGTGTCTCTGAGATTGTCAACTCTCTCTGCCGTCTCAAAAGGAATGAAAATAGAATAATACTTATGTTAAACGAACATTTTGAATACACAATATATAGAGTAGATTTGTCAGAGTAATTTGTATACAGAACACTACATCATAATGATAACTTCGACTGCACACGTATACCGTATCACCCTCACCCATTTAATGGGACTCAACACTTAAATCTCCACTTTTCGTTACTTCGGAAGATGTAATTCTGCAATTGACTCGATAACTGACCGTCAGCACATCTCTTATCCGTGTATAGATTCCTCATGCGAATACACCCTGCAAATGAAAACGCCACAAGTTGTTTAAAAACTGAAATGTAGCTTGTCGTAATCTAACATATAAGAAACGAAGTATTTAAAACACACACACTTACTCTCTCTCTCTCTCTCTCTCTCTCTCTCTCTCTCTCTCTCTCTCTCTCTCTCTCTCTCTCTCTCTCTCTCTCATTGAGATTACAAACATTTTTTCTTTATATATATATATCTTTATACATATTATCTTTATATATATATATATATATATATATATATATATTATATAATAACAAATTACTTGAAGTACAATATATATATATATATATATATATAATGTATGTACAACAAATTACTTGAAGTACAATATATATATATATATATATATATATTATATATATATATATATATATATATATAATGTATGTATAACAAATTACTTGAAGTACAAAGTAATAGTATCTTTGTCTCAAGTTTCATGCATCCTGCAATCGTGCAACAGACTAAATGTGTCTCACCAAAACTCACTTATTTATCATTGAGACGTACCCTGATATTGTGTATAGGCGGCGTTGTCATTTGATAAATAATATTTGTTTAGGTGGCAATATTTTGAATCCAACTCAGAATGTTTGTTTAACAGCGTAGATTTATCGGCATTGATAACGTGTACCTTTCTGATATGCACAGATTACATCGATTGCACGAGTACAGACATTTGTAAGAAATATGCGAAAATGGACACTTTCTCGCTGTTTTGCGAGAAGTATGCTAGAATATACACTATCTCGCATTTAAGTTGTGAGAATTTATTTAGGCTCTCACTCAGCGAGAACTTTGTTTTCTAGCTCTGCATCTGCGAGAAATTCAATTTTCGCAACCAACCAGCAAGGAATTAGTGTAACATTGCGAGGACTGTTTTCTCGTAGATGTAGAACGAGAAAACACAGTTCTCGCTGAGTGCGAGAAAAAAAAATATCACAAATTAAATGCGAGATGGTATGTTTTTTCACATACTTCGCGCAAAAAGCAAAAAAGTGTCCATTTTACGCTAATTTCTCGCAAATTTCTGTACTAATAAATTACGGAACTGTTGGTGTGTATACAGTGGGTGTTCAAATGCATGTGTATTCAAATACTGTGTAATTTGTTGATGAATACGAATTTGCTGCTGTGTCTGCATTTGGAGAGGTACTCCGTTTTTTGTCGCCCAGTGGGTAATTCCATGTCCCTCGACAGACTGACATCTGGTCGTGTAAAATATAAGTACAGCACATTTCATTATTTGCAGACTCTGTCGGGATGATTCATTTGGAACGACCTTTTCGAGCAATACGTACTGTGTTTTCTTTTGTGTACGCGTTGAGGACATCAACGGTCATGGTTGCTGTGACTCGTTCAGTCGGGTCCCAACGCCAACACCGTCTCATCAAATTGTAGAATTTATCAGAGCAGTGTTGAGGCTGTGGTAGACGGTAGCCATCTTTTAATCGTTCAACCAACTGTGTAGTGTCTATGTTATGATAAGGCATATCCCCTGTTGTGAATAAACATGCAATTGAATTGAGTTTTTTCTGATGTTGTAAGCATGGTGAAAGTGATCTTTTGTCAAAACAAATGGATCATAACGGTAGTAAAAATGCATTGTGAGAACTTTACAGTGAATTGCTTTGAAGCATTGTCATTAGACGAACTAGACATATTGTCTATATCGAGGTGTTGCCAATACTGTCAAATGCAATTAATAGCTAAACGGTAACATGAGTCGATCTTAAAAAAATGAACTCTGCAAAAGTTGAAACATTGTCTACCGGGAGGTCAAACGTACTCAAAACAACAACACCCAACAACACACATCACGTCTGCTTAGAACGCAGTCACTTGTTTTTGCTCAGTTCAACAAACTGTAATACTTCGGCGAATTACAATTACATTACAGCATTGCAATTTTTAAATGGCACACAAATTTTAAAAGTTCAAAAATTTGTAAATGCGAAAGGCAATATAAATCTGACAGCATACGTCCTAAACAGCTAGCGGGCTGTGCAGTGCGTGGATATGTTTGGTGTGGTGTTGTTTTGACTGCGTCTGACCTCCCGCTGACAGTGTTGGCAACACCCGATTTAGACAATATGTCTAGTTCGTCTAATGCCAATGCTTCAAAGCAATTCACTTATATAAGTATTATTGTACAGATACTACAAAACAATTTACCTAAAGCGGCAGTCTCCCACATGAACACTCCGAATGACCACCTAAATCCGACAAAAAAAGGACAGCAGTTAACTGAAAACGATTTCTACAAACTGAAGTGAATTACATGTTGAACTTTATATGATTATATAATGGTTGTTACCAATGAACAGTGTTACCTTCCTAATCTAAACCTAAACAGAAATACAGGTAGGTAGCAAGGAAGCCATCACTTTGTGTAGAGGGGGCACGTGATTTCTTGTTACTTGCTGAAGAAAACGGAGTAACTTACATGTCACTCGAATGAGTGTAGATGCTTTCCCTTAACGATTCAGGTGACATCCACCGGATTGGTACCTTAAAATGATGCTGCAAGAGAGAAAGTGATCAAATATGTGATCATGATGAAAAATAGTCTCGACGGTATAGGACAGTTACCACCCAGACAAATATCCTCTGGACAATCACCACTAGACATTTACCTCTCGGCTAGTTACCACCAATCATTTACCACCGCGAGACATTTACCACCCGGATATTTACCCCTAATACTATTTACGAATATATTGATGTGTTGAAATGGGGTAAATGCCCGGATTGGAAATGTCGTGTCCGGTGTTGTATAGTCGGGTTGGGGTGGGGGTGGGGGTAAATGGCAGGTGACAGTTGTCCTGTGAATAAATGTCCCGGGGGTAACTGTCCCGTTACGGAAGTGACAGCGTTTACAATAATACAACTTTGTGCCACTATGCCTTATTGAAGACTGATAAGGTTTTACACTTTTGCCTAATGTTAAGAAAATTTACGGAGGTGTCCGTGCTGTTAAAATAATAAGTATCAGACCCACCTGTGATGGATGTCTCTGATACACTAATGTTTCGTAAACATCTCTCGCCAGTCCAAAATCACCGATTTTAGCCATATCATCATGAGATATCAAAACATTGCGAGCAGCAATATCACGATGTACAACCTGGCAAAAGACATTAGAATTTTGAAAAGGTGAACTCGGACTGAGTCACGTCTTTTTACTGGTTTGACAGTTAGCAATTAGTGGCATCCGAACGGTGATATAATCTATATATTTTTATATACGAATACCAACTCTGATCTTCGTACCGAATTGCAAGTTGCGTTAAGTAGTTCCAATCTAATTGTCGGGGGATTCTGAAAACCTTATAATTAACTGTTCAGTTATGTAGGATAGACTATTGTTCACAGATCTCGACATATAAAAGATCTTGTGTCCCATTTATGACCTACTGAAGCAGACAAAGCTCTGAGCTTGATGCTGGTGACTCACTAGATTACGTCATCAACGTTTACACAAACTTATTAAACGATTGAAGAACGGAAAAGTGATGTGTATTTGCCAATCGTGTAAACCAATAAGATTTGTATAACATGTGTTGTAGCGATATAAATGTAACTACATATATTTCAAGTCTGTAGGCAGGCCTATTCCATGTGCAAACAAGGCCATCAAACGCCAACAATCCCCGATCTCCTAAACCTCAACGTTGAGATTTGATATTTGCAAAGTGTTGGTCTTCAGTAATTACTTTTATTTTCTCCATGTACTGTAGGGCTTCTGCAACATGTAGACAAAATTTTTGTAGTCTTGAGCCAAATGCAACAGAGATGTTCTCAACATTATCAGTCCTGAGGAGAGTATGCATGTCGGTGGACATCAGTTCAGTGATGATACTCTTCTCGCCTGCAGTTATGTATACAATTAATTAGTTCTCTTAAAAACGAAATGCAGCTAGGGGACATGTCTTACTTGGAAAAGTTTATGTCGGAAATCGAGAAATGAATGTAGTGTGCATTTTGAATGTTGCCATCGCCGAGTTTGAAAAGTGACCTACCGAATAAAAACATCCCGTGTTTACCTCACTTTTTATCCCCGTTGTGAAAGGCAATGCACTCAATTTCACAGGAAGTAAATACAAGCCATATTGATGTTGAAAACGACTTTGAGATAATCATTAACTTACAATGCTGGTATAATATCATTGTTTCACGTTACAAAGTGTGGGGGTATATGTATTTCTAGGGCCATTAATAATCGTAATGAGAAGAAAGAAGAATATTTCATCATAACGGCATTTTGGTAAATAAATGTAAAGGTGAACACGCCCTCTTGGTTTAGAACCCCTGTTCAAAGGCTACTTAAAGGTATACTGTCACCCGAAGGCTTAATGTGCCCATATATGGTTTAAGGGGCGTTCCTTGGTATTCAAAATGCCAATGTGAGGGCGCTGTTTTAAAAAAGTGGCCACCCGCTTAAAATCGCTGATTTGTTAGATTTTCTCTTTCCTGGTAACTGTGGCAAAATTGGAACAGGTGACAGTATACCTTTAAATGCTCTCTCTAATGTTTTCACGAACACTACCGAGTTAGAAAGTGGTTTACGCTGTACTTATGCGGCGCTTATGGTATGTTCTTTTGTATTTTTCCTTGAAGTTTTGCTCACCTTCTTCCATGCTGACACCGATCAACTTTACAAGGCGAGGACACCCTTGAAGAAGATTCAGGGTACTTATTTCATGCTGATAAGCTGGATTGTGGACTGTGTTATCTATTCATAAGTGTTACATGTGTAGAAGTTATGAAATGTAACAACCCATAATTAAAGCGCCATTAGAACAAATTATTTCTTATCACTTGTCCTGACCTTAATATCGTTATATTACATAAGACGTCGCTGTAATCTATGACGAAAATTCATCATTTATCATATATATCATATAACACATATCCCTGAATATATATAAAAAACAAAATAGCAAATTATATTGTAACATATGGAAATATTTAAATAACCAAATGGAAGACCTTTTATTATCTACACAAGTACATTGCATTTTATGTTATTAATATATTTTTTCCTTCTGGTATTGCAATGAAGAGCTTCCTGTAATTAGTGACACACGCGCAATGTGGTTGATATAACGTATAAGGGAAATAATTCAATATTGAAAATAATATGTGCATTAAACCTAAAGCGAGATACCTTTTAAAATTTTAAGTGCCACTCTTGTTACCAAACCTTTTCTTCTCAGACATCCGCTATAGACCGAAGAAAACTCGCCTTCTCCAATTAAATTACCCTTTGTAATCTGCGATTTCTTGAAAACCGTTACTCCATCCTGAAATAGCATAATGAAAGCTGAATGCGGAAAGCTAAAGATAGGCTTTTACAATGTAAAATTTCGCAACCATATACGCATGGCATAGGGCCGTATTATTGATTGAAAATCTTCATTTGCCAGTTTTTTAAAAACATAAATGACAAAGTAACTTGAAGTCTCAGTCGATAATTAATGCTTTACACTAAACCGGGAAACTAATGCCGGACATACATTAAAACGGGGTTACGCGTTGTACCTGGTATTGCTACCAACGTCAGTTGAAAATACGGGTGCCTATTAAAGCAATATGCTGGCATTGACTGGCCATATTACGTCAAGTAACAGCAAACTTCGCTTCCCCGAGTATCGAGCTTCTTTTCGGATGATTCAAATTTCCTTCGAGTCCGTGAAACCATAAGTACGTTTGCCGAATGTGCTAGTCAAAATATCTTTCATAACGGTAATCCTGATCTATACTTTAATAAAAGAAAGACATAATTTTTCACTTTCACTCGGCTCTGTTGCAGGCGGCGCCATCACATTCGCTTGTCTAGAGAGTTGACAGTTCCGAAATGTTGAGCTTTGGTTAGCACTTTGTGAGTATCGGCACTAAACTGTTTCACCCTGCGTAGTCTGAGATAAAATTGGATATGAAAGTACACAGAGCCAGTGAAAGGCAAACATCTATAATAAGCTTCTTTGGGATGATTCATGACCGTTATCCCGCTTAGCTGCTCACCTTAAGGGCTGTTGAGATCCTCATTATGAAATTTCACCTTGTTTTGATGAAACTAGTTATCGAAGCCAGTTAAATATTGTATTCTTTGAATCTTTTCACTCACCGGTATGTGAATTCTCTCCGGCAGCAGAGGTGTGTATTTCCGCTTTGTTTTTCTCATCTTCAGTACAAGTAATGACACCGTGACGATGATAAACAAGACCAGAAATGCAATTAAGGCGATTATTGTTTCCCAGCTCTTGATTTCGTAAACTTTTTTATTTCCCAGATCTAAAATTCAAAACATACATAATGAGTCGGAAATATCCTCCAATAAGGATTTCACAGCGGAAACTCTTCTGCTTTGTCTTAAAATGATATCTAGGAATAAAATGTTCAATCCTCAGATCAGCTTATACATAAACGATAAAATTCTTTGTTAAATAAGATATTTAACGTTGTTAAGCAATATATAACAGTATGCCCTCAAGCCAACTACATTTTCCGATAGATTACCTAGAACTCGAAAGAGTGGGAGCGCCACACTCTCCTATATGCCTCCATTAGTTACTCTTCGAAGACGCTACCATGAAAATAATTTAATACTATAAAAAAATCAGATAACCATGTATTTTCCTGAGAAAATGTTAAGAGGGCTGGCTTAATTATCTTCGACCTAATTGATTTTCTGTACACTTTCAAACAAGAATAAAGAAATCAAATCACATATGCTTAATATCAAGGAGCACAACTGCGAGAAGCAGGGTTATGGATTAAAGGATTAAAATACGAGACCACAATACCCTTGATATCTCTAAAATTGTTAAAAAGCAGTAAGTGTAGAATTTCATTAAACGTTGACACATCGATGGTATAGTTTAATAGTAAAATTTAAAATAATCTTTCCCGTCCTTTCGTTTGGAGGGCAGATTATGACATTACCATTTGTAGCTCGAATTAAAGCCAATAAAAATGTTACACAACTGTTAATTTCAAAGACGAAATTCGATGTGCTGGCCGGATAAATGTGTTGTATTTAAGCAAAATAAAACTTACATTTTCCCAATTGCATGCCTTTAGGAAAAATATGGTAAGTCGGTAGGGAGCTTCCTCTTCACTGTATTCATTTTGATGGGGTGTGATCAATAGCAAACTACACATTTGGCCAAATCCAACGTCGTTTTATAAATAGATCAATAAAGTTTGTGGCAAGCTGGAGGGTTTTCAATAGGGTAATTGGGGTTTCCGAAATAAGATACTTTTTTATCTGGCATTATGACATTGACCGTGTACCTTACGATCACTCAGCCTGCTGAGTTCTGAAAAGCTGAAGGTAGTCAGAAATCCAAGTCCCTCTTTGCATTGGAACAACTCACCTTTTATATGCACCGCAAATGAACAGAATACACTGTTGTTACTTCTATCTACAGCTTGGTATGTGACGATGGTAGTACCACTGTAGAAGGTATCACCAGATTGAAAATTGGACAGAACCTTGGGCAAGCCATCATTATCGGAACTTTTGATGACTGGCCAATTGACATTAACTGCAGCTGAAGTATCGCTAGCTTCCAGAGTTATATTAGGCGGACATTCGACTGAAGGAGGCTGTACATCTGTTTGTAAAGTGAATTATTCATCCAGCTAATAAAAATTTGCCGTGTCTGTCTGTTTGCCTACATGTATCTATCTATCTATCTATCTATCTATCTATCTATCTATCTATCTATCTATCTATCTATCTATCTATCTATCTATCTATCTATCTTTGTATCCATCAGAATCTATCTGCTCTATTAGCTATATTACGTTTGCGGTTGTCGAAAGAGTTTTAAATGATTATGAAAGAATGGCGATTTGACATTTGAATTTGATCGGTTGAATCACGTTACCATGCTAACATATGCTTCCCTCTCAACCACTTTCACACTTTCTGTCTGTCTTCCTTCCTGCCTGCCTGCCTGTCTGTCCGTCCGTCCGTCCGTCTGTCTGTCTGTCTGTCTGTCTGTCTGTCTGTCTGTCTGTCTGTCTGTCTGTGTGGGTGGCTATCTATCTATCTATCGATCTATCTATCTATCTATCTATCTATCTATCTATCTATCTATCTATCTATCTATCTATCTATCTATCTATCTATCTATCTATCTATCTATCAATCAATCAATCAATCAATCAATCAATCAATCAATCTATCAATCTATCTATCTATCTATCTATCTATCTATCTATCTATCTATCTATCTATCTATCTATCTATCTATCTATCTACCTATCTATCCGTTCATCCATCTATCCATCCATATCTGTCTATCCATTTTTGTGTCCATAAGAATCTATTTGCTCTTTTGGCTATGATATGTTTGCGGTTGTCGAAAGAGTTTAAAATGAGTTTGAAATGGTGGCGATTTAACAATTAAATTTGATCGGTTGAATCACGTTACCATGCTCACATGTTCTTCCCTCCCAACCACTTAAACACTTTCTGTCTGTCTTCCTACCTGCCTGCCTGCCTGTCTGTCTGTCTGTCGCCCTGTCTTCCTGTCTGTCTGTCTGTCTATCTCCGTCTGGCTGGCTGGCTGGCTATCTATCTATCTCTCAATCTATCTATCTCTCAATCTATCTATCTGTCCATCCATCTATCTATCTATCTATCTATCTATCTATCTATCTATCTATCTATCTATCTATCTATCTATCTATCTATCTATCTATCTATTAATCCGTTCATTCATCTATCTATCCATATCTATCTATTCATTTTTAGTCCGTAAGAATCTATCTGCTCTATTGGCTAAAATATGTTTGCAGTTGTCGAAAGATGAAATGGTGGCGATTTAACCTTTAAATTTGATCGGTTGAATCACGTTACCTTGCTCACATGTTCTTCCCTCCCAACCACTTTCACAGACACAGCCATTGTAGCGATCACAATTGATGTGATTGACACAGTTGCATCGATAGTCACATTGTTGCCCCCATACACCGCTTTGACACCCTATGAAAGACAACAGACGGAGCACTTTCAGCAGCGATCTCGTCTACATTTTAGAACCGAACCTCTAAAAATGGAATTTACCCTGTGCAAACGCTGCAGTACGTCCGGCCAAAATTTTGACCAGCCATTGACAAGATAATGCATGACAAAAGTGTGTCTTGGACTTCTTTCATTTATCCTTCATCACCGGCGAGAAAATTGCCACCTCATGGAAAAGGATCTACAGCCTCAAGCAGATATAGTTTGAAAGAGTTACAAAATGGCTTTTGATCCTGCTTATTTGAAGCGGACATATCGCAGCATTTGCAAAATCTAGGCTTTCATAAAAATATATATTTTAATGGGGTTACGAGCACAGTTGTTAGTAGAAAAATATGTTTGGAAGGTCCAATTACTTGTCCTTCAACCTGAACCTTAAAGTGTTTCATTTAAACGTTCGTAAATAACGCGTTGCAAGTCAAATAAATCTATCGATACAGTGGTATGTCAGTTACAACTATGCATAGAAAGACTTTTACCTTGAATAGATACATTTACGGCATTGGAAACGGCGAATATATTATCATCCGTACTGTAAACTTTGCATCTGTACGTACCCTCGAAGGCTTCTGTCATATTATTGATGATAAGCAAGGCACTGAAAATGTGTAAAATGACATATCAAGTCTTCTTTACATACTCGATTGTGTTAACTAAACGACAGTCATTCAGGTTCGTTCGTAATTTACATTGTTCGATACAAGCGACTTAGGAATCATAATAATGAGTTATAACACTTTGACGTGAAAACACGTTGACTGTTATTTTAGGTACGGTATCAGTGTAGGAACAATGCACTCTTAAGTGAACGCGATTGAGAACTGATCATGTGAAGGCCAATGATACTAGAGTAGGTTCACTGGTCGTCGGGTCAGAGAGACTTTCTGCAAAAAATGTGATTGTATGTTGCCTTTGGTCTTACATGGTGTCGTAAAAAATAACGTCTATTTCAGTCTTAGCTACTGTTAATTGTAAATTATACAAATTGGAAGAATACTTGATAGACATATTCATAACAGATCCAGTTGTAACTGCGGAAACAATTGATAACAAGTAAGCTTAAGTTATGTTACTTCCCATCGCGTCTACCTTACCAACTAGCGTCGAACGTCTAATTTTGAACATGGATTTACGCCAGTTTGATGTTTAATCGAAACAAATTAGATTATGATAAAATTAAATTTTGAAGATACGTGTACATGTTTTTAAATAGCTGAAAGGATCGAAATTTATGTGGAATATACTGACCTCATACTTGGATCAGACATCCATATCACTGCATCATCTTCGGACAAACTTTCACCATTCAGTTCAAACAAAAGTGGATTGCGGTCGACATTGTAATATAAGCACTGTAATCGAAGGGACGAGTAGAATCTGACATCATCGGTAACAACACTGAGTATTGCGTATGGTTCCATCGCTGTGGTAGAACAAATAGGAAACATTGGTTTATAATACTGCTAAGATGGAGTTATGACCAGCACAGCAGAGGAGTTGTATATTGATTAATTGTTGTAGTCAGCTGGAAGTTAACATAAACCACAGAAAAATATAGAAACAGACTAGCAAGGGTATTGTTCAAGGCGTGCAGCGCTTACGTAACCCATCCATGTTCGCCTCGCCTCAGGTTGCTCTCGTCTCTCTTTTCCGAAGAGTGCCGACCATGCATCCTTCGGTAATTTTCGGATTTTCGCCAATTGTTAAGCGAAAGTATGTTCGGCAAAGTTTGTGTTGTTGTTGTCGTGTGGTGCTGAGCGAAATTGGCGTGCTGGCGAAAACGGGAATGTTTTGAGCTTCAGGAAAGTGAGTTTTACCATTTTAGAAATTCCTTTCATATTTTTATGAATATATAATGAGCGTGTTTAAACCAAATTTGAAAGTCTTTTTTGGTTACTGTCTGGTTTTACTCAATGGTTTACGGTCAGTCATACCGTCTTTTACACGTGCGTCAAGGAAGGACATGTTTATGAAACTGCTGGCGTTTTATGTTTTGATTGGCGTGAAGCAGTGTGTCTGCCCTGAGAGCTCACAAAGTAAATATGGTTGCTACGCGACTTGCAGCACGATGCCATCTCGTTGTATTTTTCGCATAATCTCGTGCAATTATCAACCACAAACAAAGTCTCCAAAAAGTGTAACACCTTTGAAACTCATTTTAATTTGAAAAGGCAATAGTCTACCGAAACGACCATGAAACAAAAGGCATGCCGCATTGCTAGTCTGTTTCTTTATTTGTCTGTGCATAAACACAACCCCTGGCAGGACCTGGTTGTCAAACAACACTTGCACTGTCAATGCTTTTAAATTGATGTTCTTTCATTTCAAAAAAAGAAGCTATCCTTGGAGAGTATTATGAATAATTGATGTATTGATAGATAGATGATTATCTTCGGTATTTTCAGATAATGCGTCTATTAACAATTATCTTGAAGTCATCTTGAATTTCAAGTGAATAGCCGGATGAGAAAACTAACATCGAACATACGTATATCGCAGGCCGGACCTTGCCATCCTTGAGCACACTTACAAGCACCATTCCTCCATGACAAGTAGCACCATTCAAACAATGACAGTCATATTCACAGTGACCTCCATACTTGTTCAAGGGACAACCTATGATGTGAACGTAGATGTTAGGTTAGCAGCCACCTTTACAGAGTGATGCCAGATACAGCCAGCTAAAATATCATGAGTTGTTTTCCTTTATACTTCAACCGAACTATCAATTAAATTATACGTTGGTGGGAAATGCGACGTACTGGTTTTGACCATCGAACGTCGAGAACAGAAAGAGCTGAAGTGTGCAAAAGAGCCGATCTCTGTCCTTAATCATATCCTGAAAATGTCTTCCCTTCGCTGAGTGGTTTTGAAGTGAGCCTGTAAAATTTGTCTTTCAACGTGGTAATATTTTGACCTCGATTCGATAAAATGTTAAACATCTTTCTATCGTCAAATTTTGAAAAGAGAACAAAAAAGTCATTTGTAGTTCGCTGTGATAATATGGCGGATGTGTGCTTAGCGACGCTGTAATAGCAAATTTAACAAGACTTCAATTACATATCTCCCTTTATAATATTTTACCTGTACATACCCTGCATTTCTGTCAAAATTTTGGCAAAGCTGTATTATCAATGTATATAGTGAGGGAGCAGCAGTTTTTCTGGGAAAAATCTTCTGACTTTGGAATATCGTTTAGCAGTAAACGGAAAATATTGTGACTGAAATAATTGCTGATGCAAACAAGTTCAAGAACCGTCACGATGAAGTATTTCTTGACAATTTATGTACTTTGTTTATATTGTGTAAGGTGCCAAGTAGTACGATTTAGGTATTTTGGTGTGATAAGTACATTCTCTTGGCACAACTCTCCAGATTGCTTCATACATTTACAGTTACTGTATTAGTGGAGATACATATCATCGCAGTAGGTTTTCTGGACATCCAAGATCTGATTTTGGGGCCGGGTGCGGGGTGGGCTGGTTCGTTTAGTTAATACTGTAAATGGATATAAAGCAAAGCTTACTCTTTGTCAGGTAGGAAAATGGCACCACGAACATCAGTGCAAAATATGTTATTATTCTACGACAATTGTAGTGGTGCTGTCTGTTAGAAATATACGTATCTGAGCGGACTATAATTCCAGAACACTAATAATACATTGAATGCAGCACTATAGGATTTAAGTTTGTGTTTTAGAAACAATTTTTACTGTGAACAACAACCTATTATGGTTCTTTCTTGATTTGACATTAATAATTATTGTTTGTAGATGACTTTTTTCTCCACTCGACAGAAGATTTGACGGAAAATTCGTTGCTTAGTACAAATATTTATCAAAGAAAATTGCACTTAGACACATATTGACTTAAAGGTGTGAAATGTTTGCTTCAATATATATTTGTTAGATGATAGCTATTTTTGCCAATAGAAGCTCATGTTATTTACATTGTCTAAAGTACATCATTATTGCCAAGTACAACAAGAACAAGATAATCTTCAAATGCCAGGTCTCGCAAGAAGACATTTAAGTCAACTTTTACTCCTTCCAGTTACTTGTATCTCACTATCAATGTTACGGTTTTGAGCGGCAAATGTCCTACCATCAACATTGCTAGATGTCGATAATCTCATATACTCGTTAATCACATTGCATTTCGATTACGACCGATCAAAAGTAACGTATCATCGGTGGAATTTGCAACTTTTACTTATGCAAGTCTCTCTTTGCATCCCCTTGAACGTCTCCCTTGAACGACACAATGCCGTTCCCCGTACAGTGCAAGTTTCACGAGCAAGGACGATTGCAAAACTGCAATGCACGCCCAGAGGCGCGGGAGAGGGCGCCTGACGCACGGCATCCATGGTATTACTTGGGTAGAATATCAGAAGCCCTGATGTCACGACTTTCCAAATTTAATCCTACGAGAAATAAATTTACACCACGACTTTCACAGTCGTCACCATATTTCCTTTTCCATACAAACTTTTATATGGTCGATTCCTGAAAAGAGCTTAAAGTATAACCATCCACAAAGAAATGCAAATGACAACCAAACTAACTCAGATGCCCCCAACAACAAGGCTTTGTACGAACAGAAGATTGTAAATCCTTAACACTCTGACATTTTCGACACGTTTCTTATTCTTACATCTTGCTGCAGCGTCACCAACTCACCAAACAACGAATTTAGCCTCAACAACCCTCGACAAAATCCCTGTCAAATCGAATGCGACATTCTTGCAATAGATTAATATATCAGGCTTAAAACCGAAATACCGAATACACATTATCACAAAGGTAATACTGACACCTGTAATCTAAATACGCCAATATATGGTCAAAGGGGCGTTCCTTGGTATTCAAAATGCCCATGAGAGGGCGCTGTTTTTAAAAAGCGGCCACCCGCTTAAAATCTGTAATTGGTTAGATTTTCTCTTTCCATGGTAAATGTGGCAAAATTGGGACAGGTAACAGTAAACCTTTAATTGCGTTGATAAAGTAATCCCTCTTTGCCTTATCAATCATGCACACAAGTTTATTTCTGACTAACTATACTGGACTATATTGGAAACATCCGATTTCGGTTGCCTTGAAAGAGCATCCCTCTCATGCATGGCACTCAAAATGTCTCTATTCATGCAGGCTAGCTGATTATGTCGTTGTAGACGTTTTTTCAATAAAAGGAACGTGAACATCACATATCTATTAAAGATATTAACCAAGAGCCCTGTAGCAACATTTACATTATCAGCCGCATAATTAAAGTAGCAACATTTACATTATCAGCCGCGTCAATTAAATACTCATGGAGCAAGTGAAAGGTCACGAAGAAAAGAACCATGCTCGAAATGAGTACAGGAACGAAATTTAAGAATGAGATGAGAGGGTACCCATATAGTGTTGTTTCTCTTGTGTGTTAAATTGATGAAATAGTGATCAGAAAGCCCGATCTCGGGAACATAAAAATTCAAGACAAGTTCTCTGTTCGACACGTAGTTATGGTCAATACATGTTCCAGAAATATGTCTGGTAAAGTTACCCTAAATTCATATTGATTAAAGACTGGTATATGTAGTGATTTTGACCATTTGATATAAAAATATCAACATTGAAATCACCCAAAATATAAAGTTCTTTTCCAGTATAGAAACCCCCTTTTTAATTTCACATTCGATGTTAACATCAATATCATGTGAGGTGTTAGGGGGTCTGTAAACGCCCGCTACCAGAAAGGCGTTACACTTGATGGCTTTAATTTCAAGCTACATGATTTCTAATTCAGAAGATTCTAAATAATACAGTCTCGTATACCTTATTGTGGGTCTCATATAAGCTAGGATACCTCCCCCATTTTTACCAATTCTTTTCTTTCAACTAAATAATTTGTGATTGTGAAATCATCAGTGCAATCACTGTACCAAGTAATGTTTCACAAAAAACATAACGTCAGTTGAAATTCGCTGATCAGTATCGAGATCTTAGAAATCAACCCATAAGTCGATATGTCTATTCGAAATACATATATTGCCTGGCCGCGAAACGTCACAGATTGTCACAGAGAAACACTGAACAGCAACATTTGTTTTATATTCAGTTTTTCCTCATTCAGTGATGCGTCCAATAGCGTTTGTCAAAACAAGAGTACCTTCGGGCACTTTGGAAACCTTAATATTGAAAGTTTATCCATGTGCCTTTTGAAATGAATAAAAGAACATTGAAATCTTCATTGCATCATCAATTTTCATCCGCGGCGCCAAACCGTTTTGGCCTCGTGATTTTTTTGTACCGCATGCAGTCTTAGTAAAGCAGTGGCTGAACAAATGATACACATCGCAGAATTTGGCGGGTTATATGTAAAACAAAGAGCATTGCAAAGTCAAAGTATCATCAACAGAAGCAATGCAACCGTAGCAATTCTTACCTGTGATTTTCAATTCCACAATGCCGATTTCAACAGGTGGATAAAGATTCCCAAACTCGCATTCAAGCGGAACTTTGTGAGTGGTGGTGCATTAAACATATTTGCAGTTAACTTTACAGTGTATGTGGAATTTTCAACCAGGTGACTCTTCGTGACATCTGTGCCATTTTCCTACAAAAGCAAGAAATCTAAATATTGTGTGATATCCACAATATTATCGCATATAAGAATTGAACGAAAAGTATGCAACTATCTAGCTGAAATGGACTCTGTAGTCTTCCTAAAGCAGCAACAAAATGTAGTTATCGTTCGCAAATACCATATTATGAAATTGTTTGCTCAATTTCACCAGCGGATTTTACGCTCAAAAGCTATCGAGTTCGAACAAATAAGATTATTTTGAAACGTAATGAGATATTGTGCACTGAGTAAGACATATTTGTACTAGCACTATGTATTAAAGTTTCTTCATATATTTTGATTTTACCGATGACATGACTGGAAGAAACTACCATCACCATTAAAATCGCACTAGTCGTTGCTTTAGCAATATGAGTAATGTAATTTTGCCGTTTGGCAATGTGGAACGTACAATATTCTCTCTCTCTCTCTCTCTCTCTCTCTCTCTCTCTCTCTCTCTCTCTCTCTCTCTCTCTCTCTCTCTCTCTCTCTCTCTCTCAATCCGCAATGCACTTCTACAGTGGAAAACACTGTGGAATGTGCTGTCAAATACACGAGCATGATTTCTCGCCAAATGCAGATGTAGCAGGAACATGGCAATT
Source organism: Ptychodera flava (assembly GCF_041260155.1). Classification (NCBI taxonomy): domain Eukaryota; kingdom Metazoa; phylum Hemichordata; class Enteropneusta; family Ptychoderidae; genus Ptychodera; species Ptychodera flava. The sequence continues at coordinate 5,048,778 of NC_091935.1, read as the reverse complement.
ATGATGCTTTGGTCACAGTAATCAACTTTACATATGTATAGCATCTATATACGCAGCCACAAACCCCCCATTCTTCACTGCTAAACATTGCCCAACCCCCGTATTTAAAAGCTTGCGGTCCGGTTACCAACAGGCATACCAACTTACATGTACACCACTGCTTACCGTAAGCCTTTGAAAATAAACATGTGTCGCGTTCCCACCAATCCCGTCGAATTTAAAAAACTCCACGTATTGTAATGAATCAACGGATGCCAATTTGAAGGTTGCTAAGTACCAATTAATCCGCCTCGTACGAGAGACTGAAAATATCATTTGCCGGCCATCGATGATATATGAAGTATCAATAATGCCTAATATGAAGATGATAGCAATATAAACAGTATAAGCAGAAAATCACTATGAGTAGAAAGTGCGAGCGTCCTGAGTAACGTTTTTACGAAGGCATCACATAATTATCGTTCACGAGTTAAATCTCTTACGAAATACCAAGTACTACTCTACGAAGGTGAACAAATTTTACTGTTAATGCCAATTCTGCAGGGAGCACATCTTTGAAAGCCTGTGCTGCCCTGTTACAACTCAGAGGGCATCGTTTTCGATAACTTTGTAAAGAAATTACAATCTTTACCCAATTAACACAGCGCAATTTTACATTCATTAATTTACTCCAGCCCGATTTGAACGCTCGAGAATGACAGAAAAACGTTTGATTTTTAGAGAGCTATTTCAGGTACGTTTCACAGCCACATCTTTCCGCTATGTTTCATCATGGATTCAAACTGCGAATGTTTGCAGTTGTATTCTTGTTAACTTACACTTTGAGTTGTTTACGTTAAAAAGAAGCTGATCATAAATATTCGGCGACACTAATTCCTTATGCAGGGATTTTCCATCAACAGTGATATCAAACAAAAGGTTTCTTGACGTGGGCTCCTGAAAAGTCACACACACGCATACACAAAACATGTTAATGAATGGAGTGAAAGGTAGCACAATTACAACAAACCGATTGATTCAGGCGAACATGATCAACATAAAAAATACCATTGTCTTCGTCGGTCAGAAAAATGAATCATATACCACATCACGTTTCAGGCATAGATATTGATGAAATCGTGTGACCACTTAAATATGAGGAATATACAATCACAGACAAATAGAAAGACAGACTAGCAACGCGGCATGCCTTTTGTTTCATCGTCGTCTCGGTATACTATGGCCTTTTCATATTAAAATGAGCTTCAGAGGTGTTAGATTTTTTGGACACTTTTTCGTGGTTGATAATTGCACGAGATTATGCGAAAAGTAGGACGAGATGGCATCGTGCTGCCAGTCGCGTAGCAACCATACTTACTTTGTGAGCTCTCAAGACAGAAATACTGCTTCACGCCAATCAAAAAATAACACGCCAGCACGTTCTTCCATGACAAATTTTTAAAAGACGATATGACTGACCGTGAACCATTGAATAAAATCTGACAGTATCGATAAAAGACTTTCAAATTTGGTTCAAACACACTCACTATATATTCATAAAAATGTGAGAGGAATTTTTAAAATGGTAAAACTCACTTTCCCGAAGCTCAAAACATTCCCGTTTTCGCCAGCACGCCAATTCCGCTCAACTCCATACGACAACAGCAACACAAACTTTGCCGATTGCTTAAAAATTGGCGAAAATCTGGACACTGCCGAAGGGTGCATGGTCGGCACTCTTCGGAAAAGAAAGATAAGAGCTACCTGAGGCGAGGCGAACATGGAGGGCTTACGTAAGCGCTTCACACCTAAAACAATACCCGTTACCAGTCTGTCTCTCTATTTGTCCGTGATACAGTAATGACGAAAGAGAAGCTGACCTCGTATACCGGTGTCGCGCACGTTTCGTTGTAATATGGCGGCCAGCCTTCTACATCGTTTACATTAAGATGCAATCTTATTTTCATGGTCTGCATATTCTGTACGTCAAATAATAATTTGTCAATCGCAATCTCGTAACTTTGATGATAATCAAACGATCATTTCCCTCTACTTTACAGTTGTTATTTGTGATCGTGTTGTGAGAATTTGTACTTAACATGATTGAAACTAATTAGGGATAATTGGATTTCATATTTTGCAAATTTCTCAAAAGCGTTGAGTGACATATAGCTGAATGTTGCAATTTTGCAAATTACTCATAAAAACATGTGTGTAATATAAAAAGAAAAGCAGATGAGATAACATTTGTAGATTAAATCGACATTACTTCACCATCAAATTATCGCAAATTAGTTCCAATCGTGTTACTTGCTCATTTTCTCACAGGGTGGCGTATGTCTATTTAAACCTTCTTATAACAATGTTAATCAAGAGACATAAATGATTGTTAACTTAGTATGTGCTGAAGTGATGGTGGAATAAGTATTTAGCAAATCGTTCTCGAAAACAAATTGTTTGTTGAGTCACACATTTTGGATAAAGTTACCGGTATTTACTGTTTTAGATGATATATTTTTAAAGTAACGACAATAAATGACCATCATGATACGTCAAAGACCTGGTCCTTGTTCTTAAGAGACCAAACAAACCTAGTTTAGTACTTTTCTCGTACTTTTGTCATTGGACGATTATATGTGATTAGCGAAGTGCTCCTTCGTTGCATATATATCTATTTACCTATATATCTATCAATCTATCAATCTATCTATCTTTCTATCTATCCATCGGTGCCTCCTATACTTAAATATATATATAATATATATATATATATATATATATATATATATATATATTATATATATATATATATATATATATATATATAATATATATATATATATATATATATAATATATAATATATATATATTATCAATCACCGGGCGCAACAAGCATACATATCAATCACTTAAAATACAAAGCAGTTAGCACTTACAGGTGCCTTCACCAAAATGACAAGGTTGAAGTTCGCTTTAATACCTACGTCCATCAGGCTCATAACAACTATAGATTTACCGTCTTCACTGACTCCAAATCGATTGAACTTAATATTGCAAGAAAGAAAAAACAGAAAATGCAAAGAAAGTAATTTGTGGTTCCTGACCACTGCGTTATAAATGTTGCTGAATTTTGTTGTTTTTTGTACATCGACAGAAATCGCATTGCTTCTTTATTAGGATTATTAAGGGGTTCGATTACCAAAAGAGGGTCGAACGAGATAAGATGTAGGGAAAAGGGGTTTTCATGAAAATAAAAGGGCCATCTCGAGCATTAGACAAAAGATTGTCGAATCGAAATGGTTGCGCTGCAAATTTCCTGGATAGTTCATGGAAATCAATGTTCGAATAATAGATTGATAGTAGGGCGATGCTGTAGAATACACGATTGGAAATAATTTGGGATAATTGGATCTTCATATTTTTCAAATTCCTCAAAATCGTTAGGTGCCCTATAGCTGAATGTTGCAATTTTACAAATACTCATAAAAACAAGTGTCTAACTTAAAAGGGAAGGTAGATGAGCTTATATTTGCAGATTAAACTGACTTCACTATCAAATCATCCCAAATTAGTTCCAATCGTTTTCCTCATGAAGAACAGCTTTCTACGTTCAGGAATCATATACGTTCTGGTATTCAGTCAAATATGGCGTCGACTTAAAACTCAAACACGGCAAAAATATTCTGTTTGAAAGATAGGTAGTAATTTAAAAAAAGAGTTTTCTTTTTATGAAATATGAATTCTGACTGATGTTGATGAGAAAGTTGCATTACAGTGAATACTGTAAACTTAAATGTTCTGATGTCATATTACTGAAACTTATTGAATTATATAATTGTAATGTTATCAATGTCAAATAGCGCTCATTCACTTTTGTTTTTGTGTCGATTTTATGTACATTAACGACCTCCAAATGCTTAGTGTGGAACCATTACATGTAATTCTTTGTTTTACAAGGAATGAACGAGGAACTTGACTATACAAACAGACAGAATGACGTTTCACTCTGCTCTGCTCGCAGAAACAGTGCAGTCTATCTGCTTGTATTTCCGAACGTACAAGACATGATGCTGTAATTATACGAACCCTCATATGCAGTTTCAAGTTAATAAAAAGTAGAACAGATTGATTTTCTGAAATAATTAATCAAGGTCGTGCCAAGTGACTTCGTTAATATACAGGAAAGCTAACGTTAAGTACCGTAATTAAATATTTGGTAATTAAAACACAATTTAATCAATTATCACTCACCTGGTTTCCATGGACAATATATAAACTGGCGTTTAATAACGCGAGTGGAAAATCCGTGATCACGAAAACGGTACTTCCAATCTCTAAGTCCTTAACACCATAATATAATAATACTTGTTTAGTTTTACATGTACCTAACATATTCCTTTCGCTATGTTTATTTTCTAAACTGCGATGCATAATTATTCTTTGTAAATACATACATGTACATTCCTATTCATTGCCCAAAATACATCTATCAGATAATGTACATGTGTTGAATTACAGTAACATATTGAAACTAGCTACACTTCCAGCGCAATCAATTGATCGAAATTGTACAGTTCACATTATAATTCCTACATTTTAATGTCCAGGGTTCGTAGGAACCCATAATAACACTTAGACAGCAGAATTACTGTTAATTAAGCATAATATCTTCCTCGGCTTGCTTTAAAAAGATCAGTTATGACTTTCCAAGGCTACTTGCAATTAGTACGATGGTCGATGGAATTCCAAAGTTATTCATCTCAATGGTAAGAGGATAATTTACTTGTCAAGCTTTGAATGGTAATATCGTGAGATATGTGCATCAAAAGGGATAGGTATTTCTAGGAGCGTTGCTTGTTTATTTTTTACATACATACATACATACATACATACATACATACATACATACATACATACATACATACATACATACATACATACATACATACATACATACACACACACACATACATACACATACATACATACATACATACATACATACATACATACATACATACATACATACATACATACATACATACATACATACATACATACATACATACATACATACATACATGCGGACGGTATACACGTTACAGTATAAAACTATTTACCTCATTAATTGATATGGTGAAGTTTTGCATGACTTTATATTCGTTTAATTCTTCGTCGGTCAGGCACTCAGTTGCTCCAGTTTTCCCTAGTTTATAAAAATATTTTGCCCGTGTAAGATCGTTTTATTCTACGCAACGTATCGTTCATCATCGACACTCAACGGAAATATACTTTCCAATTACTTCGGGATGGTGACGTTTCAAATTTGCTTTTTCGATCAGTTAGAAAGTGAAAGAAATGTAGGTGTTCGGAGCGTTAGTTGACCTTAAAATATAAACACAATACTACAATGTAATCTTGAAAGTGGATTTGCTTGACGGTTTGCCTTAAAGCCCCAATAGCTGATCATTTTATGCATTATTTTCATGATTTTATTTTCAAACCAGAGTTGGTTTGTTTAAATGTACTTGCTGAAGGACGTGTATTGTATCACTGCTCGCTGATTTGGACCATGCCTATATGTTTTAACAGGTCTAATAATAAACGGGTGCCGGACCAATAAAATGGCGCCTCACAGGAATATACAAAAAAACAAAACAAAACAAAACAAAAAAAACCAAAACAAAACAGTATTTCCTGCACATATACATCGTGATCATAACAGAAACAAGTATGATGCCATTTACTTGAAAGTACAACACACGATGGCTAATATTTTATTGTTGTAATCTTTATTTTCTCTGTCATATGATTAGTTTTGAAAATTGCGGGAAATCTAAAATGACTTTAAAACCTTTGAATTGACATGCCTTCTTGACACTCATGGCAACTTAATACGCTTTTAAGTCTCTAATTGGTCTTATTCAAAGAAAACTCTTGGAAAACTAAAGATATTTTGAGATCGGTTTATGAAACATTTGCAGCTTTGGGGCTTTAAACGGCGTCAAATATCGCCATGCCGCTCGCGAAGAGAAAAGTACGCATAATAAGTGACGACGACTGACAATTTGCTACCAGTTTAACAAATGTATGTGACTAAAATATACTATAACCCCTTCCCCTCCTTGTTGAAGTTGGATATTATCCATCAAACTATTATAATCAAGTTGTCATATTGTTTTTAATTGCCCTGACATAATGTTCTCACTGAGAACTTTTTTACGATTGTTTATTTTGACACGGTTGGCATTACGTAAACACAATGCCACGTAATTGAAACATTCCTTGTGCAAATGCTAAGGTCATCTATTTGATATCCTATAAAGAATTTACATACAGTGATTGATACGCTATACTATGTGATGCTTAGTATGTACAATCAATATGACTTGGAGCGTTTCTAACTTACCGGGACAACAAAACCTCACTGTGTAATTTTCACATATGCCGTCATCCTGCTGTTCGTGTAAACAAACAAATCCTTTCGCATCATACTGACGGAATCTTTCGCCTGTTTTGTAAGCAGGTGTACCATTTGACGTCTTTACATCGATTGCAGACGGATTGTTACACACCAGATTCGGAAAGTGCTTGTGTAAGCGGAGCAGAGACTCGTTTTCACCAAACGACTCTTGGTGTTGGTCAAACCATCGGGTCCAATACCCACCTAAAAAGAATATGATCCAAAGCTTATCCTGCACATCTTTGAAGCGAAAATGATGGAAAACATCAAATACATTGAATTATAAGAAAGGATATCGCATAGTGACATTGTCCTAGCTTTGCTACTGGTCACTGTATGCTAAGTTGTGTTGTACATCTTTAGGTTGTGGACTTTACTAGAACTAAATAAAATGCCTGATTTACGCAAATCTACACCATTAAAAACTGAACTTATTCCACAAGCTTCAAAATGAGTCCATCCCCACAAATGGTAGACAAATGAATGTTGAAACCTTTCAGAGAATGAATATTTTTCGCCGCGGAGCACTATTCCTGAAGCAAGCGCGCACAGACAATTTAACGAGAAAGTGCCGGAGGTTGTTCGTATTTACAGTGTGTACTCTAACCACTGTGTATTTCTGATTCTCTAATTACTATAAAGTGTAGTGACGTTATTACGTTTTTTGCCCCATTATGTAAAAATATCGAGAAGAGTGAGCAAATATCTAACTCCCCAATACTTTCATCGCCATTGGTCCACAGGACTAACAATGCTGAAGATTGATTGCCCCTAATCTCAATACTTGATAAAAATAGGTTATGGCCTATGAAAGCGCCACTTGTATTTCAAGAGTGCCTGGAAGCCCAAGTATTTATTGACGGATTTTTGCCATTTTTTCTTCCCTTGTTTTTTTTATTTCCTTATCATATTTCTTATTTCCCGTCACTCGGGCAGTTTAGTGTCGGGACATGAATACTCAAGCCTGAATATTTGATATTTGTCAATTTTTAAAAGAATGGAATAAAATACCTTGATTACTGTGTTCATGATTGCAAAACATCATAATATTGATCAAAGTTTTGTCAAACTGCCTGATCCCTGATTGGGGAAAACTGCATGTACGCCCTGCCTGGTCTGACAATAAAAATAAAATAAGCAGGTGAGCGAAGGCAAAAAGTCGACAGCTGTCGAGCGAGATGACAACATAACGTATAGCACGTAAAAAAACTTACAGCTGATTATCAGATAAGCGGGTTAAAAATTCCCTCCAAAGTGCAGATTTATTCTCAATATTGCTTGCATTTTTATTTCTGACCTATTGTTTTAGTGTTTTAACTTCTATGTATCAATTCATGAAAACCCATTCATGAATTGACTCAGAAAAAATAAAATGAAAATGAAATAAAAGCCATGCTAAGGAGAATCAAGATTTTCACGGCCCTTTTGCCCCTGCATCGATTATCGTCTACAGAAACTAAGCCTAAAAGCTGGATGGTGTAAAGCATAGTACATACCAGACAGCGTTATGAGGGTTAAAAACCAAAGTCTTTGCACAATCCAAGCCATCCCAGTGATTTTGTAACAGCGAATTCCAGTACTGGTTCTCAAGGGAGGTTTGAGGCTGCTTCGGCTTCTCGCTTGTGCAAAGCCTTTGGTGAGACCCAAGGTCACTTACAAACGTTGCTGGGTAAAACCCATGACGTAAATTTGACACCTGTTGGACTTGTAAAACTGACTTCCGTATTCTACTATACAACTATTTTTATCAAAGTTCCGCGAAGAAATTGTGTCAAGATACTGTAAAAGTTTTAATTGGGACGGACCATTAGATCTTGGGAGGGGTTGTGAATATTTTTTTAACAATTGTGAAATTTTTGATTTTTTTTCAAAGTGAGCCATGATTGTGCTAATTTTGTTTTCTAAGTAAACTGTCAGATTTATCATATTTTTGCTTTGTGATTTTATTCATTTTGCAAACTAGTCTGAAGATTTTTTCCCTGATTTTTTGCTTTGAATTTTGTTTTCCTATTTTGACCTCTCTCCTCCGAAGATCTAATGGTCCACCCGTTACACTGCATATGGCATACTGCCACTTACATGAGGTCAAGCGATGTAACCTATGTCACTTTCGTAAATACCACTTGAGAGGATCGGTTGATAGGCGTGAACAGTTTTAAGAGTCATTAAAACCAATAAACAAATATTTTTGGCCCTGCGTGTATTCACTAAGAGGGCAACACCTTATCTAGGGGTTTCCTTTTATTGCGTGTACGTTGAAAATCAAAGTAAGAGTGTCCACAGTGCAGAACTAAAATATTGCCTTTATTGTATATTAGTATGTCAAGTATACGCATGCGTTTTTCTGACTGAGCTGGCGCCAGCTAAGGTGAAATAGTATTTGTGACTCCTAAAATGGGTCTTTCGGCGTGAGAACTAATGACACCATTTAATACATAGAAACCAATATGAAGAAATAAGTTTGCTTCTTAAATAATTAAAGAATTTGGCTTCCATTTCACTATATCCGCGTTGTCTCTTTTTGTCGTCAACATTGCTTCCGCTACAGTAGCCGGTCGTGCTGCGAATTCCTTATGTCAACGATAACAGGTCCAAGGCAGTAATTTTGATTCTGCTTTATCCTTATTTTGGGCTAAAACTACACAATCGGTTTAAGAGCAATGCACAAAGCACTTACTCATATCCGCCTTCCCTATGTCGGGCATGGTGACTAAATCTCGTCAGTGCCAAGGAACTTAACGAGGCCTATTATATAAATAAAGAGATCACCTAGAATCACGCTGATTCCACAGCTTTTTCATGTACTACTGGTGATACTGGCGATGTTCTTTTCAAGTTATTGCTTTCCTGTTGATCAGCAGAGTGCGCAAACTGAAGTTGCACCTACCCAGCTCTCAGAATAACAAACTCACAAATAGAAGCTTACAGCATGTAAACATCTGAAAAGCTTCCGCTTTCCACTTTTAGCAATGCTGCCTGCAGTCGTTTCCAATGGATTGCATAAGCTTCTTATAATTTCCACATCAGAATCCAAGGAAGTACGTTTCAAACTAAGAAGAAAAGTAACAAATGTGAGTAGCAAGTTTACACCTATAGACTTCTTGTTTAACAGTTCCTATTTTTAAATCAGGAAACTCAACCTGAGTAAAGTCAATGGTGAATGATTGATTGTAGCAAAAATGCCTAGAATCTCTGTTCCGCCTTACTGGGAAGTTATGATAACTGTATTTGGCCAGAAAGTCAAGTTCTAGGTGACGCTGCATGTACATGGGAGCAAGACTAATTGGCGTTCCTTAAATATTGAGTCTGACACATACTCGTAGTTCAGTATCCTGTTTCATATTTAAAAGATTGGTCTGAACACAATATCAAAGAAATACAACACAATATTCCATTTATACGGCAGTATACGTGACTTTGAGCTTTCCAACATGCAGCCGTTCTTGCTTAACTTATGAAAGATATGCCCACTGAAGTGTAAAACGAGGTGTCGAGTGAAAGTCAGTAATGCTGTCATTTTCCTGGGGGTAGAATCAAGGACCCGGCCGGCCGTTAGGGGGTGCTTTTGGTCCAAAAGTTAAAAGTTCCGCCGGAGAGCACAAATTTCCCAGTGTGGCCGAACGTTTCCGCTTTTTTCTCTTGAAATTTACAAGAATAAATATGCTATGGATTTTAGCTTATGTATGTTATTGACCTTTTCTGAACATATAGCCGTCTAACAGCTCAACGTTTTAAATTAAAAGTGCGCCGGAGCGTATAAGCTTTGCAGATTTAGCTGATATTCAATCGTATTACTTACCTTTTCTAAACATAGAGCCACCTAGCAGCTCAACTTTTGGGAAGTTAACGGAGTTTGGCTTTTATTTCTTACCTGCAGCCATTGATGTTTAACTTGGGATTATAGTGTAAAAATTTCGTGGGTAAATAGTTTAGGCAGCAAATGTATTTAAATTTCGATGGAACTGTTGTGGAGATTGTTTCACTGCTACGGTGAGGGTTTTGATTTACCACGTTCGTAAGTAAAGTACCGATAGAACCTAACTAAGTTTTCCGACCTGGAGCTATTCTTGTTTAACTTGTTATTAAGATATGAAAGATATGTTATAACATATTATGCTCTCACTGAAACGGGGAGACGAGTGAAAGTCAGTAATGTTGTAATTTTCCTGTGGGTGGAGTCAAGGACCCGCCCGGCCGCGTGGGGGCGCTTTTGACCCCAAAATTAAAAGTGCAGCCGGAGGGCACGTTTCCTGTTTATAGGCCGAACAAAAAAATGCTGCTCTGATAACCAGACCTACCCTATTTTTTACCTGCCGGCCTTAATCTTTTTAGAGTTACGTAAGCACGGCAGTAAAAAAGAAAGAAAGAAAAAATCCGGCAAAATCACGCCAGTGTACAGTGTCATGAGATTGTTTCAAGAACCATTTCAGTTTTGTCTATGGTTTGCTGTCCCTTCTTTGAGGAAGAGAGATAACTACAGTACTTCCTGGTATGCAGTCAAATACCGCCAGTCAAATCTTACCTAGTGCCAGGCTAGGTGAATAAAATGGTCAATGTCAAGTCTTAGTCACAGATTTTTCCTGCCTTGTACACGTTTTGGTCAGTATGCCATTTTAATTATCTCCTATAAAGTCATTCCACTATTATGTATAATAAATGGGGAACAGACCATAACATTACATTGGCATACTGCAAAGAGTGATTACACTATGAAGGCATATTTTTTGCTGTTTATGCCAGCAATCCATACTATTTGGAAAGTCATTTGACCCACTCATAAATTGTCAACACTCATATAATTGCATGCTCTTAAGCTTTTTTATTTCACAAATCATTATACACATAAAATGATCATACAATAAAATGAACTTGTTACCATTGACGGAAAGACAGCTTCTGGGCAGAGTGAATGATGGTTTTGTAACCTATTAGTTTCCTAGGAGTGACTTGGATACTTCCTGGGAGTAACTCTGACGCATGATTACTACATGTATCAGTGGACCTTTCAAATCTAGAATGAGTTGTGCTATAGATATGCCATTTGGACACCATAAGAAATCACAAAGTTTTTAATTTTTGTATCATTTCATTCATTCTTTAGAAGTTCTGCCATGAATAACATCTTGGAGAAATTTGATGTTTTAATTCTTACAGATATGCACCATAATTAATAAGAGTATGTTTAATATGGAAGTTACTTTCATTGATGATTTGAGTCAATTTTGTGTCCCAACATTAACATTTTTTATTGTTATTAGTATATTTTCTCAGCAAGGGCTACAAACATCAATGTGCGCGAGCTATTTTTTTTCTGGTATCTCGGTGTCTGTAAGTTGTCTTGGGTCTTAAACATTACTTTCATCTGTATGTTGATGATTCCACGCAAGCTTCTGTAATGATAGAAGCATGCAACAAAAAGATTCAACTATTGTATAAATAAAAATGAAAACTTTAGGATATACCCTTGATAATAATAACAACATTAATAACCGTGTCAAAAACTGCTCAAATCCTTAATATGAATATGAGATCATAAATGGTTGCTTCATTATACAAAAATCAGATGTGGAGCTGGTACGGCCTCTTCTCTTTATAATGTCTAGCACATTGTGCCTCTCTTTCGACAAAGTGCAACTTGTATGCTATATGTAAGAGAGTAACAATGACAATATGCAGGTGAGCTAATGTATGAGTGCACTGATTGTGAAAAGTGCTTTTAACATGCAGCATGTATTCATAACAGAAAAATACTTAACAAAAAACTCATTCACAAGAAATTTATATGATTTTTTTCCATGTTACAGCATAATAATTTAAGGTCTCTCTGCATAATGCTGTCTCATTAAAGAAAAATATACACTGTATCTTGCATGTTTTTTCCCATTTAATCAGTACAGATGGAGGATTTCTTTGAAGATGTGAGCTACAGGCGTACTCTTGAACAAATCATATCAAGCTCACTGGACAATCTAGAGCAAAGATACTTTTACTAACAACAATTGTTCCACTTACTGCACGTCTGGGATTAGCAACGAATCCAAAGCGCTGTTCCACCATGTGAGTTGTTTCAATACCTTCTTCATCAAAAGAAACTGAAGCGCCTGGAACAGGGGTGGCTGTCTTGGGACGGACCTGAAAGTTTTAATTACATATTATTGATCTTTACCCTATACAAATTTTGTGAATCAGATGACAAAATCTACTGGCCATACTTGGCTTTGGTTGAAATGCTAATTGCAGGACAATAGATAACTTATAACACAGCAACATGAGAAACAAATCTCTTTGCAATAAGGGACAGGATTTATCTCTATTTTGATTACCATGTGTATGTCATTGTGTTTAGCAGTAGTAAGTATACAAGCTGTAAGACACAGGTTCATCAGTTTTTTGATATGCATGTCTGCAATTATTTGAGGGATTTAGAGTTGGACAAAATTTGGAAATACATAAAATAGATTAGGAAGCAAAGCATTGCTCCACATCAGGTAATTTTAGAAAACTTAAAAAAAATTGTAAAATGCTATCAAAATACGGCTATTGCATACCGGGCTGAGACTGTCCAACACCAGAGGTGGCAGTCTTTCCATTCCACTCATCTCCTTCATTACTGTTTCTTCATCATCAACAACAGGTAACTTGAGCTCAGAAGTTGCATCACATGCCTGCCAAAAAAAAAATTTGCACAGCTCAGTCTACATAAATGGCAGCAAAGGGGAAGTTTCCTGTACATTTAATCAGTTCATGACAGGCACGTAAAAATGTTTGAAGCTTGAGTGACTATCTACAAAGACAGCAAAGGTCAAAACAGTGGTCTACCTACATGTACCAATGAAGTGGCATTTTGTGTAATTGCAGTTTATATAATTTAAAAGCTATACAACCACAAAAATTGTATTCTAATTCACTTGCAGATGCTGTTCTCAGCAAAAGTGAGAAAATGGTCCTAAAAATGTATTATGTAAATTTCATCATAATTTGATTGAGGCCCAAAAAATAAAATTATACAGCTATCAGCTGCCAAAATGGTGTACACTCTTTGCATGCTTTTCATGTTTCTTACTTTACATAATATGATAGATATTTTAGAAATTTCGTGACCTTCAGAGGCAGGTCCTCAATATAGTAATCGGCTTGTTCTTTCACATTCACATTGGATGCTCCGTCTTTGATATCTAGAGTGGTGTCTGTATCATCATCAGCATCTCCTTCACTGTTCCCAATATTACAGGTCTCCTCTTTGTCAGTCCCATCTACATGACTAATGCTAAAGTCACTAGTTGCAGCATTTGCTTCCACTACAAAGCCATCGCTCATTTCAATCACAGGATGTATTTTGTTACTTCGCCTCGTGCTGCTAGATGGTCGACTTGTGGAAGAAACTGGAGTGATGTCGACAAATCTGTAGAAAAACAGATTAATATATAAATTAATAAATATTAGAGCACTGAATGAGTGTGGAAATTGTGAATTGGATAGACTGTCACAGAGTACTCAAAAAAAAGGCAAAATGGCTTCCTCATTCATACGAATATTTTGACTGAGTTGATTGCTTTCTGAAAAGAATGTCAAACTTTTTAACTTTAAATGATAACCAGTATGCAGCACATGCTGATCTACAACAAAAGTTTGGACTCATGCAGCGGGTTTGCTTCACACGCAATGAAAACCAGGTAATATATTTTCATGATTTCAGTCTTTTTTTTTTAATTGACTCAATTTCAGCAATGCCATACCTTGCAACATCAACTTTGTTGACACCTTGTTTTTTCTTGAAGATATACAAGACAAAAAGTAGCAGCAGTACGAGGAGTGTGACAAGAATAGATAGTAGTATCACCCAGCCATAACTAGATTTCTGCTGTCCACAGGGCCAGTTGAGGTTTCCACAATGGCACATGTAGTGGTCCACCTGTAATAATCATGTAACAATAGTCATGTACGGAAATAGGAAACATTCAATGCAGGTTTCTGTCATAAAAATTTGCCCAAGATATATATATATATATATATATATATATATATATATATATATATATATATATATATATATATATATATATATAACTCTAGTGACTTGCTGAACTGGTGTTTTGTTCCAAGTCGATCTCACCTCCAATCCAAAGTAAAATTTTAGGCTGATTGGCAATGTTTCGATATGACTTGCATATCTTTATCAAGCCAGTGACTAAAATGCTGATGATGATTCAAATGGTATCTTGCTTTGCCAACTTTAGGGCCTTGTATGACTAGCTTGCATCCTAACTGTGAGCATCGATCATGCATTGCTTTAAATACACCATTTTTCAAATTGGTAAAATCTTTGTACATGTACCTGATCAACACAGGTGAAGTTCTCAGCACAAGGGTTGGATTCACATTCATTGATATTGACTTCACAGTAAACACCTTCAAATCCAGATGGACAGTTACAACCGTAGCCTTGGAAACCACTGCTTCGACGGTGGCTGGTACAGTCGACATCGTCAACCAGACCAACACACTGCCCACCATTCATGCACCTGTTCTCCAAGACATGAATGTTGACCACCAGTACCCTTGAACGACCATCAACGTTGTCCTTGACATTGATCTGTAGTCTATCTTCACCGAAGAAATACTCATCTGGGATGTATTTGATGCGTGACACAACCCAAGATAGTCTGTCTATCTCATGTGGGGGATAAAGGTCACAAGGATAGGGTATGGCTTGAGTAACACCTGTGGAATGGTAAGATCTCAAGCCCAGCGCTTTGTCCAAAGCAGATGCAGATTCTGAGCAGTTTTGATGTGTGAATTCAAATTCTCGCAGTTGCACATCAACTTTGAAAGAGCCATGAAGCAGTGATCGGGAATCGTAAATGATGGTTAACACGTCATGGAAATCAACATCGTACCCACCAACTTGGGCCGTAAAATCTTTATATGCAGAGTTGTTGGGGTTCCGCTCTTCAACTGTTACGATTACATGGTGTGAGTCCTCATAAATGTTGTACCCATTAACAGCAAAAAACTGTTCAGGATTGTCATTCAATGGTTCAATGTGCACTGTGATGGCATCCTTGGTTACCAACGGATCAATAGGGTCATTTCTGTCCTCCTCAATTTCAACAGTTACCATGTCAGATCCATAGCAGTCCAAACAGGGCCGATAGAAGAATTTTCCATCAAGTGTTACCGTTGCTGTACCAAAACTACTCTCCAGGGAACTTTCAGAAAGCCTGAACACAACATCATCACCATCTGGATCATAAGCTGTCAGTTGATACACTAGAGTCCCGCTGTCTTCTTCCATCCTTAACTCGGATAGCGATGTCATCAAAGGCGGGCGGTTTACTATACCTTCATACACTAACGCTGGTAGGAATAAGTTTGGCCCTCCAAACATATCTGTTTCTTCATCTCGTTCAACTCTACCATCTGTATCTGCAGTGATTGTCACTGTGGAACATACCTAGTATGAAATGATGGATGGGAAAACATTACATTCAGTTGAAGTACATTTATTTTTATGTATGTAGAGTCGAAATAAAATACTTAGGTAATTACTGCATACTTTATCAAATAACAAGTATGACTGTAAACGCCCAACACTAAACTGAGATTTATTATTAGAACAGTAACATAATGTAAAATTCATAAATGACTGTTTTGTTAGAAGAAATGCCATTTCCAAAAATAAGGAGCACAAAATTCCACTGAAGTACTTAATCTGTTGCAGTATGTATACCGGTACATGTATGCGTATATACACATGATTAATTTTAAGTAAGCACAACATTTGCATTAGGCCACTAAAAGAAATTTCTTTGTTTGCCGTCCTTGGATTTTTGAAAAACCTACCAGCCAGCCAGGGAAAAAAACAAACACAGACAAAAAACACAACTGTATTAACATAAGCTCAATTTAAATTTTGATTTTTTTTTAGAAACATGATATCTTTATTTGTTATAGTGTTAACACTGTCTTTGTTTCCTTAATTTTCTCTGAAAACCTATCAGCACCTGAAGGGCAAACAAAGAATTTTATTAGAAGTGCCTTATTTTCATTTCAGAAAATTTCAGATTATACGGAATCAAACCATTTATAATATATATTTATGGTATTAAATACTTGAAGTTTGCAATTTCCATCATTGAATGAAGTAAAAAACAATGATGGTGTCCTCGTGCAAAATGTGAATTTTTTTTCTGTTGAGTATGTGTTTCCAGACTGCAGTACAAGTTCCTCCTTCATATGTCATTGTTGTGTTTTGAAATCAAATGACTTGGTGTACCCTCTCAGAATTACTGAAATAGATGAAGTGAATAAAAATTGTTGATTCTTTAAACATGAATAGTTTTATTTCAGAGATAGATGTTAACCATAGGATAAGAAACTCACCTTGACTCTGAATTCACATGCATCATGGTCATATTGGTATTCATCAAAAGTTTCCTTGCATGTGTGACTTGCATCATGCCATTCCTTCAATGCTGTCAGATGAAAGGTTTCAACATTATCAAACAACACTTAAATCAATCAATTGATTATTTAATCAATCAATCTATCCATCTATTTATACTGACTGCTAAGCTTAACCTTGTGCCAGGCAAGGCTCTGCTACCTGTATCCTATCATTCAGGTCAATTTATGAAACATCACCCAGCTAGCTGGGATGAATGAATGTTTATTGAAGCATTTATTCTACAATTGTCATCATCTTCTTGAACATAAAGGCATGAGATATTTGACATGTGAAACAGGTGATACATATGTGATATAGATAAAATTAGCTGAAAGTTACATAACTGACAGATGTAAATGTTTATAATGTTGCAAAGATAAATGGGAGTCTCATCTGAAATTGTCTACATATGTTGTTGTTTGCAAATATTCCCACTCAAACATGCATACTAATTTCCTAACATCTGCTTAGGGAAAGATTTGCAGGCTTCAACGTCATACCTGGATTCCAAAATATAAGTCTTGGCTTTTCAAGGCAAATCTCAGGACTGGAAACACCAAATGATATTGTTATGTCCAATGGGCCATGCAGGGGCTTTGCAGCCAATGATGTCATATAGAATGATGGTTTCCAGGTCTCCAATATTCTAGAAAAAACAAAAAATTTAAGTACCACAATCCATTTAGAAGAATTACATAAAAACAGTTACTCAAGCAAGAGACAATATCCAACTGCATTAGGAAAGAGTAGTTGCCTGACTCCAATTCATGGGTCTAGCTAGAATGCTGGGTTACGTATGATTGTCAAGACCAAACTAGGTAAAACTGTTTGCTTGCTCAGTACAGGGTGCACGTACAACACTGAATATAAGATACAAACAATACATTCCATGCAAACTTTGATGTGGAAATTTGTATCTAAAACTGTCTGTTGCAGTCAGGCTATCGATTGTGATTGACACTGAAATGAAGAATTTTGGTTGGCACTGCCTTATGTTTTGATCATCGGTAACCTTCATAGACTTTGCGCTTTCCTTTTAAGAGAGTACATATGGGAATTTATTTGGTTGTCTTTATCAAAGAATTTATTTGACATGACATTTTTTGAGATTTCTATAAATGAACTTTCTGTTTTAGTGGGAAGAATAAATTGACAAAGAATGACAGAAAAAAAAAGAAAAAAAAAAGATACAAACAATACAGTAGATGTAACTCCCTTTACAGGATAAGAATACACAACTGTCCAATACCAGTACTACAAACATTGCACATCTACTTGAAAGAAAGCACTGATTTGTTAAAGATGCAGAAAAAATCTGGAGCCAAATCATACCTGTGGCGTAGGAAGCGATTGGTGTTGTTTACTGTGACATCAGGATTGACAATAAACGGAGAGAAGGTAAACGATGCATCAGATGTGTAATTCTGCTGAAGTTCTTCATCTTCAAGAATTCCAGTAAGAAGATAATCTTCTACAGACATTCCTGATTACATATGAGCGATGCAAAATGCTTTATATGTTGTGTATGTAGCCAGATAAATGTCATTTGGTCAGCAACTTAAGACACACTTGTGTCCATATAACAGTATATGAACTCTCTGAGTTTCCTGTTACAAACTTTTAAGGCAAATACATACCAGGGTACATAGCAAAAGGTTATGGAATATACCAGTGCACGGTTAAATTCATTGGCAAATGGATGACTGCATCTGTGTCTGCAGATCCCTTTACTGTCCAGTTAACTTCAATAGTCATATAGTTTGAATGTTTTTCAACACTATACGTTCACAAATTTTGCATTCAATGGCAATCAATTAACACACATAAAAAAGAATATCAGGCATAGCAGTTGCTTTTTAAGGATTGTAAGTATACTTACCACCACTTGTCTTGATGTGGACACTATTTCCAAAATCATCTGTGAGATGAATTTCAACGTCTTCATTGTTTGAAGTAGAATTTGATAAAATATCACCATCTCCTGAAAAATAAAAGTGAAAATACCATTTCATAAATAGTGTGCTTTTAACTGATGTTGAAACAACCATTTTATATGCTAACATTTTATCATACCTTTACATATTATCAAAGGCAATAATTTTTGGAGTTTTTATGAGATTATGCAGCAACACAAACTTGTATTACAATTCAACTCATCTTTGAAAATTTTTCTTTACCATTTACTCTAAGGGGCATCTTTTATCAAGTAATTCAAGTACAGCCTTTAGTAGAAGAGAACTTAAAGGGGAAGTTCACCAAGGATGATTTTTACATATGTGGTAGCTCTGATATTTACTGGTACATTTATTTTGCCATATGAGTTAGTAGCGAATCAAGTACTTACGAAAGATTGTAGTCTTCGTGACACTTGCCACAGAACATACATGACCAACACTACACACTGACACCTCAGTGAACATTGTTCTGCAAGAAAGCAAACAACATTTGCGCTTTACAAAGGTGTATAAACTCCTGCCCACCAAATGAAAAATTCTGTTAACTACTCTAACTTGATGACTGGTATCTGTGTTTGCAAATCAAAATACTGGATCACTTTACCTGCCAGGTTCCATGTAGAAATCATTCTGAGTAAAATCAATGTCATCACAGTATCTTTCAAGACATTCATCATTCAGAAACTTCAGCTGAGAAATATTGTGAGTTGGTTCATCATAAACATGAAGGTAGCCATTGCCGACTGTAACTGTTCCTGATGAGTTGTATACCGTGACCACTTCAGGGATGATGTCATTACCTCCCTCTCCTGAACCGATCTTGTAATCTGAAATATATGAAGTATATTTCCATGGCTTTGCAGGCATACAGAGCTTAAGTCTAGATAATTGTGTTCAATCAGTGATAAAAAAAGCTGTAAGGTTTACCAAACTGTCAAACTTTTTACTAAGTGTTTATTTGATACTTTCGAAAAAATGATCTAAAATATTCAAAAATACCACTCGTGTATGTGTCTACATACCGTGTTATTTGATGCCAGGTGCATACTCAAACAGTGACCATAGCACCATATTGAACAATTTCTGTTTTCAAAATCTGCTGCATCTCTAAAGTATTTTGTTTGATTCAATGAACTTTTTCTGCAAAAAAGTCTCATTAAACCGTATATTTGACTGTTATTATTAAATGACAGGGTCATCTTCATTAATCCATTGTTTTAGAAAAGCAAGGGACACAGGTAAAATTTACTGAACTACCAGCTCACACAAAGATACTGTACATGTACTGCATATGAGTGAAATTCAACTGACTTACAGTATTCTCCAATGATATCATCTTCAAGTCTTTGCCATGCAATGCCTGTTAACCTCTGATCGGTGGTCATAAATGTGTCATTTCCAGCAATCAGGGCTACCTCTCCTGATTCTGCAAAAGGAGTTGCTTCCATATCTGTTGTTTTAGGGGCATCCAACACCACCTCTACCCCTGAAACAGCAAAGGTAGTCTATTAATTAACTGACTGATACCCATGTTACATAGTGGTGAGGTTTGGGGACATTCTAGCACGAAGGAAAGATTATGGCATCAAAATTAATTTGAAATGGGTCTCTTCTTTCATGAAGTGAAAGTTTTAAATTTCCTAGTCTTAGTACAGTTAAATCAAGTAAAGTGTTCGCAGTTTGCTGTATCTCACCATGAAATAGTTTTGAATGCATTGTTTATTATTTCATTGAAAATGTCTTTTTATGAATAAAACAGTGGCAATCTGCATATACGTGGTACATTGACCCCTTCAGCATCCAAAATTCTATCACCATCTAGCTGTACAAACAGTGAAACACAAGGAAAAATTGTTGAAATTTCTTTGGTAACTTTTTGTCTACTAATAGACAAATAGTGCTGGTATACATGTATTCATGGGCAAGGTGAGGCGCTGGGTTGAGAGATGCATCTGTAAAGGCTATAATATAAATAACCTCCTTGTACAAAAAGGTTTTGGGTAGAACAAAACTCAAATGCAAAAGATTTTAAACTGTACCTGTTGTATGAGCATAAGTTTCTAGCCCAGCTTCATCGATAGCCTTGACTGTGACAAAGTACTTGTAGCGATTCTGCAGCACACCATGTAGTTTGTCATTGCTTGCACTGGATGCATTTCCGACTGAAACAAAATCCTGAATGTCCACACCTCCTGGGGTAGTACCAATAGCCCACTGACATTCCTTGATCTGTGAAAGATGTAAGATCCAGCATTAAAATATACCAATGAACAAAGCAAAGTTTGAAAACAAGAATGGACAAGCTGTAGAGGAAATTCAGCAGTGTAACACAAGGTCAATTCCAAATCAGCAAGTAACTTAAATAGGATTTTCAAAATGAAGTCACTGGAATACATATATGTTTACCTCCACACACAATTGTCAGCTTGTATTCTTGTCGTCAATAAAACTCATATTGACTGCAGACATCTCCTTACATCAATATCAATGGCAAATATTATATTCTATTTATAAAACACTTCTAGAGATATTTTTTTAAAGTGTCACTGGCTCATTTTCTATGCACTGTCTTGAAACTAGAACAGATGCTTCATTTAGGAAAATGTACCCCTTGCAAAATTCTTGACAAATATATTATATAAATTTAGTTATGCAAAATAATATACCCACAAATGCAATACTAGGGTTTTAAACTGTGGTGAGTATGTTTCATGTTCCGCTATTCGTTCATGGTTAAATAAATTTATGTTTACCAGAAAATATTTGTCAACAGAAAGAAGGAAAGAATAGAATACCGTAGTTCCAATGTCATGAGCAATCCATGCAACAGCTACCATGTAATCGTTGCCTTGATATTCAGTGGGTCTGGTCGGTGAATAAGGAAAGTCAACATGGTATAGAGACTCAAACACAGGTGGTGTTTGATCAAGAATAACACCACTTGTCAATGCTGTGACAGATCTACCTGACCCTGTGACATAGAAACAAAAAATGTTTGTCAGTATGGAGATTTTGAGGTCAAAGGTCGGATAAGCAAGCAAATGAACTTTATTGACAGTGACTTGTTGACAATTGGTATCTCTAACTGCTTTACTAAGTATCTTACTTTCATATGGCAAGTAATTTAATTTGCATATATTTACTTCACATTTTTAAGTACATTATACTGATCTACTGATTTGAATGCAAAAATGGTAAATCGAGCTGAAGATATTGATACAAACCTGTCATGGCTTTCACTTTAATGAAATATTCTGCAGCCACTTCGGTACCATTTCTCAGAGTCCATTCTGACAGATTGAGTCCCTCAATATGTATGGAGTATTCTGAGGTTGCAGAACTTGAACAGTGAGGGTCACAATTGAATTGGCTACACTCTGATTGGCACGGGATGCAAGGTCTCACAACCTATAAATGTGAAGAGATTTGCTTGTTTACTCACTGTTACACATATGGTAAATATCTCTGTTTAATATTCAGAGATTTACTTGTGCAATGAATGAAACAGGAAACATGAAAAGAAATAGTTAAGGATAATTTTACATTTAAAGTCATTGTTTATCAACTTTTCCAATACACGTATCTCCAGCTTACACTACTGTACCGAGGTACAGTGAATACACATTTTCAACTAGATTGCTGCATTTTCAAAACAAATAAACATTACAAGAGTATTCCTTAGAGTAACTTTGATTTATACTCTTTTACATCTGTAGATTAAACACTTCCTTTTACATCAGCTTCACTGTATAAATTCATTTTCTACACTAAGAAACTGAGTAATATTAAGAGTGACATAAACCTGTCATGCATGCATGTTAATTTATCTATTCAGAAGAGTTAGATAATCTAAGTTCACCACTTTGCATGGTAGTTTTTCTATTTCATTTTGCTCTTTAGTTATCCAATGCACTGGTCTACATTCCCTTGGCTATTGGTTTTGTTAACAGTAGTTTTGTTCACAAATTAACAAGTTTATTGGTTTGGAAAGCCAGCATGGAAGTAAAATACAAACCTCAGTAAACTCTGTTATATCAATGTCTTCTGGCATGGAGTACATGCCAACGCTGGCATAAAAGGCAACAATTGGATTATGCATACTTTGGAATGGCTTGCCATAGCGACAGAGTTCTTCCTCGCCAGGTGGTGTGCTAAACAAAAGAAACCAAACTGACACAGTTATAGGTGAGATAATGGTTAAACGGGCTTTTTCATACTAGTGTAAATGTACACGTACAAGTTGATTGTGAACCTGTGCCTGATTAAATATACATACTTAAGTACAGTGTTTATGTGTACATGAGTATAGTTAAGGTAGTTAGTTCCTTGAAAGTGAAAGGCTACAATTTTTGCTCAAACTTCGAAACTTCCGTACCATAATCTTACCGAATCAAGAACAAAAAAGGGGTCTCCTTGCAAAGTTTGGAACTAGGTAACCAAATTCTCTCTGCAATCTCTGTGTTAGCTTTGCGGGCAAAAATTCAATTTTCAATTTTCAAAAAAGGCAGTGAAAATTTTTCCCCCACCAAGAACTTTAAAATGAGCCCCTACAAGTGGTCATATGTAGATCAGAAAAATACTGTACAAAGTTGAGAGCCTAAATATCAATTTCCAAGACGCATTTTATCTTGTAATGATACACGCTATATACAACGCATGTTAATGAAGTAACGGTATTTATACTCTGTACAAACATGAAGAAATCACAAAGGATGTAGCTTTTACATGCAATAAAATATAGATGTACCTGACAATGGTAAAAAGCGCATTTGTAGATGGTGGCAGGAACACATCTTCCACTGGTGCCACATAATCATTCCGGTTCCACACAGACAGAGTCAACTTGACATCTTGGCTTAGCAAAGGGCAGGCATGCAGTACTGCAACAGTACGGTTGTCAATGACCAGGTCAATATCTAGGTGTTCCTGTGTGGGTATTAATAAAATGTAACTGCAGTATCAACAGAGAGAAACTACTGTATCTGATTTTTACTGTAACAAAAAAAACATCTCACACAATGAATACATTATGTTTTTCTTTGTCCTGAATCATTTTGCAATGAGTGTAATTTGAGCTCTTCACTTTGACACGCATAGTGCACAAGCTGGTTTTAAGTGAAGTATGTTATCACAATGATAGGAATACCGGGCTACATTAGAAAAAGCAGAAATCTAAATCCTTTGAGTGCTGTAATTTTTCCTGCCAAAATTTTAATGCAACATTTTACCAATTTTTATGAACTTTTCTGTAATGTTTTGATAATGTTGGACCAAAGGGACAATTTTGCTACAGTTTTTCATCAAAGGGTCACTCAAAGGGTTACAATGTAACATGGGACACTGAAGAACTGGTTCATGGCATGTGTTGATGAAAATAATGTAGACTGCATGTAAAGAGGGATGAGTCATACGATTTGTATCACCTCGTATTCATACTTCTGAGTGCTTACCATGCCAAAGCTATGGGCTGATTTCATTAACTGTATGAACTTGTAGATAAGAATGAAGTCTCACAGTTCATCCTGCAGCACACAAATTTTTGTCAATTTTAGTTTCATACGAATGATGACAAACTTAACTACTGTATAGGGTTCGACAGATTTTCCATAGTCTTGATATCTGTTGTTTATATAAACAGTGAAGGGTCGGGAAATGAAAGTCACGTAACTCTGACCTTGTTTGGTGATATTTTGAGCTCATAGCTGTGACTTTCTTCCTCAGGATTGAAACTGAGCTCTCGAATGATGTAATTTGGTTCTATTGTCTCATTGTCAAATCGACCCCACAAAACGACGTAACTCCTTGAAATGCCATCAACTTCGACACCTGTCAAGAAATTCACAATTGGAATTAGAGTACGCCGGTATCAAAAAGGGATCATAGCTGACATAAAGACTGCCAAAAATCATCAAAGTCAGAAACATTGTGTTTGACCTTTTTGGGAAAGTTTCCATGGCAGAACCTTTTGATGCATTTTCTAGTATTCCTTTTCTCGTTTGAGTTGCATCAGTTATAAGTGCTGACGTATTATCTAGTATTTGTTGTCTGTAAAGGGCACTGTCACATTCTGTGTCGAAATGTATTGTGTTAGCGTTGTTAAGAGCCAGCATGTATGTGGGAATGTCCAATGATTATATAAAATGAAAACTGACTGTTAGTTCCAACTATGATTCAATTGTCAATGATAAAGGGTCGTGGATAGTTAAAATGTGCGCACGGTAAACACTTCTTCTGTGGTTAGGGGGAGGGGGTTTTGTTGTATTTCAATTGCCGTGCGCAAAAATCGCACTACAAGTTTCCCTATCGCAACATCTCAATACAAGGTTTTCTGAATCGCAAAATATCGCGCTATTTTGCTTGGCGTGTACCAGGCCAGTACGGCACCGGCGCTACACCAGCATTTTTTTGACATTCATGTGAATCAGTGCACGAGTAAAATAACGTAACAATCATTTTGGATACACTGTTTCATTTCATTTTATTGGTTGCTTCATTGTTTAGTCGGCGCTGGACAGAGATTTAGTTGAGAGGGGGTTGGTAGCATATGCATGATTTCATAGTGTCGTAATTACCAATTGCTCAATGCAGATACAAAATGAGGGGAGGGGGTTGAGCACAAACGTACTTAGTTTCATTTACCGTGTGCATGTTTTAATTATCCACGGCCCCTAACACCGTGTTTGAAAAGACAAAATTAGTAGTGTTTCAACAAATTCTGGAAGACGAGCAAGAGAATGTTGTGTTATTCTTCCATGGAACAAAATATAATGACTGAGTTTCAAATGCCACAGCTAAAGTCCATTTGAATAGGAAGCCATACCTGGATGGAGCTGAACACCGATAGATCTGTGAGGTCTTCCTGAGGAACGTCTGTCATAGTCACCAGTCTGGTCAGGGATTTCGTCTTCAACGATAACCCAAGATGAGCCATCTCCAGTCTCAGAGGAAACAGTTGTGACTGAATCACAATCACATTTATTCAAACATTCAGAGCTAGTGCTATCTGATGGATCTATTGGAAAATATAGACAGATTAATTGACTATATCTGTGCTGATTTTCATATGATAAATACAATGAGGTTATCCCTCGATATCACCTCTTGCTTGGTGGGGTCGTATTGCTGCGAGTGCGGTTGTGGGCCGCATCACACGAGTCGAAGACGAGTGTGATGCGGCCCACAACAGCACGAGCAGCAATACGACCCTACCAAGAGGTGATATCGAGGGATAACCTCTTTATCATATACCTATGCCCATGTTATTGAATGAATAAATTTCGTATATTAAAATATGATACGTTTCACTCTGGTTTTTCTTGATGGATTACATTTATTTGCGTCATCTTGCTAAGGCGGATTGATATACTAGCGTCTGACGTAATCTATCAGCTGGCTCATCGACTGTTGAGCAGAGAAATGCTTGAACTCTGTTATCAAACATGTAGGATATCTACCGAATCGGTACGGTACATGCAAGTGTTGGTATTATTTTCCAGAACGCATTTACCATGAATACATGATATTTTTTAAAGTTGTGCTTTTGAATTTGCCAGTCCTCCGACATGTCCGATAGCACTTTTGCTTGTCGTCTGCGCGTCTGTGTATATGCACGGACGGAACAGCGGTCTGTCATCGATCTGTCAGTGCCCGTACGGCGTGATGCTCTGCTCTTTAATTTGTTCAAACTGGTAGCACTGCGAGCAGGTTAATCCGATATCGACACATGTGTTTATTTAGTTACCCGCATTTCCCTATGCTTCAAAACCCTGCCACTTTTGGAGATCGGACATGATATCGTAGTCAAAGTCAAAATCATAGACGGGCACCATGGTTTGTTTTGATTAGGGTGCCACCATGTAAGTAGTCCGGTATGCAAATCAACAGGCCGTATCAGGCTTTGTTATGTAAATCAACAGGTCGTATCACTTTTTCATATGCAAATATTCAATTGAATGAAAGAAAGACGCGCCGATCATTCCTTTCATATGCAAATCAACAAGGCGTATCACTTTATTGACATGCAAATCAACATGATAAATCATGTCACTGAACTCAGTACAGACACAATACAGGGCATAGGTATATGATAAAGTAAACATATCTCTCAACTGTTGATCATCTAATGGAAAATATAGACAGATTAATTGATTATATCTGTGCTGATTTTCATATGATAAATACAGTAAACATATCTCTCAACTGTTGATCATTTTGAGGTACTACCCAATAAGAAAGCCAAAAGCCTCATAAATCATGACATTTACATTTCTTAAGGATAATATTATATAGGGCTCAGCCCTTGGTGTCGCGCAAGGCGTTGAGATTAAAAATGTTATTTGGATCGATTCGTGATTAGTAATCATAAAGGATAAAATAGAATTAATTGTTACTTTCTATATACTTTTGTACAAGTATGACCGGTTTACCCGCTGATGACAGTTCACGTACACGATGTCAGACCCTGTAGGTATAGATTTTCTGTTATGTGTAAAAAAGTTTGACATAAATTTGCAATTTTTACCATTATTACTATCTATTGTGTTTAACAAGGGACATATTGTGCCATCATTAACTTTGCAATAGTAACTGTACCGCCCAACTTCCGATATTGTAAGCTGAAAACGAGCGTTACTTCTAAAAACGGGTAAATTTTGCACATAGTTATTGACACAGAGGGCGCCTTTCTAAGATTCAATCCCAGCATTCTTTGCGAATGTTCTTGTTCATATGCACGACAGTTTTCTCTCTTCTTTTAATTTTTAGGCGTGATAAGAAATTTTGTATCAGCGACAGTGTGGATAATAATAATTACTCGCAAATAAAAAAGATATATTTTATTAATGGCACGTTATAAAACAATAGAGAGCACGTTTCGAAAGGGTACACTTCCGGTTACTGGCATAGTATATTATGAATACGCGCATGCGTAGTCAGTAAGCCGCTGGCGCGACTATTAATGGCAAGAACCAGAAATTGTACTATGCTTAGTGTGTACTGAGATGTCAAAACTGACACTTATTCACATCTTGCTCAGTTCATTTAATTGAAATTACAAGAAATGGATACTCTCTGTTATTGTGGTGCAACCACTGAAATGGGGAAAATTTTTAGCTTTAGAACGTATACTTACTTAAATTTGTAAAAATTCAAAATGGCCAACCATTCTTGTATAAATATCAAAATTTCACAAAATATGGGAATCATGAAAATAGGACTGTTCTTGAACTTTCAAAGTTTGTAGACAGAAGGTGAAGACTGGCAAAGGATTATATATTTGGATATTCCTGAATCTGTTCCCTGACAAACACTCTGCTTTCAATGTGTTGACTTGTATATCTTGTCAAACTTGATTATGAAGTGACATGTAAGTGTACATGTCTACATATATACGTAAAACTGGTGACAATTTTTATGTAAAATGCATACCAATCACTCTATACCAATCACTCTATACCAATCACTTACCAAAACAGCAAGAGCAGTCTTCCTTCAACTTTTCATTGTCATACAACACTGCATTGAAGTCACCTACAACACCTTCTGGACCATCCCAGAATACAATGCTTGTCACAGCATGTAACTTGGATGACGCTGCTTTGATTTCAAACTGTACTCAGGAATGAAATAGATTAACATATACCAAAGAGATTTGGTTAATAAAACTCACATTATGCAGTCTCTTCTGATTTTCTGAAAAAAAGTTATAAATCTTCTTTGTACAAACTGTACCCAATTCCTAAACTGTCTTTTCTTGTAAAGTCTGAAAACATTATCACAGTCATTCATCGAATACTTTTCACAAAATACTTTTTCTTTCTTATTTCCATACTGAAGTGGCAAAAATGTGATCAAACATTGATGACAAGAAAAACTAGAGAAGTACACTCTAAAAAAAGAATATAGTTTCTGAAGATAAGAGGAAAGGGTATGCAGCAGTACAATCGATTCTAAAATAAAATATCATATATCAATAAAGCCTATATGAAGATTTAACAAATTGTGACTAAATAATTAACAATATAAAAAATGCCTTTTACATATAGCATGGCCAGAGAATGTTGATACAAATGTCTGGCAAAATAAAAGAAACTATTGCCAGATACTTATGTGGATTTAAATACCTATTACTGTAATGGTAACTCTTTGGGATACAAACTTAAAAATATATTAAAAGTAACCTTGTATGTGCCACCAATGCTTGCGTCATTGTCATGGATGTAATATGCACCAGACAGCATCTGTTCACTTTGGATGTCACTCACTAACTCAATAGCAAGTCCAGAATCTGAAAATTGCACCTGACAGAAACAATGATATTAGGACTAATACTTACAAACTGCTAGAACTAAAATTGTACATAATTTTTATGCCTACATTGCTTCCATGTAATGTAAATTCGGATGAAATTATCAATTCAGGAAGATGTTCACCTCTGTATAGATTGGACAAGTATGTGTTACCTTATCTTTTTGGAATAAAACTCTATATTCCTTTTCCAGTCCCCAGATTCCTTTGGACTGAATTTGATGCCAGTCCTCACTTGGTCCTTCACTGAAATCATACTCCTTTCCAGGACATGCATCGCTGTATCCTTCTGGTTTGTGTATAAAAACACCTTTAAGGGCAAAAGCAAGAAAACAGCATTACAGCACAGTGCCTCTTCTGTTAGTCTGTCTTAAGATAAATCAAGTTATGGACACTGGGGGCGCTGTTCCATGAGAATCTTGCTATAACCATGTAATAATGAGAGTTGTGGGTGAACAGGAAGATACCATTAAACAGTTTTTCTTGGAGAAGGAAAATTTCTTGCTTTATGCAACTTATTAAGTCAGAGCCCTGCATCTATTGATACTCTAGTTGCCAATTACAATGCAAAATTCCAGCTTAAAACATCCTGAAGTTTGCAGTGAACAGTTAATTACTAGTCAGTTCAATAAAAGATACTTTAATAATGTTGATAAAATGTTTTTATGATATCCCAGAGGGAAGTGATCAGGGAAATTTCTCAGATGGTAATGAGCAATTCAGTGTTATAAAAATGATCCATTTTCATATAAGCACCTTTATTAAACCATGTTGCTATTTAGTTCAGTGGATCATTACTGAGAAAATTAAACTGAGCAGAAACTGTCTTGAAACACTCCTCAGCATATACACATTGCAATTTGCAACAATCCTTTCATCAAAATCAATGAAGATAGAATGACTACCTTGCATGGAGGAGTTATCATATTGATACTTTAGATCTGCCTTGAAGTTAATTCCATCTTTGATGACACCAACCACCGGATCATCTGGATCTACCAAAATTGGCATTGACATGGATGTCACACTCAAGCCGGCATTATTAGTTGTCTTCAACAGCACATAGTATGGCCTGTCAACCTGGTAAAATATGCAACATTTATTTTTAAATTCAAATCAAATAGCATTCATGTAAACTTATTATGAAGTGTTACAGATTATCCAAATGCTAAAACATTATTTGGCTGTCACATTATTTTCCATCACAAAACTCCAGAAGCCAGTTTAATCCGGCTTCACACATTTACAAAGTGTCATACCTCAAGCTTCAGTCCATGAAAAGTGTAGGAACTTGTTGATGGAGGGACATCTTCAGAATCCAAAAGAATTTCTAGAGATTTTATTCCACTGCAATCAATGCCATCCAGTAATGATACAGAGTAGTGACTAATTCCACTTTCTGCATCATGAAAACCAATCCATGAGACTTCAAAGGAGTCTGGTCTGTACACATACGCAATATGCTGGATGAGCAAATGCATGAATACACAATTAATAAACAATGTATGAGGAAGACTTCAGCTCATGAATTATTATATATCATCATTAGATTGAAAGACATCAGATCTTTGAGACCATGACACTTTATGGTTGCGTTTTTAATTGGCCTACTCATTTCAGTCGGATCTACACAGTGAAATTTTGTTCCTATTAGTCATCTGATATAGTTCGGCTTTGGTACATCTTGTCTCATTGGATGTAATTTCAGATAATAGTGGTACAGAGATGAAATCAAGAGAGTCAGACATCTGCTGGGATTCGAAAACTTTAGGCTTGGATCAGTGAAATTGCTGTATCACCGCGACCACCTTTCCATCCAAATAACACCAATGCACTGATGAAAACAGCAGTCAAATTGATGATGTTAAAAATTCCCCTCGATTATACTGTGTCATAGAAGTCTGCATGTGATTACACTTGGTAATTGCTTGGGCTCACAAAAGACATCAAGAGTATGCATCTTTTATGAATATCAGGGAACACTCAAAGTGTAATGACGTTCAGATATTCATAACACAGTGAAATAAAAAGGAATGTTCATCAGCATCATTTCATTACTGTTCTCATCAGTGGTTTGGTGCTACTTGCATGGAACAGGTTGTAAAATGGACGACTGAATGCATTATATCATTATTGTACTACAAATTTGACTGCCAGATCTGAGTAGAAACTTACATACTGACGTGGACATTGACCATTAAATACTGAACGGATTTCCAAACACTGAAGAAACACTCTCACATATAATCATCTAAATATAACAAACATACCAATCTGTCAACTGAAATGACCAGAATGTTATTTTTACGTACCTCATCATAGAAGGCACCAACATGTATGTCACCCTCTTCTGGAGGAGTGACATCAACCGTTGTGAGTTCAGATGCCACGGAGCAAGTTGCAGACTCATCATATGCAATGACAACAACCGTATACGTCATCTTGTCTTCAAGATGGAGACCTGTCTGGACAACCATTGTATTGTCCCTGACATCAGTCAGTGGATAGATATCAAACAGTTCTTGTACATGGTCCGTTGGATTTTGCTATGGAAATGAATTTTGATAATTTAGTAACACTATGCATGCATGAGAACCATTATAAGTGTGCCTTACTATAAAATGATCAAGAGTTTAATAGGAATGTCTGCTTAACAGTGAGAAATATCCTTAAATATATTTACTTTCATGATACTGGTATAGTGTCTTTGGAAACTTGTTTGCATCATAGACAGTAGAGAAACTGCTGTTTTCGAAATTTATGAAGATGGAAATTTTGTCCATAATCATGTAGAATAGAGCATAGCATAAAGAAAAAAACGTAGGGACAAGGGAGTAACTTGAATGCAGAAAGAGACAACAATGTAAATTATCATTTACACGGTTAAAAAAGTGTTTTTTCAATATGAAAATCATGTCTGCATAGATAAATTGAAAAATTACTCAAACAAAAATGAAGGCACTAAATACGTAGATGCAATCAACAATAAAATCAGAATGAAGACAGCCATGACTTACCAACTCATGGCAGGGAATGTCATCAAGATTTGCTCCCTCAGACATCATACCCCACTGGTAGAAATATATTGGAAGTCCAAATTCAAAATCATCCCACGAGGCAGTGATGTTGCTTATAGATGAAATATACCTACATGAATAATATTATGCATCACATCTTAGTCTTACATTATTTATTCGTATCTATATTCAATTTCCAACATTAAGGTAGTATACATTCCAAAAGTTAAAGACTTAAACTTTTGCTCAAACTTTCCTAAAAGAATCATTCAACCATACTCTTACCAAATCAACAATAAAAATCGGAGGTCACATGCAAAGTTTGGAACTAACAAAACAAATTATCCAACATTTTGCATTATTTGAAATTCAAATTGGCCACCATCTCTCTGTGTGAACTCTATAATGGGGAAAAATAAAATTTTGGATTTTCAAAAAAACTAAGACGGTGAAAGTTTTTCTTTCTCCAAGAGCTTTAAAATGAGCCCCCACAAGTGGCAGATCAGAAAAGAATTGTAGAAATTTGAGAGTCCGAATATCTGTCCCCAAGGGACATTCTACCTTAAAAGATGTGTTATTTTTTATGTAAGTTTACTCTCAACAAAGGAAGAGTCTCCCTTACCTGGCTACTGTCACCTTGCCAGGTTTGATAACTTCACCACCATACCCAGCTATGATTCCATTTGATGAAACCTCTGTCATCGCACTGGAAACGGCATAAGCTCTCACTGTTACATAATATGTTACAGTCTTGGGGATGAGGTTGAGTCCAATGAAGGTGTGTGATGTATTCAGACCAACATTTACAAACTGGTGGATGTTGTTTCTTGTGTTGGGATAATGCAAATCAGTACCAGCTGCGATTTCATAGTGGTGTATGTCTTGATTGTGTCCTGTGATCAACATGATGAAGCAAGAATAGAATATACACCTGTATTAAAACCATCTCAGCACAATGGAGGGACTTATTTTGAAGTATAGCAGGACCGATACACAATTCACAAATTCAAATTGTCTGTTTTCCATCTTTGGAAAAAACAATTTTATGTTATTACAAACAGCATCAGAACATTATTACATGCAATACTACAATGATGAAAGGCACTAAACTTCACATCTTAATGTAGAAATGGTCATTTAGAAGACTGTCTTTCACTACATCTTCACTTTTACACCTATAAATTGAGCTTCTGACCCCAAAAACATTAGATAAAACCAAGAAAGCCAATTAGGTAATGAGCAGATGACTATACCTTTTGATCTGATTTTCTTTTTTTAAGCATGAAGATCAGTACATGTACTGAGTCCCATGATGGATATTACATTATAGACAAGCCTTTCAAAACCAAAAACAGTTGGACTATCATAATGCAAAATTTATTTTTTTCTGAGCCCCAAAATAATGTTCAAAATTTTCCTTGATTTGCCTCGGCCAGTAGTATTTAAAAGTTCCACTTGCACTCACGTTCCACTTTTCATTACTTTAATAGTACATATTAAAGAAAATACAGGGTAGATTGTACCATCGAGTAAAATCTCAAGGCTTCCATCTGTACAAGTATTCCCAATTACCTGTCTTTCCAAAACCATCCCAGTTCCCTGAGAGAGTTGTAACTGGCGTCTGATAGTTCAAGTCAACACCAATAATATCACCGTCTCTAACATTCCCAGGATAAAGTGGTTCTACAGCGATGGCAACTCCATCAGATCTCACTGAATGAACAAATCCAAGAGCATTGGTTGCCTTGACAATGATGTAGTATGACTCTCCATCTTGCATGTGAAAACCATCAGTAGTTGCGTCTGTTCTCCCTGAAATTACACAATATATATCATTTCACTGTAAGTATAGAAAACTTTCAGAAACGTGATTACATGATTCTATTCTGTATAAGAACTAAGTGTTCCAATTCACAAGTATCATTTGAAATAAGTGACATTGCTTTTGTTCATTGTATTTTTGACATACCTTCTGGCACTTTGACCATTGGCTGAATCTCAGTTCCATCAAATCTGATAATAGACCATTCAAAGTCTGTGATAGGGCAAGGATCTCCATCAAAATTCCACTGTCCACTAATTGTACTGGTATCCTCTTGGAAGTCTCTAGAAAATATATCAATGAAGAACCAGGATGACACAAACTTAAGAAAGTACTGGTACATGTATGTGCCTCAATACAATTTTCAAACCTTGTGAACATTTTCCTCAAGAAATAAATCATTGAAACCATTCTCTTTCATGATTAAGAATAAAAGCAAGGGTCACTGTGCAAATTTAGGGAATGGAGCATTAACTGTGAACCAAAACTTGAAATTTAAAATGCCTTCTATCCCTAGGCTGCAAAGTCTGAGGGAAAAATCATTTTCATTTTTCATAAAGCAAGAAAGTTTAAACTTCAGCTGCTCCACAACCTTCAACATACCAGTAAGTTCAGACAGGACGAATTAAGACATGCAAAGCATCATAAAAATATGAGTTTTGAGTATCTTTTCTGAGGTGAATTCTGCCCTAAAAACAAAGGCAAAATGATATCACTCTTTCGATATACCGGTATGTACTCACATATCTTCATGCTGAAGTCCATCCCACACATAGATGTCGCCCAATGGAGGGAGGCCTGAGCTAATACGACTGATGAATATGCCATTGGAAATTGCTGTTGTGGAGAGACCCAGTTGGTTGTAACCTTTCACCGAAGCAAATACTTGAGTAACATACGCAAGATTGAGGTCTGTGATAGTGACTGTCAAATCACCATGATCTGCAAAGACATTCTGGAAACTTGAAAGCTGAGTTCCTCCCGGTGATGTACCAAGTGCGACTTCATACCTGGAAAGGAAACAAACTGCAGACTGAAGCAAATCTGTATAAAGATGAAATGAAGAACACAGATCAGAGAGAGACATGGAAAACACATACCTCATAACTTTACTTTCTGGATCAGAAAATGGTTGCCATGATATAGAAACAGATGTCAGTGATGTCTGGCAGACAGCATCCATGGCATCACATTCTACAAATTGAAGAAAAAATTAGTGTGTTTAATTCAGATGATGAAGTAAGCATCTCTCAGTCAGCTTTCATGTCACTACATTAAACTTAGTCGTTATTGTGATAATTGTAAGAATTATAATTTTCCTTTAGTTTTTCATTCTATCCCTCATCCAAGAGGTGGAAGCTCCAATACTGGAAGACGTACCCATGACTCCTGAGTAATGGAAAGAGCGATAAGTAACACTCATGTACCTTACATTGCATTGCATGATACCATGGGGTACATGCCACTGTTTGAACTCATCATCTGCCAATAGTGAGTCCAGTTACTTAATTAGCCTTTGTTCAGTATTTGAGAAGAATATAATTATTATCTTTAGAAGAGATCCCAGAAAATCTCACCTTCCTCAGAGTCACATGTGTACTTGGCACTGTCCTCTTCCTCTGTCACACTTTTTCTGTCGATATTTTCAAGTTCTATGACACGACCAGCAACGGGTGGAGTAAAATCTACAATTATGGCTTGTGAATAGGATTTGGTTTCAAACCCAGCTCCATTAACAGCGATCACAGTCACGTAATATCCATTGGAATGAACAAGCTCACTTTGGAAATCTGTAGTAGAACAAATATGAAATTTACATTCAATATGCTGGAAAAAAGCACTTTGGAGTGTCTGATTTTTATTTCACTGATGGATATGGGTTTCCAGAGGGTATACATCATACAGAAAACAAGAATCATAAAGGTAGCTGGAAGAAGATGCAAAGAATTGAGGCAAGAGGGAGTTTCCAACAAGACTGAATTACATTAGGCAAATGCTAAGCTAGAAAACAACTTAGTAGTGTCTTAGGGGGGTACATGCATGTAGTATTTACCCATAATGCACCATGGAAAGTGTTGATCCACACATTCAAGTAATTTGCATCATGCAGAAGATGGAGCTAGTGTCCTTCAGATGTGCCAATAACTTTCAATTTCTACAGAATGCAGTATATAGACAAATTTCACTTTGAGATCTAGCACATACAATATTTGTTCTAGTTTGTATAAGTCTACATTAGTGACATTTTATTTCAACTCTCCAAGGAAGCCATATGGCTCAATCCAAAAAGTACCAGGTATGAAACAATCTACTGGTAAAGAGTACTTTTATTATAGCCAAAGAGATCCCCTTATGATGATGGCGAATTGAAACATCTACCACAGGAAGATACCAGTCTGTATTGCCTTTTGTTTCAAATATGCTGTTCTCATCAAATATGATGTTCTAGCTTATGGAAGTCATCTACCTTGATGTCTTTCAAAATTTTATCACATATATGTACTGTACTATCATTGAAAAGATTAACATACCGCTTGCACAATAGTCAGTATAATAGCTTGGCAACTCCATGAATGGAACCAGGCTATCATCACCCTCTTCAACTCCAATACCAAATTTAAATTTGACAATGTTGCTTTCTGTATCATAGATATTTGACCATGAACATCTGATTTTGTCACCGTCACCAATGAATGATGGACACTCCACTGTCCCGGCTACAGGAGGAGTGGTGTCTATGGCAACACTACCAGATGACTCATGGCTCCACAACCCCGCCTGAAAGCAAGTTGGGAAAAAATTTTACAGTTTGATATGAGAGACATATTTTGAAAAAAAATTGTCAATTTAAAATAAGAGCAAGGACACAGTGACACTTATTTTCACTTAAATTCAGTTTCCATTTCATCATTGACTTCAGAACTGGTGTGTGGCATATTCCCTGTAATCCAAATGGCTCCATTCTGGAATGAAAAGGTCACAATGTGTTCTAGAGACTCAGTTCACCCAAAGGATCATGTGATAGCGGTACAAAAAACCTACGCATACAAACATATATGGAAAAATGGTATAATTTCTGTGTGCGTTTGTGCACATGCTTTTGTTTGTTCCGCGGTCCATTTGAATTCCAGGTATAACATATTGAAAGCATTGATTCTGGAAGTTTTTTCCAATTCAATAAAACATTACTTATGCGTGCACTGGTATAGGACCAACTCTGAGCAATTTTAAATTGACTCAAATGTTGGAAGTGATGAGGACAAACTCAGTATCAGTGAGTATCAGTGAGTGTCCTAAATACAGAATAAATTGACTCAAATGTTGTATTAAGTGATGAGGACAAACTCAGTATCAGTGAGTGTCCTAAATAAACCTCACAGAAGCTCATGTGACCTAGCTCCTGTTGTATGTCGGTGCATTGTGGTATGCATGCTTACCATACGCTGGTAGTTTTAAAACACTCACTGTACCTCTTACATAAATACACACAAGTACACAGTATGTCACATTTCTCCATAATCATGGTACTTTATTGTGCAAAAAATGATGATTGTTTTCTGACTTAAAACCTACCTGATTTAGAGTACTGATGCGTAGGACGTTAGGCTGTCCCATTGGGGATGGTACGACAAGAGCATTGGGTAGAGATGATCTGTCAGTGGTTTCTGTACAGTTGAAGACGTCAATGGCTCCTGGGAAACTACCGAAGCAAAATTCTGTAAACTGGACATCACTCTCCTCTTCTGTAATGGTCCACTCTGCAGTGATTGTGTCTCCTGTTTCCTACATTGGAGAAAGTTAGAATGGCATTGACTTCTCAAGTTATGGAAACTGAACACTGTAGTAAAGTAGAGCAGACACAAGCAATAGTGAAAATGAATTTTTTATGCAGGTTGTCAGGCAACAAAGTTTTTGTAAGTACAGTTAGACATAGTGATTTTCCTTGAGGGTGGTAATCTGGCAAACTTCACTGTAGAGTATCAGAGAGGCAGAAATGCAGGCAGGGTTCCTGGACTATTTTGGTATCGGTATGTACCAAAATCTCTGCAAAAAAAACACTGTGGATCTCTATGATTAAAAACCATCATTCAAAAGATGTGTTAGAAGTCATTTTGCATCTTTATATCAACATGCATGTACACTCTCCCTGAGATGATAGACTCATGGGTAACATTTCAATATGATTTATTTGAAATATAGCGCAAGTCTGATAAGTTGAAAAAACATTCCATCAACAGTTTCTATGCATTTAAAAGACTAAAACTATTATTACACCACATCGTGGTACATAAAAGAGCAATCCATAACAATGACCATTACCTGATAGCATGTATCACTGACAGCATCACAAGTACTATTTTCACTGGTTGTCATACCAACAGATATTATGTCAATGTCAGATTTTGTTGTATCCACAACCACACCATTGGACACAGCTTCTAAAACATTTCCAGCTCCAGTGATGGCTCGTACAGTGACATAGTATTTGACCCCCTGTTGTAAGGTCAACAAGGCTTGACCCTTCCCAGCACCACTCAGTCCTACCAATTGAAAAAAGATCTTTCAGTACTACTAGCAGGTACATCAAAAAGAGTTTCTCATATGAATTGAGACATGCTAAGTAAACGAAAAAACGGGACAACGAATTTTATGAACATGTTACATGTATATCACTATTAATAGTGCATTACCAGTAATACTGACATTACTATCCTTAGACTAATGCATAGAGGAGTAAGTTGTTGCCTGTAGTGATGAAAGCAGCTGATATGTATGAATGAACTCATAGTGCGTGTATGCATTCACCAAGCAATGAAAATCCAGAAGTATCATATCTAGCTGCTATATACTAGTGTCTTCTCAATGGACCTATAGTTTATCAATACTAGTAGTTTGACAGAAAAGTTACTGTAACTCTCTGGTACAGCGTGAAAGCAGGGCTGCAGGACTTGATTGCAGGAACACTGGGTTTACCTTCATAGATTTTGCTTTGCACCTTCAGAACTGTTACTCTAAAACTGGACAAGTGAATTTGTATTACATGTACTGGGACTGGCATTTGTACAAAACATACCATCACCAGGGTTATCGGCTCCTGGTGCAACGACTATTCCTGCCCTGATGAATGGTTGGACATCATCACCCCTTGGCTCTGTGCCAATGGCCCATTCGTAATGGACAATTCCATGCATGTGACTTTCAAATCCTGAGAAGTGTGCTGTAATCAGAGTCCCTTCCATCTGGTAGTCCTTGTCCCCTGCAAGTGTTCCGTTTTCACCCTCTACAGGTTCTGCTCCGTCTATCACTATCCCTGTCTTGTCACCTGGGACAATCTTGATGGGACTAATGTGATAAAGACCATGATAAATGACAGAAAAATTCACCTGTAATACTTTGAGAATGTACAAAATGAAATCGAACCACGCATCCATAATACAGTCTGATGGTTTCTGTATTTACAGGCCATCAAAGCACAAATACAGTCCATACTTCAAAAATATACCACTGTTTGAACACATATCAAAGAAAAACTACAAACTGGGAACAATTTTTTCAGAAATTCATAAAATTTGAAACAATTAGTATCAGGATATACTGATCCAATCATTTGCAAAGTTTCTGCACACATTGAACGTCTTTTGAAAGTACTCATACTTTTGCAAAATGCCTCACCTTGAAACCATTTTACTTGAGAAAAGTTTGGCACCATTTTCAGCCATCACAGTGACGTAGTAAATAGGACCACCCTTTGCTTCATCAAATAATTCCAATGTTAGGCCGCTGATGTAGCCGCCTGCTGTGTTACCCATGTTTTGGAACTCCTTGTGATCAGTTTCTCCTTCTGTTAATAAGTAAAAGACATGACAACGTAAACAGGACACACCTTTTGGATTATCAGCACCAAAAGACAATATTTATAGTATTCTGTATAGCATTTATTTATCAAATATATCATCAGAGAACAGTATAAATACGATGTGATTTGCAAATGGCTAAGTTATGGGGCCTCAATTATATTAAGTAAAAAAATAAATTACATATCTCAAAAAATACCGCAATTATATGGTGTCGCTCAAATTTGATCAGAATTGGTACATACCAGTATGGGTACCAAAGATCAACAATAAATGTTGTTTCTATCTGTTCAGTGCAGGAAAATTCTACGTTGATGTTATGACAATGATTTCTGCACAGTACAACCAGAAAAACAACAAGAAATATTTAAACAAGAAAAACAAGAATGACAAAAGTAAATAAGGTCTGAAAGTTTAGGTACTGAAGGTCAACTTTAGCAACATGCATGGCAGAAACAGCTAGCCCCTCTTAGTTTGAGTATAGACAGTCTTCTCCCCCTCTACTGTCTATGGTTTGAGCAGGTCTGTTAATATGTAACAGTTCATAAACAATGACAGGAAATGACTAAAGGTCAGTGGAGTGCCTGTTTCTGTCACTGGCATGCCACTACTCCTGCACATTTGCAGGATTTCCCTTTTTCTTACCTCATTTGCACATTTTTGACACTGACGTGTTCATTTGAACAACATCACATCTCAACCCCTGCATCTACCTGTACACCAAATACTGAGATGGTAGCTTTGGCGGTATGGGAGCCTTTGTGTGTGACGGACATACATCCGCACATACATACCCACATACATACATACAGACATACAGACGCCACGGACTCATCATATAAGCTCTTTTTGGTATTTATATAAATACCAAATATGAGCTAAAAGTGACTTGGTCAATAGTTTTTAGAATTTTCACATCACCTTCACAATTCAGATGTTCTGAAATAGTAAATCTAAAAGAATGATAAACATAGACTGGTATGTGAACATTGATGTACATAAAATGTAAATGCTAGGACCCGGAAATGGCATGATGAAAATGCAATCAGTCAGCATTTTGCAAATGCCTGAATGGGGATCACTCAGCCTTTATAGGGAAAAGAACAACTTATCTGACAAGATGTCATTTGACAATGATAAATGAAAATTATAAAAAAATAAATCATTGACCTAGAAATACTACTGATACAAAGAATGGATAAAAAAAGGCAACTCATTGATGTCATAACATACCTGATGATGTTCCCACTGCTATCCAGTAAGTTTTCACTTGACTTTCAAAGTCAATGCCATACCAATAAGCTGTTATTCCAAACTCATCTGTTTGCATTACATAGCCATCAATGACCTCTTCAATGGCTGATGCCATGTTACCAATTGTTAGACTCTGCATCTGTTTGAGATAAAAGTACAGGTAAGGATGTGTGAATTCATCAAGTGCAACTGAGAAATGAATGTAATTCTTACAAGAGGTTATAAAACAATTTGCTGCCGACTTTTAATGTCCAAACTCTCACAGTAAATGCAATAGTTTGTACTGAGGGTTTCCTACGATGCAAGAACATTTTCATTTTAACATTGAAACACAGAACAGTTCATTTTACCTGTACATGTCTTGCAACAGGGCAGATACGTACATGTCCAAAACTTTGTGTATGATTCTCTAAGAGGACAGTAACCTTGAATTTAACATTGTAAACAGAATCAAGAAATTAGCAACAAGTATTACATCATGCAAGGATGTTTCACAAAGTGCAATGAACTTACTTCTGGAGGAGTTGAATCCACAATGACGCCATCAGTTTTTTGTACATTGGTAAGTCCAGCATTGTTGATAGCAGCAACACGGACATTATAGTCTCCTCCGTCCTTCAGATCCAATTCTGGTGAAGTCCAGGCAGTCTGCGTGTTGTCCAGCTCTTCCCACTCATCACTGGAAAGAAATGACAGCGTATATAAACATTCTGTAGATTTCAATTTCTCAATAATAACAAAACAAATATTTTACATTATATCATACCAGTATATTTATAGTGCAAATGCAGTGATCTGATTGGTTGAGACGCGAAAAGAACCGTGGTATATTGGCGATATACCACGGCTGGCATACGTGCGAGCTCTCAGCTTGAGCAAAACTCTGTTTATGACGTTCCACGCCAGAATTTCAATATACTGTTATGATATAGTAGCAATAAATCACACCCAGCGACAGTATACCACTCGATTTGACCAGTTCACTTCATATATGCACTCGCTATCGCTCGTGCATATATGTCGTGAACTGGTCAAAATCTCGTGGTATATACCATCGCTGGGTGTGCTTTATTGCTTAAATACATAAGCCACAGTAAATGTCATGGTTTGATATTGTATTGATACACAGCAAGTAGTGTTTCAAACAAGCTCTTTCCATTGTGAATATGAGTCAGGGCAACGTAATTTGAATGGAAATGTAAATGTACCCCCAGACATTTATGTTGATAGCACACTATACTAGTGACAGCCCTCACCTATTGCCTGGATGTATTTTTCTTGTAGTTCCAGCATACTTTTCATAGACAGCAACTTCATAATGACTGATGCCAGACTCAGGATCTTCGAAGTCCCAATTTGCTGAAATATCAGTTTTACTGGACTAGAAAGTGAAAGGGGGATAGAAAAAGGGAGTGGGAAAGAGGCAGATAAGCCAACAAAATAACAGTAATATGATGTACATGTATTCAACTATGCAAGGTACATGTACATGTAGCTACTTGTTATAAGCAGTTTTTTTTGTTTTTCTCACTTTAGGTTAAGATAAGTTTATCATCCAGGTTATCTATTCTGGACATGAAATATTTTTGGTTTTCCAATTCTCTTTTTGTTTGAATTCCATGAAATTGTACAAAATATTACTGTACCGTGTATTGGTCATCTTGGCCAGGTGTGAGACCATCTCCCAGATAGTACATTATTGCTGCAGTGGCATCCAACATAAATCCATCTGTGGATGTTGTAATGACAGACCTGGCTCCATTCATTGCTTCAAGCTGTGTGAAC
Source organism: Ptychodera flava (assembly GCF_041260155.1). Classification (NCBI taxonomy): domain Eukaryota; kingdom Metazoa; phylum Hemichordata; class Enteropneusta; family Ptychoderidae; genus Ptychodera; species Ptychodera flava. The sequence continues at coordinate 5,005,895 of NC_091935.1, read as the reverse complement.
ACTTTGTCCCCTTGCTGAAGATGAAAATGGTGCCAGTTGAATGATGTCACATCACTTGCAAGTGATACTGTGTCCTGAATAACTTTCCAGTCAACATCAGTGGATCCTGAAATGGAAAGTTAGAGAAAACAGTTTCAGAATAAAAAACCTCACTCGTTTAGGTGACTATAGCCTAAGTTGTGAACAAAGAATTTTATTATAAATACAATTTGACCCCTCAATAGGAAAATACATTGTCTAAGAGAATAAAGTGTCCGAGGGGATGAATCATATTATCTAGGGCATTGGAATCTTTTGAAAGACACAACTCTGTTGACAGAATCCATTAACTTTCACTTTCTGGTTCAATTACCAATTACGGTTACGGTGATACTAATAGTGAAGAGATTGTGCAAGATTTTTACACATACATTTTGCTAACTTGTGAAACCCAAGACAAAATGTTGTAATTTAGCACAAGCAATTAAATATGCCAAGTATCCATCAATTGAAAAATACACTGTAGTTCAATATATGATGATTAAATCAGATGTTAACAAACAGATCCATATGGACTGACCAAGTGGACATGATTACAAAAAGCATTAAAGACAAAAATATTTACAAATAATTTGAGATAAGCAGAATGACAGACAGACACTGTGACAGACTGAGAGAGACAGTGTCAGCTAAAATTGTAGCTGTAAGCCATTTGCATAGATCATCTCAGATAGACAGAGAAAACAATAAAAACAATAGATATCCGCTCACCTTTTCTCATTATAGTCACAGTGTACTCTGCAATATGTGATTCAGGATCTTCAAAATCTCCCCAGATGGCACTGACTGTAGCAGGACTTGATGAGTAGAGCATGTCTTCACTTGAATCAAGACCATCATGTACCCAGCCCATCACTGGGTCAGTGGAGTCATATAGAACTATAAGGAGACATACATGAACACTTTATTTCTGAATGAAAAAAAATTCATGATCTTCTCTTTTGATAGGAAACTGGTTTTTCATAATTAGGATGAAGATGGATTTTAATGAAATAAAACTAAATGGTGTCAGGAAATAGATTTAAAAGAATGAACAGTGATTATCTTATAAAATAATCTTTCACTTCAGTTCATACTCTTTTCTTCTTCCAATGGCTGGTCCACTGATAAAGCCTTATTCAATTAAATTATACAAAGTGTCAGCTTTAGAAGAATGACACATGAGAGAGCTACATGTAGCTATCTATGTACATGTGAGATTCTTGTAAAGAGAATCTGTGCGCCTTTTAATATGTTCACTCTAAATACATCTAAGTGACAATAGTATCTATTTGCTACCAGACTCATCATTCATATCATCAAAGTTCAAGCTTCAAGGACACAGATCTAGCAACTGTAAAATTATGTTTGCTTTACCTCCACTTGATGATACTGTGGTATTTAATGACTTATGGGCTCCATTCACTGCTACCAGGGTTGAGTAATATGTTGTGTTATGAATGAGGTTGACATCATTATCACATTTGTTGAATATCTGAGAGGAGATGGTCTGTACGGGAACAATATCATCGCTGAAGGGGCTTGTTCCAACTGCCCATTCATACCGATCTATTGAGAAGAAAACATATCATGAATCACACTGTGAATTATCTGTTGAACTACAACTCTTTCATTATTCACCAAACATTTCACACTCACCTATACCACTCTGCTCGTCATAGAAATTTTGCCAATTAGCACAAATTTCTTCTTGTGTGTTTTGATATTTGATATCAATGCCCTGTATGGGTCCATCGAACAGATCACCAGCTATTGGTGGACTTGAATCTACAGTCAGCGGTGGGCTGGCATGTCCTACTTCTGACAGGTCAACTGTTGAAAGTGGAAAGTTATGTTACTGTCAATGCTAAGCTATTACCATAATCATCAGTACGGGTGATAAACTATCAAAATTGAGCGTAAATCTAAAATAATGCCAGAAATAACGGTTATGAGAGTGAAGCTGCTTTGGTGACATGAATATGTAAAAGTAGTACTCAAATGTTCAAAAGCAAGGATGTGCTCAATGGTACTGTTATCATGTTTGTAATAATTATTTGATTTTGCAAACAAAAGTTGCTATACCTCAAAAGCCAATACTGTAACAATTGTTTCATCACAACATTTGGAAAGAATGAAGATCAAATTGACAAATCTTAAAGACAAGCGACCTAGCGGCCGATATAGCTCCGCTGTGTTTATGTAGAGAATAACTATTTTTGACACATGTTGATGAAGAATTCAGGTGGAAATCTTTGATAGGTCAATGCAGTGGCCAGAAAAGAGTAGCTAAAATAGCTGCAAAAATACACAATCGAAGATTTCATCATACTTTGAATATATCACATGGGATCATCCCTAAGAACATGTCAACCAAAGCTATCTGATGAGTAATTTTTTGGAGAATAAAATTTTCTGACCAAAAATGGCAACAATTGCCCCCAAAAATAAAATTTGCAGATTTCATCATAATTTCAAAGGATCAAATTTAGTTCATCTATAGAAACCTGTACACCAAATTTCAAAGCTGTTAGAGCAGTTATGTTATGCTATGTTATATCAATTTAATAGTGTCATGTGTGGTCTTAAACAGATTGGTTGCCTCACCCAGCCCCAAGGGCTTACAAGACACGAAAACAGTATATTTTGAGAAACACATTTTTAACCAAAAATACCGCAATTATACGGTGTCGCTCAAATTTGATCAGAATTGGTACATACCAGTATGGGTACCAAAGATCAACAATAAAGGTTGTTTCTATCTGTTCAGTGCAGGAAAATTCTACGTTGATGTTATGAAAATGATTTCTGCACAGTACCACCAGAAAACAACACAAAATATTTAAACCAGAAAAACAGAATGACAAAAGTAATTAAGGTCTGAAACTTAAAGTACTGGAGGTCAACTTTAGCAACATGCATAGCAGAAAGGCAGCTAGCCCTCCTTAGTTTGACCACAGACGGTCTTCCTCCCCTCTACTGACGGTCTTCCTCCCCTCTACTGCATATGGTTTGAGCAGGTCTGTTAATATGTAACAGTTCAATGACAATGACAGGAAATGACTCAAGTCAGTGGAGTAAGCCTGTTTCAAGCCTGTTTCAGAATTTCGCTTTTTCTTACCTCATTTGCACATTTTTGACACTGATGTGTTCATTTGAACAAATTCACATCTCAACCCCTACATCTACCTGTACACCAAATACTGAGACGGTAGCTTTGGCGGTATGGGAGCCTTTGTGTGTGACGGACATACATCCGCACATACCCACAAATATACAGACATAGACACCACTTAGACTCATCATATAAGCTCTTTTTGGTATTTATATATAAAACCAAATATGAGCTAAAAATGGAAAAAATTGACCCAAAAATTCAAAATTGCGGATTTCATCATAATCTCAATAAATATTATTTAGTTCATCTATAGAAACCTGCATACCAAATTTCAAAGCTATCAGATGAGTACTTTTGGAAATACACATTTTTTGACCAAATATGGCAAAAATTGCCCAAAAAATACAAAATTACAGATTTCATCAGAAATTCCATATATATTACTTAGCTCATCTGTAGAAACCTGTATACCGAATTGCAAAGCTATCAGACCAGTACTACATGAGACACACATTTTTTGACCAAAAATGGCAAAAATTGCCCCAAAAATACAAAATTGCAGATTTCATCATAATTTCCACAAATATCATTAAGGTGATCTGTAGAAACCTGTATACCAAATTGCAAAGCTATCAGATGAGTAGTTTTGGAAATACACATTTTTTGACCAAAAGTGGCAAAAATTGCCCAAAAATACAAAATACCGTCAATGACGCTGTACCTTCTCTAATGTGTGGCCAGGTCAGGTAATTGGTTGTTGGCATGGAGTTGTTGGTAAATAGTTGATGATGTAGGGGCATGAGGTGGGATATGGACCCAAAGAACCCAAAAGATGATTAAATACATCAATCAAAAAAATTCTAAGCTACAGTATAAACTGCCTAAAGATAGTTCAAAGTGTAAAAAAGTTAAACAATTCAGAAATAAGAATTAACAGTCCAAAATAGTAATGACGCACTTCCTTACTGACCTGAGTGCATGTGAAATACACAACCTGGCATCTGTAAATTAAATGTATACCAAGTGATCATTTCCAGTCACTTTTAACTGTTTTAATGGATTTTCCAAAGAGTCCTGTGGAAATGATGAAAAACGCTTATCTGGTCTTGTGTTTGTATAACCTCATGGCTGCTGTATAATTGTCATAGTATTGAAAAAAAATGAAAGTGAAGAAATTACTGTTTTTAATAGGCATATTTTCCTTGAAATACATGACCGTGTAAAGAATATATGCTAAAAGTGTTTAAGAGTAAATTTCTTTTCAAAAAATAATTTAATTTGTGACCAAAGGATTTTTATTCTTTGAGTTTACAAATTCAAACATTGCAATTTGTTCAATCATCTTGTGCAGTGCAAAATTTATAAAATGACTGAAAAACAAAAAAAATTGGCAGAATTACAGTCTTTGTGATGTAAAATTATGGGTTGACATCACGATAACTGTTAATCTGTTTGAAGTACTAAATATACTATAATTTAAAAAAGAAAAATTCATGCAGAAACGGTAAAATATATTGTCAGCAATGTAGTGTTAATTTTGACTTTACATCAAAATATGCCTTTGCTGGATACCAAATATATAGAGCGAAATATCAGCCATGTTCAGCAAAATCCACACAACAGCATTGATCCTTTTCTAATTTGATTTGATTTGCTTATGTTATCCTTGTATGACAGTCAGTACAATATGGAACTTGAACACAACACAGTGAATAAGTATGGTGTAAATGAAATGGTGTGGCTGCATCCACATGCAGCAATAGGAGAGCCTTTGTCTCTCATCCCTCATTTCCAACCTGTCCCATCCCTGAAAAAATAGTTTGGTCTTATATTTATAATGTTAATAATTTCTGTATTTGTTAAAATGTGCGCATCTCAAAAACTTTTGATCATAAACATTTTCATTGTTTTTTATAGCTGACCAATCAGTTAACCTGTTTATTTTGAATATTTGCGCATTTTTCCTCAGTATTTGACATTTTCTGAATACCTTCTTATTCAGTTTGTCATTTTCTAAAAGTTTTAAATGCTCCATTGTGTGGTCAAGCTTTCCACAAGCATCAAATGTGGTACTTCATATAGGAGGGTCTGCCTCTAGAGGGCGGGCATCATGAACACTCCTGTGTTTGTTGGTTAATTCCTCCACGTAAACTTCTGATTGTACTGTAAACATTGAACATGGCTGACGTCCGATTTTCCTGTCTAAAACTTTCACTCATTTTCGTTCATATGACTCTGAAACTCCAGGAAACGATTGGGAAGAAAGGGTTATCTTGAAATATTGAGGTACTCGCCGATATTTTGCAAAATTAAATGAGAAAAAATGCAAGGAAAATGCCGACAGGCTTACACAATGACAGTTTTCAGACTCGGAGGCATATGATCATCTCTGCAGATTATGCAACAGGCCCAGATCACGTGAGGCCATGAGGGGATATCCACGCAACTCAGTACCAAACACTAGCGCTCACAGAGTGAGCAAACACAAAGTGAGTACCCTAACGTCAGCTCAGTAGTCTGTAATAGATTGTAGTCAACTAAGAAACCTTGGAGAAAGGCTTAACACTGTGGCTATGCCGCTAAGTCCCTTTTGATTTTTGTCATAGCTCAAAATCGTTCTCCCACACCTCAACCTGAGCCATGAACACCCCCACCAGTTTATGATATGACCCATCACAATGGCATGACGTCAACGGATCTTGACAGACGGAAGTCTTGACAGACGGAAGTTCTTGACAGCAGCATATTGGTTTTCAACTCTAATACCTTCTCTGTCTATAAATAGACACGAGAAGGTAAAATTGCAGATTTCATCATAATTTCAATAAATATCATTTAGTTTATCTGTAAGAACCTGTATACCAAGTTTCAAGCTATCAGATGAGTACTTTTGGAAATACACATTTTTTGACCAAAAATGGCAAAATTGCCCCAAAAATACAAAATTACAGATTTCATCAGAAATGCCATATATATTACTTAGTTCCTCTATAGAAACCTGTATACCAAATTTCAAAACTATCAGACCAGTACTTTTAGAGAAATACATTTTTTGACCAAAAATGGCAAAAATTGCCTTTAAAATGCAAATTTGCATATTTCTGCACAATTTGAACAAATCTGAAATAGATCATCCCTAGGGACATATGTACCAAATATCAAAGCTATCTGACTGGTAGTTTTGAAGAAGAAGATTTTTAAAGATTTTTTTACCAAAAATGACAAAAATTGCCTTAAAAATACAAATATGCAAATTTCACCACGATTTGAACAAATCTGACTGAAGTCACCCTAAGTAAACTGCATATCAAATTTCAAAGCAATCGGACAAGCGGTTCCAGAGAAGAAGATTTTTTTACCAAAAACACCAAAAAATGCCCCAAAAATACAAATATGCAAATTTCACCACGATTTGAACAAACTTAAGTGAAGTCACCCCAAGTGAGCTGCATATAAAATTTCAAAGCAATTGGACATGCGGTTTCAGAGGAGAAGGCAATTGTTGACGGATGACGGACGACGACGGATGACGACGGAAAATCAACCTATTTGATAAGCTCCGCGTCGCTGACAGCGGAGCTAAAAAGTTTACTTCTGCACTTATATGCGCATTAAATGGTTCATTCTTTAGTGTGTGCAGAACACTAGCAGATGCCTATCAGTATATTGATAAAAGCTTAGTGCAACCTGAAGTTCAGGATACTCTATGACATTTCAACCTTGATAGATTTAGTTTAATAGACAAATATGCTGAATAAGTATTATTTAGCAACAGCAGTTTTATTGACAAAAGCAAAAGCTGGCTCAGGTTGACCCTTGTAGCCTTTTTGTACTTTGGTGATGACAAAAATCTATTAATTTAAAAGCTCTGTATTAGTGAAAAAACATACAAACTGACACTATCTTGCTTGAAAGATTGGAGCTTTGCAGAAGCTTAAGAAATATTTTCAAAGACTTTCATAAGCATTCAATTCACTTACAGTGAACCCTCACATTATCTTATTGGTTGCATATGGTGTTTGTTAAAAACAGAACTGTTGATCAAATTGAGAATCTTGTCACAAGGTCAAGTACACAAAATTTACAAATCACTTATTATGGCAGACTGTAAAACTCTGACTTACCATTGTTCCAAGCCCTGATTCTGATCCAGGTTGACACACCATCAGGGATACAAAACTGCTGTGTTAGATTCTCAAATGTGTAATGACGAGACCAATCCATGACGTACACATCTCTAGTACTCAAACCATAACCAATGTCAACCTCACGTATGTGGGACAATGGATCACTGACATTGTAACTCACAGACAAGACACAAGTCTCTTCATCATACTCAACATCAAAAATGTCATGTACAAAGGGAGGTGTAGTATCAATTGTGTACGTTGTTGTGTGACATACAGTGGCTGCCATAGGTCCACCAAATTCTACTTTATTCAGTGCCCTTACTGTTATGTGGTAATGGCCATCTGAAAGAGATTATAGGAATGAGGTATTATAAGTACAATCATATAAATATTGCCCTAGATTTGGGCTCAATGAATAGTGATGGTCCAAAATGATGGTGTCTATTGCAATGCATCATTCCTTGTTCATTCCTTTAGTTCCTGCTTGCATCTATTCGGGTCAACTTTTGTTACAGAAAACAAAAGGTTTGACTTCGTTCACAAATATTTGTGACCACAAGGGTAAAGTTTTTTGTCACAAACATCAATGGAAAGATTTTGCATCAGCTTGCATGAGACACAAATTTGAAAAGATTGGAAAAGTTCTTCTGCTGGCCTGCATAGTCCTTCCGTGTCTACAGATTACCGACAAAAAATCAAATATGTTAGCACAATCATTTGCCTACGCATGGAATAGGCGGCAAGATATACATATATACATGTATGAGAATGGTGGCTTGAGCCTATCACTTTTCCACATACACCAAAAATTACCGTACTCAGAAAAAATTGCGGACATCTTGTATGCATAAATTAAGTAATTTAGGCAATTAGCTGAAAATTTTGTGGCAACTTGAACCACTACATAAACATTACGGTACATGGAATTCTCAATAGTCTATAAATATTCTAAGTTTTACATTTCTTTCTTTACTATTGAGAGCATACTTACCTGGCAGGACAATGGCAGCAACCCCTTCATGGGTCCATTCACTTTCATAGTATATGTGTGCGTGAGGATCATCGTGTTCATATATGTTATCCAAGCATGTATCATTCCCAACTGACCAGGTGTATCCAAAAATTCCACTTTCATCATCATGGAAACCATCCCAGTTGGCTGGAACAAAACGGAATTATTTTTGACCAGGAAAAACATGGTATTACTGGTGACTGGCAAACAATTGAAGGTGTTTAATAATGTAATAGATAATATTTCATGTGGTTTTAGACAGCTTTGGTTCAATGAATTCTCAACATCCACACATCTTCCACAGGTAGTCTAAGAATATTTTATATATATTGAGGACTGCACTGTTAAACATTTAAAAAGCTGCACAGTGCAGTACTTGCATCACATAGATGTCATCAAAAGGACAACAATGGCTAAAATTTGTATATTGTATACGATAAACAGTATTAACAAAAACAAATACTTTGCACTTATAAATAGGTTCTATGGAGAGAAATCAGACAGTGAACCTGTTTTAGAAAAAAAATATTATCAAAAGCTATTGCCTCGTAAAGAAATATCACATTTTTCAAATACCTGATACATAGGTGTACGCTCTGGTGTATTCTAGATCTGTAAAAGGTTCATGACCGTTGAAAACTGTCCTTGACCCTGGACCATCTATGATAAACCTTTAAGGAGAATTACACATACACAACTAAAATTGGAAAAGAAGATGAAAAGAAAATGTGCATGTCTAACGGTACATCAACTTTTCCAACATGGTACTCATCAACTTTAATGGTGAAAAACAGCAATAACTTACATATAATTGTGTAAAGAAAAAGGATCCAAGGGGCAACAAGCTGCACCAGTCATAAAATACCATATAGCACTGATTGACTGGGCTGCACAGAGGTAAGTGCATGACCTGTCCTCAAGCATGTCTCATCAAGCCTTCTCATACTGGCAGCTAAGGCATGCAGTCTGTCAAAAGACTGAAGACTGATTGATACATGGAACTTACAAAAACAAGCCCTGATAGCCACAGACCTACGGGTACACATACACTACATGTACCGGTATATGTACAGTAGGGTATGTTTTAGATCTTCAATGGTCGGCAGGAGGAAGTTGACAAAAGCTGAGCTGCTATCTTTAAGCAAACAAAAAGGTCTTCTGTATGCTGAGTAATGGCAGGACTTTAGAGATTAGAAGTCAGAAAGGGCAAAATGTATCTCACAGTTCCCAACTGATTACACAACTTCAGGTTACATATACATCCTGTAATCTAGCCATTTAATTTTGGGAAATGGATTTCTCCTACAATACATTATCCACCTTTGGCAAAGGATTATCTCAACTTTGCTGATGGAAGAATAAAGTAAACTTTTGATTCGTTTACAATCACACTTCTCTTATCACATTCTCTAAATTTACCTGTGGTTTGGTAGTGGTGTTTCCTCAATGCATCTTGACTCCCACTTATCATGAACATACTCTCTACAAGAATCATGTCGTATTTCATCATATTCTTCATTTTCTATGTGACCTGTGGCAGGAGGCGTAAAATCTGCAAGGACTCCATCCGATGACAGAATGGATTCATAGCCTGTCAGTGTACAGACGGAAATACATTTGAGTACTAAAGGACAAGTAAGAAAGTAAGAAATATCAGTTTCACAAGTAAAATGGAGAAAGCTGGAATCGAAATTTACTTGTAAAGTCTGTCATCATTTAAAATTTTAAACAAATCTGGATGCAAAGAGCCGATTTGAAAGTGTTCTGACCAGTTTTTAGCGAAATTTCACAAATTGATGGGTGAATAAATGACTTACAATGATGGATGCTGATGACAAATAGCTCCATAAAGTAAAAATGTCATGATATAGGGATTTTTCTTACCAATCAGATTCTTTGCATAGATGTTGAAGACATACAAATCATTGTGACGCAAGTCAAGATCTTCATAGTGATGTTGCAATGAATTACCAATGCCAAGTCTTTCAAAATGTTTAAACAGTCCATCCTGAAATGGAAAAGATACAACTGCAGTACAGTAAGTAGATCTATATTCATGTCCTCATACTGCAGTAAGTCCAGTGTTCTCTGAGTATCTATATGTGACATTTCCTATTTCAAATCAAAGTTTACCATGAGTGTGACAATAAATTAACAAACCACACAGACAACTACAGTGGATTGCATGCAATTCATCTTTTCCAAGGTTGACTTTGTTTCGGCATTATACATTTTAATCACACTACATCAATTTGCAATCTAAAGTTTATTAACTGTTTTAAAACATCAGATTTTGAAAATGCCATTGACATGGAATACCTGATGTAATGAGTAGTGATGGCCTTGGATACTTTGAAGCAGATCACAAGTTCTGTCTTCTCCGTAATCATAATTGAAACTCAGGCACAATGATGGTGGATATTCCAAGCACTTGTAGGCACACTGATAGTCATAGCTTTCACGAGTAGTCTGGAAGGGCACAGCGTTTAGCCTACCAGTCTGAGCTGCTGAAAAATAACTCATGCTGTCTCGTTCAGCAGGTAGTTCTATTTCTCCATCACCCTCATCAATGGGTTGTTCACTCTGAGTCCAATTTACAAGTTGATGACCGTAAATATCTGAACCAAAACCTATTGCTTCCTGTAAGTAACAAAGTGGATGATAGCGGAAGTTAAATATACAGTGTAATGATGAGCATCAGTGACGACCTAGAGTTTTACTTGCAGTAAAAAATTTGATTTTGGTAACAAAGCTAACTTGATATATTATTTACGTTCCAATTTATCCCCACTCGCATGCAGCTATGTCAGTTATACTGATTTGTTGTGCTAAAATATGCTCACTATAAACTTGTGTTACAGCATTTATACTGCTACAAAAGACATTGCAAGATCTTGTGTGGTAAACTGTTACATGAGAACATCATTATAGGACAAAGGACAATAATCACATATATACATGTATGCATAGAGTACGTCACTATTTTTAGTCAAAGTATACAAATACTTTTACCGTATTTCATAATGCACACTGATACTAGATTACATCAGATTTGAAAACATTGATGCCTGCTGAATTAAAACTCATGGAAAAATAAACAAGTCATCGTTGATGACACAGTCCCCACTTGTTAATGGGTGCTTTGATTACAGGTCCTCAGAGAGGATAGAGTCCTCTTCATTAGGTCTGTGATAAAAATACTTTTGAATAAATTCACTGATACATGTCTGAGTTGTAGTTCAGTACATGAAAAAAAATCGTAATAAAATATGGATCGAATCACAAAACAAATCAATGTGCGTATGTATGACATAGGTCAATGTCCTTGTACCAACTTTGATTATTAAAATCGGTTGAAATATGCCTGAGTTATGGCTTTGTATATGAAAAAATCATAACAAAATGGCCGCACAGCAGCCATATTGGATCGTATCACAAAACAAATTAAGATGCATATGTATGACATTGGTCAATCTCCTTGTACGAACTTTGAATAAATTAGCTTGATACATGTCTGAGTTATGGTTCTGGACATGAAAAAACGTAATAAAATGGCCACACGGCGGCCATATTGGATCGTATCACAAAACAAGTCAATGTGCATGTGTATGACATAGGTCGATGTCCTTGTACCAAGTTTGAATAAAATTGGTTGAGATATGCCTGATTTATGGCTCTGTACATGAAAAAATCGTAACAAAATGGCCGCACGGCGGCCATATTGGATCGTATCACAAACAAATTGATGTGCATAGCTATGACATTGGTCAATGTCCTTGTACCAACTTTGAATAAAATCTGTAGAAACATGCCTGAGTAATGGCTCTGTACATGAAAAAATCGTAATAAAATGGCCGCCTGGCGGCCATATTGGATCGTATCACAAAACAAATTGACGTGCATATGTATGACATAGGTCAATGTCCTTGTACCAAGTTTGAATAAAATCGGTTGAGATATGCCTGAGTTATGGCTCTGTACATGAAAAAAATCGTAACAAAATGGCCGCACGGCGGCCATATTGGATCGTATCACAAAAAGAATTGACGTGCATATCTATGACATTGGTCAATGTCCTTGTACCAACTTTGAATAAAATCAGTTGAAACATGCCTGAATTATGGCTCTGTATATGAAAAAATCGTAATAAAATGGCCGCCTGGCAGCCATATTGGATTGTATCACAAAACAAATCAATGTGCATCTGTATGACATATGAAGTAATCCTTGTACCAAGTTTGAATGAAATCGCTTCAGGCATCTCTGAGATATCTGCGTGAACGGACGGACGGACGCTGGCACGCACGCACGCACGCACGCACACACGCACGGACATGACCAAACCTATAAGTCCCCCCGGACGGTGTCCGTGGGGGACTAATAAGACACTGCCACTACTGCAGAGTTTCATTCACTAGTAAAAGTCGTTAGCACTGCAGAGAAGATCATTGGTTCAGATTTACCTTCATTGCCATCAATTTATCGATCCAGGACCATTCTGAAAACCACATCTATCATTAAGGATGATAATCATCCAGCCCATACATATTTTGAACTTTTACCTTCTGAGTGACGCTATCGATGCATCAGAACAATATCTGAACGCTTTCGCAAGAGTTTTTATCCATCAGCAGTTCGAACTTTAAATCAAATGTAATTTTGTTTCACATTTCGTATTTTTAGTCTTTGTATTTATTTTTAGTATTTTTATTCCAGTTTATGATATTTTTATTTCTTTCACTGATGCGCATGTGAAAAATCAATTTCCATTGTATTTTAATGCATATGGCAATAAATAAATAAATAAATTATTATTAGCTACAAGTACTGTTACATGTATGTATGACATGTTAACTGTCAAGTGAAAATACAATTATATATGGTTCATACATACCCACTGGTCAACTATGACAGAATCATCTGTCACTACTGAGAAAGCGTTTAGAATGGAAGGATGGCTCGTGAGAAGATAATCTGGTGTAACTCTGCCACTAGGGGGCGTGTTGTCATACGTTGGAAGATGACATTGAGCAGAGCTGGTCAAACCAGCCATGTTATTGGCAGTGACCGTAAAGTAAATCGGAATTCCATTCTCCAAAGGCTGAGGATAAAACAACCCATAAATTTAGAAATACTAGTAGCCATATGCTGTAGTTGAAGGATCTGAGGAAGCTTGAAGAGATATCAGTCTGCATTGACGCATGACCTTTAATTATTTCTTGATAATTAATCTAGCCATGTCAAAATATTTGAACCAGAATCCCGGTAATAAATACAGGTGACGCGTAAATATATAATCCTCAAGGGCGCGATGGCGAGCAATTACTGTAATGACAATTTATGGTGTATACTAGGAGAGCCAAGGTGGTTTGGGAACATTATTGTTACTACATGTATTTCTGTTGTTCCCTTCAGAGAACCTCAGTGCCATACATTGGCTTGCTGTCCTTACCATTACAATAATAATGTTAATACATGTAAACTGAGGAACAAGGAGGCTGAATGCCACCAAAGGTAGGAATAACCAACTCACTTTTGTTGATACCAATCCTGCTTGACCTTGCAGCTCATCTATCAGGATATCACACCCCCCTGGAAATGATCCTACACAATAAGTCATGTGAACTGGACTTTCTTCATCATAAGCAGATGTCATCAGTTGATATCCTTGGGCGGTGTTATCTCGGCCAGATAACTGCCTCACAAAACATATATCCTAGGCAAGAGAGAACAAAGAAATTGCATACCCTTGTCCTTAGCTAACACCTATTTTTTTGAGGAAAATAGATGGCAGAAACATAATTTTTGTGACAGGTTTGAAAATGTGGGCCCACAAAAAGTTGTAGCTCAGTAAGAAATATTAGACAGCTTTTCATTAAGAGTCTGAAGATCTTTCACTTGGGCATATTCAGACTTTATTAGTCGATGATTTTGGACTTCAGACATATAAAGTAGATAGTGAAATTACATAAAGTACATATCAACAGCATACAGTCCTAAGACTAAATAAATTTCATTGAACACAAGATACAATGGCAAAGAAGCAGATTTGTCTGACAGCAAACTTCATCCTGACATAAAGGTCAAGGATAATGCCATGTGAAGCAGTAAGTTTAATGATGAATGACAGGATTTCAACGCCAACATGAGTTCCCATGATCCCCTTCCTGAAAGTGGCTGCAATATTGACACCATGCTCCCATTTGATCTGAACTAAAATTACATTACAACTTAGTCAATACCAGTGATTTTGTGACATCATATCCTTAGATTATAACCAATAAATGTATCTGATTATCAAGCATTGTGGCCCCAGTGGTTTTTTACATCTACAAAGTCAATGGCATTGCCAATACTACAAAATAATAGCAATAGTGTACCGGCCTCTATAAGTGACTCCAGTAAACTTTGCACTTCATAATGTACTCAGCTTTGCCTTGTGTAATATGTCTTGCAAAGTTTGCCTTCACTGAATATTGGCCGGGCAGTTATTGCTAATTATATTACCATGTCCTGTCCATCACATTTTAATTGGCCGAGCTAAACCATGTGACTGACCACAAATACACAGTAATGGTTTGTTTGAATGCCCATGAACATGAATGTTAACAATGCACAGAACCTAAACATCATTACCCTAGTGTGATTTGTACAAAGATTATAATCAATCACAAAATAAAATAGAGCACTTGTAGGCCAAGTTTAGACGCTTTTTTCAAAAAAATCTCTGGATTTGCAAATTTTTACGGTACATGGGACAGTGCATTACATAGTGTACTAAGCTTGAGGATACAGACAGTGCAGAATGTCACTGTTCAGTGAATAAAACATATGTGTAATACAAGTTCTGGGGTCAAGTTGTCTTTCCTGTGGGAAATTTTCATAAATTTTAATGGTTTTCTTGGGTTCGTTGATAATATAATGGAAATAACAGACTCTGCCCTGACCATTAACATTTATTCATTGCCAAAGGCAAGAGGAAGGACAAAAATTAACAGGTGAGGCTTGCCAAGCCTGCTAATTTTGTCTTTTCTCTCTCCCGCACCCATAAATAAATGTTAATGGTTAGGGCGTCTCTGGTTTTTTTTGTATAATAAAAGTGCTATATATTTGCAACAACAAATTTGAATGTTTCCAGACAAACTGGCAATATTACAGTAGAAATCGGGGCTAAAACATTTTAATTTGATGAAGTCACCTGCGAGAACCTAAACAAATTAAAAAGCTACATGTACAGGTAAGATATGTTTGCATCAAAATTAACAAAGTTGGCCTCAAAATTCAGATTTAATATTCAAATTCCACCATCAATCCAAAAATATGGTGGATGCACTGAAATTGGTGGCCACAGCCGGTGCAGCTTCATACAGCAGAAGGTATCCAACCAGAGTTTATAAGCAAACTCTTGAACTGCCTGGAAAGCTACAAAACTGGTAAACATGCAATTTCTGGGAAGAGGCAATGGTTATCAGCAAGAAAGTGGCTCATTTATTGATCATTATTGTACGCATACCCACTGTCAGTCAGGTTATCATATCATCACCTTTTCTCGCATGGGTCACTTAAATCTTAATAGCCTTCCGATGCTTGGTGTCATAGCTACACTATTTACATGCCAGAAAAAGGAAATTTAACAGAAAAGTTATGACTAACCTCTGACTCCGTTTTAATGACTGGATTTGTTTTGTCCTCAATGTATGCTCCATCAGGGGTCTCATCATATATCTTATCTTTGCCAATCGAAAAACTCCAAAATGGCAAGTGTATGTTCAGGAGAACAAATATTCTCTCTCCAGTAAGGATGTTGCTTATTCTCAGTTCTACGTATACACGATACTCCAAAACAAAGGGAAAGTCTGTATATCGCAACACCTGCCTGTTAATTAGACAATGGAAAACATCACTTATAACGACTCGTTTATGAACTCGACATTGCATTACAATCAGTTCTTTTTCTAATCCATACGAACATCTGACAATATGCAAAAGAATACATGTATGTATGAGGGACTTTCTACAAAGATGAAAGAATAGGAGACTGCATAACTCTTATTTTTATCATTGAAAATCATACACAGTAACTGTACATGAAATCCAGTTTAGCTTTCCTATTTTAATGAGAAAAGGCCTGTGAACACTAATTACTGAAACTGACTCAAGTGTAATTTTCTTTTTGTGCATTTTCCAAATATAAATAATAACAATTATACAATATATGGCTGTTTGGCATTTGCATTCTGGTTTTCTATTGTAATTTCAAGGGTACTTTTAGAAATGTCTTGGCATCATTACTGTACCACATGAAATGCGATGGTTTCAACTGAAACAGACTTTTTTGACATAAAATTGGTTTAGGTTCCTGAACAATGAGTTTTCTCGGGAATTATTTTTTTGTCAGAATTGAACATCATTGTGTTGTAAACTGCTGATAACTTTCTATGGCACTTTTAAAAGTCTTTAGAATAATAACCAAAGTCCACAAACTGCAGTTTATTCCAATAAAATATTGAAAATGGCACCAAAGAAATGGCATAAGGTAATGTCTACTAGACAACAAAATACAAGGAAACTTGCAACAGCCAGCCTTCATTTGCACACTTCAGAGATAAAACCTTACTAAAACAAATTAATGGAAGATCAAATCAGATGCCTTTAGTTGCTGTTTGAATTAAACTGTCCTTTAAATTAATTACTGGCACGGTGTTGAAGTACTTTAGTGTGGTAACGATAACTAATGCAAAAGAGGTGTGAGTTCGGTGCCAAGTACTGAATGACTTTGAACTTCTGCTGGACATATATTATATGTTAATTGTAAATTTGGATAGTTTTACTATGTCCTTCCATATTCCTTTGAAGGGAACTTTAATGACCCAAGGTATGATTAAATATTGGCAAAACTCTTCCAAAGGGCTTTCATTCTTTCATGTATTGAAGAAACTGATATTGGTAAACCGTGTGTAAATACATATTGTCTTTCTACAAAAAAATACACATTCAAAGTTTCAAATTTCATATCAAGTCTCTTAAATGGAAATAACTTGTTTGTATCATTCAAAAAAGGATGAAATGAGAACCTGTACCTGTTTTCCAGTGGGTATTTCAAGTAGTCAACATCTGTTATGGTAATATGTTCAGCATTGTATCCAAAACCTGTATATGCAGCTCTCCCTCGTATACGTTTTCCATATGACAAAGATCCTTCTATCCCTGCCATGACATATATAGGGCCTGCAGATGCCTGGTAGAATAATCAAAGATGGACTTATGTAGCTCTCACATCAGGAGTAAAAAATTAATGACATTCTATATAGTCCCCCAGTGTAGTTCGCTACTCTTGCAGATATTCTGTGTAATAATATACAAATGCATTATTTTATGGCATTTATTCAGCATGCCAGATGCTAATTCTCTCCTGTAATTTTCATACAACAGCCACTCAAGAAGGGAATAGATAAGGCTTTAAGTACTCTTGAAGGCACATATCACAGGGCATTATCGTAGTTTGTTCAGGCTAGCTGTCATGCATAACTCAAGCTTATATTTGTTATGGTAAGTTAGCACACTCCGGCAACGTACGCTTAAATTATGGTAGTCTGTCAGTGTGCAGACTTAAATTGAGCCACTAACAGAAAGCTCACAGAACGTACTACCTCACAATGGTCAACCACACTGGAAGGTTCGACCATTTCAACAAAAAGGATCGAGTATTATTTGTACGGATAAGTCACTTTTTGGGGAATATTGAAATAAATGCAAAATTGTAACTAGTCTTTATGGAAATAACCAAAACTACATTTGTATTGAACCCAGAAACGTAGCTCAAGGCACATTATAAGTTGTGACCGACGGCTCATCAGTTGTGACCGACAACTCATCAGTAGCCCACGTTTTCTGTTGTGTTGGCTGTAAGTGCTGGTCCCAGCCGGCTAATAGCCATCACAGGAAAAGCCGAATGGCCCATTGGCTACAGTTATTGCAACTACAGATTTGACACTTCTTATGAACTCAACATTGATCAACATCCAGTGATACTCACTGTTAACGACTGCAATGCAGTTGTAGTTTCTAAGAGTGAGTTACTAAACTGGCATTGTAGTTTTTATATCCAAACTTCAATAAAAACAAAATAATCATTAACCAAAAAAAAAAACGCTAGCCATTGGTCAAACGTCATCACACAGACATGTTTTTATTTTGTCTAAGACTTGCTAAGAGACAGGCACAGACATATACATTAGCTGACAGAGACTGCTAAATTTTGAGCCAATTACTATTGTATATGCCTGAATTGGGAAAAAATTACTTTTTCGAGAGGCAAAAGTTCTGCTACGGTGTATTTATTTTGTATGATAAGTGAATGTACGGCAATCAACACATCCTTTGATGTTGTGTGCTAAAGTAAAACAATTTGAATTTCAAAGTCAAGAAATCTGTGTGTGCCAAGCAATGTAACTCCAAACTCAAATAGACAAATATTGTACCTTCTTATCCTCATCAGACTTTGTGTATATGTTATTTAATTATTATTATTTTCATTGTTCTCATGAAAGTATTTTATTTTCTATCACATTTGCATTATTTTCCTTTTCCTAATGTTAATATTGTATTTGTATCTTTTGCATAATTTGTATCATTTTTTTTCTGGTGATATAAAACAATATACTGGACCATGTCCTAAATCTTCAAAGATACTAAAACTTGTCAGTTACATGTACCTCTTCCTTTAATTCACATTTGCTACAGCTTTATCAATCCTTTTATTGAGTGCATGCATACATGTACAAGGGATGACAATCAGGTGATATACTGTGGGATGAGTACTTTTCATGGATTTGAAGTCAGTTATCAACTGTAAGCGATTCGACCAAAATGTAACTTACTGTCTGGCCTAAAACTCATTGAGTGAAAAATACCAAGTAATATAATTTATGTCACTCTTGTAGTTTCAAGAGGCAATGCAAGTGTACATACTTCAGAGTGGAATTCTTCTAAAGCATACTTTGCACTGATTCCAGCAGTCAGGCGGCCAACCGTATTAATGTCTGATGAATAAAAAGAAAGGATTGCAATTATAAAAATAATGAAGAAAATGTCCATGATAGACAACTAAATCAGGCTGAATAAAGTTCATGCATCCATCAGCCTAAGGTTCTATTTTGAGTAATAGAACAACTGGAGCAACATGTACTGGTATGGTACTGTGTTCAAGATTAGGATTTATATTGCTCTTAACAAATTCAACTCTTATTAGAACTCATGCAATCTGTGTATCAACAGCAGTTTATTTATCTACTGGCAATATCCCTACACCCTGCTGAATAAAAAGCATTTGGCTATTAGTGTTATTGAAATCTGGTTTTGATCTGAATTCTATTGGCAGCAATTACATATTGGCTCATCATCCATAATTATACAATATAGTACTGTAAGGCAAGCCCTAGTGCTGGATATTTTATTGCAACATTTTGTATTGACTAAGAAACAGCAGTTGCATGCACAGAACACAGGTATTGGGATATACTTTTGAAAGCTACAGGTATCCAGGGTTAAGTCTTGAACTTATGATACTTATAGTGTTTCACAAATATAAATATGGATGATATGTCGACGTATCGGCTGTATGACAATAAATTTAAGATTTACAAGACACTCTGCTGACAACCATTCAAAATTTGAAGATGTTAAGAAATTCATCACCATTTCATTTGTAGGCATAATGTTCTGTAGACTAAAGTAGTCGTCATTAGCCAAGAACAACAATCTCTGAGTACATACATATTGCTTTCATTGCACACTATATTTTGACACAAGGATATCATTTCTCCTGGTAAATAATCACTGGTAAAGGCTCTCTATAGATTGTTAAAGTTTAGCTTACTTACGAATACTTAATCGAAAAACTTGAATGGGAATTGAAGGATACAAATCCAAATCCCACAGGTCCTCTATTGTGTCAATGATTTCTGACACTTGTTTGTTCATGATGCTTTTAACTCCCTCCAAAGCATTTTCACTGTGTGTTTCAAGAACTTGTGTCGATCGACTGAACTCATCCGGACAAAATGAAGGCTCCACTCTGGTGTCTATACTTTTGATTACCTGTTCGATAGACATGATAATACTCTTGTCACATGATACACTGGTGTCTCATTAAAAGAAATCCGGACAGTGATGGAAAAAGCAAACTTTCCCATCATGCAACAGACCTTCAGAAATACACCCTGGCCTCTGTCTTTAGACATTTTCATCTCTTCTTAAACAGATATCATATGACTTTATTTCAACAGGTCATGCATGCATTGGTCATCAAATCTGGTAGTACTTAATTTGTGCAGGACTCCCAGATAATTTCCTTAGACCAAAGAATTCACAATTTGGTGGTTAAGCAAACCATTTGGAGTACATGTTGGTGAGGTGCATGAAGCCAGGTTGAAGAACCACAAAATGTACTGCTTGCAGGACTGGTATTTGGCCATGGAATTGCTCGAATGTAGGTGACTCTATCAATACATGTATTTGTTGCCATGTTAGACCACTTATATATATAAGGAGTATATGACTATCTGTCCAAGACTCACTTCTGTTCTGTATGAAGTTCTAAGATCATCCATCAACTTGGAAACATTGAACTCAGCTTGTACTGCATGGAGATCAAGCCACTGCTCAAACTCACCAAGGGTTGTGGATTCTAATGACAGAAACAATTACTGTGGTTTTACGACTTATCCGGACACAAAACTTGCTAATTACCCAGCAACTTCGCTGATGATATTGAGACTTTGATCAGTAATTACCAAGCACTTTGGTAATTCACCTCAACTTGATACTTAATCTGGCTGCAGTAACTCCATGGGTGGCAAAGTGTAAACACAGACGCCGACATCTCAGTGCATACAGTGATAGCATAAACCAATTTGAGACATGAGTTTGCACTCAAAGTTTTCAACAGTGTACCCATACAAAAACATGCCCACTGCACCAAAAAGATTTCTGTAACTCATGCCTGATTGAACAGTCCTACTTAAATACTTTTTCCACTCAATTCGTGCTGATTTAGGCACAATTATTGAACACTACTCAAACTTTCAATCTCTTTCCTAAATCGACTTACACCTGAAGAAATTGTAAAGGAAGCTAGAATACAGAAAAGATTTTCAATCTCTCTATCTTCATGAACGGGCATTCCTCGATCACATTATGCTGATAGACAACCACTGCCAAAAGGCAGCAAACTCAGCAACGATTCCGAGCTAAACTGACACAGTATTTCATATCCCTGCATCAAATGAAATTGAAAACACAATCCCATCAGTGACATTTGGTAAAATTTTCACATGAATCATATCTTGAAATAAAAAAAGTGAAACAAAGACGTCTTGTACTTTGCCGATCAACAGCACAGTGTGAACTGTGAAGTGGCATCTGCATTGCCTGCACGTAAAAGCAACTCAGTGTATTCAGTAATAAATGGTCTGCATCTTATGAAAACAACAACTGGCAGTGAAAGTTGTAATAGTCACCGGTAAAAACTCTTCACAGATGAAAGGATAATTGCTTCAAAAAGAATGAAACCGCAGGTTTTAGAGGAGGAAAACCAATGGCGGATGCGTGGAGTGGGAATATTCTATTAGGTGACGGAGACGGAGGGTCATAAGATTAATAAACTGGATAATGTAGGATTTTCCTCACAATGCTGTAACAGGAATTCCAATGTCAGCTTGTTTTAACGTTAGTAATAGTTTTTCTGCTCTGAAAAGTAATTTAACAAACTCTAACGACCCATTATACTCTCCTAACCTCTCCGTAGTTGAGTTTTACATGTAACACAGATGAACAGCACACATGTACATATGTTGGTTTTACTGAGGAATGCTGTTCAGTGGAATGCCAACCCCTGGTCACAAATTAGTTTATGGCACTAGTATGATACTTATCAGTGACTTTGTATACACATTGTGTACCCCATGGAGCACTCATGCAGCCAGATCAAGTATCAAGTTTGAGGTGAATTACCAAAGTGCTTTGGTAATTACCGATCAAAGTCTCAATATCATCAGCGAAGTTGCTGGGTAATTAGCAAGTTTGGTGTCCGGATAAGTCGTAAAACCACAGTAACTTTTATCAATTACAAAATTATTCACAAATCTATCTGTAACCACGCACAAAATATATAGCCACATATTGCTCATGCATTTATACATCATTTTATATATATAATAGGCATGTTGATGTATTAGCATTAATGGTATTGATGGTGAAATCTGATAAATCAATCCATA
Source organism: Ptychodera flava (assembly GCF_041260155.1). Lineage (NCBI taxonomy): Eukaryota > Metazoa > Hemichordata > Enteropneusta > Ptychoderidae > Ptychodera > Ptychodera flava. Next base: position 4,983,338 of record NC_091935.1, on the reverse strand, counting down.
GTAACAATCAGGAAGAGGAGGAGGTTCAATCAGTTGTTATGTAGACACTCAGAGTACTGAAACATCAAAATTCACATATTGAAGGCTTTTTCTGGGCAGATACAAGACCAAGTGTACTATCTCTGTTTTTTCAGTGATACAGAATTCAATTTCACTGTCATTTTGTCACTCATGTAAAATGATTACAAAGAAATGACTGAGTACAACTATTGAAGAGTATAAACCTGCATTAGAGTTTACTTTTACAACAAATGAGGGAAGTATCAATTATCAAGAACCCTGGTGGAGAAAGACCAAGGCCTTGTTTATGTTCAGTACTGTATGAGTAAATGTATTGTGAGTTCATTTCACTGATATATAGTGATGATGTGTTTGTTAGTATTTCTGATTTTGCATACCTTTGTCCATGGTCCATTTGTTACTTGCTGATGTAGTTTGATCACAGGTACCTATTTGTACTGTGAAATCAGTAAAAACTGGATCATATGGTGTGCATTCATCACTGAGTACTGAACAGATTGATCCTTCAACCACAACCTAAGTTGGTTTTATAAAAAAGATAATAATTAATTATTAAGTATTTATTTTGTAAGCCTTTAAAGTTTACACACTGTACATGTACCAGTACATACATGTACAGCTTCAATACAAGGCAACAGAAGCATTTACTTTAATCTATAGTTTCAATGTCAATACTTGACTTTTGGAAACAATTTTTCACAATGTTGAATGCTGTTTATTAAAGAAATGATATCCATTTTCACAAACCATTAGGCACATACTGGGAGAAATTCTTTATCAGTTCATGTTTTTGCTCCCCCCAAAAAAATAATTTTCCATGGTATACACAAACCTCTTACATTCTGTTATTTCCACTGCATAAAAAGTATATAACTGTTTAATAACTATTTTTTTATTTTATTCTAATATGCAGTAAGTCAAACGGCTAAATTATGCACCACCTTGGATGTACTTGGTGCCTTATGGAAAATTTACAGTGTTTCTTTCATAGTAAACAAGAGATTATTTAAGGTTTATGATTAAAAATATTAAAATGCTCTCACCCTTATAACATCAACTGTCCTCTCTACCCTGTAACGAAGTTTTGAACCGAGTTCACCAAGGATAGGCTCTACGAAGGTAGAGTTGGATGAATTTTCATATGCTGTGTGCCAAAACATACCAGTAAATAGTATTTGGTATTGAGGTTGAAATGATGTATTATAATGATTCAATAACACAAAAATAGATATACCTGGTATATTCTAACAAAAACAAGTCATCGTTGATGACACAGTCCCCGCTTGTCCATTTTGTTATAATCTTTGGTGTCTAGGTAGCTGTGGTCTAGGTAGCTGTGGAATGACATTGATGCAACGGGTGCATCAGGCCTGTGACTTGCATAATAAAGTAATCTGAGGAACGTTCAATAAATGACTCATCTCTGCCGGTAATGACCACTGAAGGAACTTTTGATTACATCACACATAACGATGCCCTCACTGCCTCTAGTTTCATGACAGCACATACTGTACTATACACATGGTTTGGTAGAATTTTTGAAATGGTATGGGATCGGGTATGTTGTTGTAATCAGCCATTTCGGATCATATAATGAAACAAATTAATGTGCACAAGAGTGCAGCCATAGTATTTTATCTTCGTATCACGTTTGAACAAAATCAGTCCATCTAGGGACAGTGACCTATGTTTATGTTTCAAAGACATAAAAAAATCACACCAAAATTGAAATCAAATGGCTGTCTATTGACCATATGGATCATAGCACAAAATTAGTAGACATGCATATGTATGCCATAGTACTTTATCTTTGTACCAAGTCTCAAGAACATTGGTTAAGGAATATTTGCATATGATTAAGCCTCAAAGACATGAAGAAAATCCAAAAATGACCATCTGGCAGCGATATCGGAAAAAAATGACAATCTGGCAGCCATATTGGAACATGTCACGAAGTAAATTGACATGTATATGTATGCCATAGTGCTTGATCTTTGTACCAAGTTTGGACAAAATGGGTGTAATGACCTTTGAATTACGCTTCAAAGACATGCAAAATTCCAACAAAATGGCAGTTCTGCAGCCATATTGGATCCTATCGCAAGGTTAATTGATACATGCATATGCATGCCATAGTACGTGCTTTGCCTTTGTGCCAAGTTTGAACAAAATCGGTACAGGAGTTTGAGTTACGGTTCAAAGACATGAAAAAATCGCAACAAAATGGCCGCCTGTCAGCCATATTGGATCATATCACGAAATAAATTGGTGTTCATATGAAGGGCATAATGTTTTGCTTTTGTGCCAAAATTTGAACAGAATCAGTCAAGGATGTCTGAGTTATGGTCCAAAGACATGAAAAATCGCAACAAAATGGCCGCCTCACGCCCATATTGGATGGTATCGCAATATAATTCGACATGCGTTGTTGTAGCCATAGTGTTATGCCTTTGTGCCAAGTTTGAACAGAATCGGTTCAAGGATGTTTGAGTTATGGTTCAAAGACACGAAAAATGGCAAACAAAATGGCCGCCTCGCGGCCATATTGGATTGTATTGCAAAATAATTTGACATGCACATGTAGGCTATAGTGTTATGCCTTTGTGCCAAGTTTGAACAGAATCTGTTCAAGGATGTCTGAGTTATGGTCCAAAGACATGAAAAATCACAACAAAATGGCCGCCTCGCGCCCATATTGGATCGTATCGCAAAATAATTTGACATGGATATGAAAGCCATAGTGTTGTGCCTTTGTGCCAAGTTTGAACAGAATCTGCTCAAGAATGTCAGAGTTATGGTCCAAAGACATGAAAAATTGCAACAAAATGGCCGCCTTGCGGCCATATTGGATCGTATCACAAAATAAATCGACGTGCATCTGTAGTTCATAGTGCTATGCCTTTGTGCCAAGTTTGAACGAAATTGGTTCAGCAGTGTCTGTGAAACTGTTGATGACGGACGGGCTGACGGACGGACGGATGGACAGACGCACAGACGGGACCCAATCTATAAGTCCCCGCCGGACTTCGTCCGCGGGGACTAAAAATAATCAAACAAAAATTGCATTTGATCTGCTTGCTTGAGAATATTAAAAGTATAATAGAACACAGCATACCTGCATTTTCCTTGGAAACATCAAGAATGTGATGCCAATCATATCCAGAAATTTCAAACTTCTTTCCACAGGGATCATATCTGAGTGATATTTGTAGGGAATGGTGAAAATGTCTGAGATATTCAACATCAGTGCAGCAGTCAATGCCCAAACAATCTTCATGATATTCACAAAATGTGTCTCTTGATGGCATAACGGTATTTGTAGCACAATCTGAAAAGTAAAAAAAAAACAGTTGATCAAAAGATATGTGCAGCAGACAGTGCTGAAGCCATTGTCCTGGTACTGGCAATGTCAAGCTAATAAGAGATGTACATATAGATTAACTGCTGTTTGCTTATACCACATCTAATTACACAGACGAAAATAACAGGAATCACTGATTGAAGCACAGTCCCACTATATGGTTGGAGGCACTTTGATTAGAACAGTAATATTCTGTTTTCTCCTCCTTTCTGCTCATTAAACTGCAGTTGCTTTTAACCCTTTCAACAACATGGTTTGGCCCAAACGCATCAATGGTGATTACTCATTTATGAAGAAATCGGGGTGAACAGGTTAATATCCCCCTGACATGATGGATGTAATGTCAAGAGATTCAGTTTGTGATAATCACATCTGGAGCATAATTTCCTCAATAAATACATTCATTTATACAAAGTGTAATAAAAAGTATGCAAATCAACTTATAATGGGTCATCATCAATGGAAAATATTCACTGGTCTAAAACTACGCTTTGTACATGTATATTATTGGCTAGCCTACAATTAGCTGTAAATATTTCCATTTCAGGCCAAGACAGTACCAAGGTATTCAAGGACAACTTGAGGTGAGTTGTACATGTATGTTTACTTTTAGTTTCAGATATTGCCACCCACATCCTTAGTATATACCAAACTTCTACATAAATGTTCATGTCTTTAACCCTTTGAGTGCTGTAATTTTTTCCCACCAAAATATTAGTGCAACATTTAACCAATTTATATGATTTTTTTCTCTATTTTTTTGATAATTTTGGACCAAACGGACATCACATTTCATTTGGCTGAAGTTTTTTATCAAAATTTTGGCAGAAATCTGAAAAAAAATCCACTGCTGTGTATTTTATGAATGTGACAAAAATCGACATTGGCGCCCAAAGAGTTAAAACATACTTATAGTCTGATGCCCATTCTTTCTTATTGAAGACATTTTAGGAGGAACACTAAGTGTAAAGTTACATACATATGAATTTTCAATGGTAAACCTGGTAACATTCTCTGTTCTCAGATTGCATGATACATACACAAACCACACCCGCAGTTAGTGAATTTCTAGCCTGAGAGCTCCCAATCAGAGCTATATCAAAAATATAGCACTGCTACATGTATGTGTTTTCATGTCTCAACCAATCAGACTGCCATGCATGCACCGTCAATAAACTACATGTAGCTCTTACGATATACATGTAATGCTACTCACGTGAGACTGGTGTCTTAAATCTTGATAACAATTGAGATCGAGTTCCCTCAGTGGACTGTCCACGTTTGTGGAGCGATATTCTCAGCTGTGTGTTATCGAGACTTTCCGGTCTTATACATTTAAATGAATTTTGTGAAACCTAAAGGGCACATTGGAAAAGAAATCACAAAGAAAAAAAGAAAATGAATCAATGTGTCACACTGCACAGGACATGTAAATTGCTGCTATCTTTACACAAAAGTATACATGAATTTGTAAACTACCTGCACTGTCTCAATGAGACCTTTTAACCAATCTGTGGCTGTTTCATCTTCGGAAGACTCGACATATTCATATATGTCACCAAGAGTTATATCCTTAATGGCAAATGAACGGTCGGGTCCGAGTTCATTAATGTCAGGAAACACAGATGAATACATGCCTTCTGTGAATAAAAGGAATACATCTCATATGTCCTATTTGGATTACTGCACCTGGAAATATTAGCAAATTCTGTAAGGTACTTGATTGGGATTATGCACAGAAAACAAAACTTGATTTCTTTCACACATTTCAGTTGAAAGGAAAATATATTCCTTTCAAGTGGTATGTTTGTATTTCTCAAAAAAGGAAGTTTTTAACTTTTGAACTTTTGCTCAAACCTTAATGGTCATGACCATTAATTCATTTTCCAGATGGTTTCATGTATCGTGTCTAAAACCAGGTTCAAATATAAGCATGGTCACCCATACATTCTGTATCTTTCAACATGTCAAACGATATACATGTAAATAGTATTCGTATCAAACAAAATTCATGAAAAATGGCCGACTTTGTCCCTTTAATCGGAACACATTTGTCTTTCATAATCAGGAATAACAAGTGACCTAGTGGCCAGTACAGCTCTGCTTTTATTTATAGCAAAAAACAATAATGAACAAATTTCTACGTAGTTCCTAAATATCAAATATGAAAATAACTGTGACAGCTGTCCATTTGATTTCTTCAGTACAATTGCAATTACTTGAGTTGCCAAACACTGCCTTTGATCACTATTAACCAAGAGAATTACCTGCTGTAGAATGTTAAACAGTGCATCATATTATTTGTACCATTGATCGAATTTCAACACACAATTTACTACATTCTTCTATTTAGAAGTTATAGGATTCCGATAGCACATGATATGTAAAGTGAAGTAACTTTAAATGATGATAAGTTGAACTACATTGTACAAAGATAAGAAAATTACACCCCATGATTGGCACCCACCTTCTTGATTTTGCTTTTCTAATCCAACCAGGTGTTTAATATTGTCACAGCTCAAATCAAACGTATTCTTCACACGTTGTGGGGAAGTGTCAACCCATATGGGCTCATCTACAAATTCACCAGAATGAACTGTATCATCCTGTTGACATTATCACAAAACAACAGGGTAAATTTTCTTGCACAATACACACAGTACATTTACAAGTAGTACAGATAATATGTATGAGGTTGTATGAAGGAAATGTCCAAATTGAATGCCATTGGCATAAGTTTTCAGCTACACTATGTATACAGCAATGGCAGTAAACTGATAAGGACAAAATTTTAGTCAGAAAATTAATGTGAAATTGTTCTTACTCTCACATATGGAAGAATAATCTCAAAGTCTTGTATGCATTTGTAGTTGGGTTATTCATTTTGGCATGGGTATTAATTCTCTCCGATTGATGTTTGACAGTATTGATGACAATTCAAGGATTCTTATTATTTTCAATTGTTTAGTAGAAAAACTCTCATTTGTGTTATTAATGCCTTTCATTGGAATTGTTATGATTTGTGTGTTTTGACTGTAAACATTCTATAGTCAATATAGGCCATCAATTTAAAATAATTATGATTGGACTCAGACATGCACACTATTGCTAGGATTACTCTGTGTATGGTTTCTGAAGCAGTAAAAAGGTATTGCCAATCCAGGTGAACCGTAAATTACGTGATCACATTAAATGCAGATATCTGCATATACCGGTACACATTATCAATTAATATGAAACTAGATCTGAATCAATGCTCCTTGAAGTAAAGCTCAAAACGCAAGCTTTCTTTAAGAAAAAATTAAACAATATTCTTTCAAATTCCAGCACAAAAATCAGGGGTCATCATGCATATACAGTGGAATTTGATCGAGTGTCCGTTTTGCCTTGCAGAGCTCGACAAGTCTACATGTTGCTTATCATTAGAAAAGTAAACATTTGCAACAAATTGAGTATTTGGTGTTATATTACAGCGCACGCCGCGAACGTTTCCCAGACACTGTCTCGTCTACAATAATGACAGTCGTTTCAGCATACCACTCATGCACAACAAGCTTGACACCGCACTATAGCTATGGCACATCATCAAAGTTTTCTTTCAGCTACAGCTTTGTGTACTTTGATTTGGGAAATATAACTCAGACAAAACTCACTGGCATATTTTTCGAGTGTCGGATCTATATCTCGAGGAAAGTCCTCAACATCAACCGGACTGACTCTCGGCGTTTTATTACAGTGAAACATTGTATTTTTTCAGCAAGGTAAAGAATATTTTGAAGGCAGAGAGATATCATCGTCCCCTCCATGCTAACCCGTTGCCGTGTATGATGCCGTCCGGGAAATTAAGTGCCAAAATACGGTGAATTATTTCAGAAACACTTGGTGTGTTATTCAATGGCACAATATGTACCGTGTTGATTGAATTGCACTTGCCTGTGCAAAATCAACACTTTTCTTCAAGTCTATTTTGTAGCTCAGAGAAGTGTCAATTCAGAGAGAAGTGTCAATTGAGAAAGTTTCATTTAGCTGAGACAAAAGAGAAAGCGGGATTAAAGTTTCATTTAGGAGTGTTTAGCATTTTCTGGTTGACAATATTCAGTGTTGTATCGTGTCAAACTTGTTGATAGAGTAGACTGCACTCGCAATGCTACAGACTGCATGCTGAAGGAACTGTTGTCGTGATTGCTGACATCGAGAGGAGAAGAAAGGTTTTTTTAAAGAATTTACTTGTTTCTTCATAAAGTTCCCAATTTAAAGTAAACACCTAAAAGAAACTGATGGTGTGCATGTAGTGCAGTGTTATGCTTGTTGTCAGTGACATGCTGAAACGACTGCAGTGATCGTTACGAGACAGTGTATGGGAAACGTTTGCCGCGCGCTGTAATCTAACACCAGCCAAAGACGAAGACTCAATTTGTTGCAAATGTTTACTTTTCTAATGATAAGCAACATGTAGACTCGTCGAGCTCTGCAAGGCAAACCGGACACTCAATCAAATTCCACTATATTTTGGTACTTGAGAAACAAGATATGCTAAAAAAAATTTACCAATATTTGAAATTCAAAATGGCCACTAACTGTATGTTTGCTCTTCGGGGAAAAACTATGAAATCAATTCTTTTATTTTCGTGTAAACAAGATAGAAGAAGTTGATTAACTCCATGACCTTCAACATGAGTCAAGAAAAGCAGAAGAAACAGATCTGCAAAGTATTTAAAAATTTGACAGCTGCAATAGCTGTCCTCAAAATCGCAAAGTGCAGTCTACGCATGTTACAGTACGCCAATCACTGCTGAACATAACCAGCTGTTAATTTTTCTTTAGTACTTTCTTTGCTGGCAGATACTGAACAAAAGATCGTGGCTGCAACTTGTCACAAGTTGAAATGTGTTTTGCAACTGAAAAGTGCACCACATTTTAACTCAATGTGGAATGTACCCATTACTTATGGATTGTAAACCGTCATACAGTATAAGCTAGAAGTATAATAAATACCATTATTGTTACAGCAACAAAATTGATGTTTTCTTCCCATGATGCAATGACATCTCTCTTCTCAATATATGACATAGGATCCAGATAGCTATCTCCATCCATGGTTTTCATGGCCAGGTGTATGACATTTGATGATTGGCACTGCAAAGGCAAAGCCATAATCCCTGAAGACCCCACATTGCCAAGCACTTCACCTTTATATACCTGGAAGTAAAAATTGAAGTCAAATTATTGAGCAGATAGAATCCTCAGTGCTTAAGCCCTCATTGAGACCAAGAAGTGGATCTCTAGGCCTTTGCATTATGTTATGCTAATATTTAACAGGTACCTGCATCTCAGCTTACTGGATAATTATTACCAAATGTCTATAAGGAGAGATAGAAGGATTTGATTCACAAAGCAAAAGTTGCTGGTGGGAAAATATGATGTCCATGAAAACATGCATGTTGGTGACTTCACATGTATTTGTCAAAAGCCAAATGAGTGATAGATACAAGTGGCAAGTCATATTGTCATAAACATGTTTATTAAGAAAGTTTATAATTTAAAATTGAGTGAAATATATGATAAACTGAATGCACAACACTCCTCCATCAAGGTGTTATCAAGTGTGTTTGTTAAGATAATAGCAACTTACTGGATGGCCTTCTTTCTGTTCATCAAGTATTACTGGTGATAACACAATGTCAATGTTCTGCAGTTCGTTTGTTATCGTGGAGTTGAACATGGAAATGGTCACTTCTTGGTCACCTGTGGTGTGAGCCACTCCATCCATTGGTACAACAATCTACCTCATGGAAAAGTTAAAACCAAATATCAATACTTACAGCCATGCAATGCTGAAGATCGATTTAATTGTGTTTGATTGATTGAGTTTCTGCTACATTTACCTTGCTGCAAGTAGGTGCCCATGAGCCTTGCAGTGAGGTTTCAGAAACATTGTAATCTATTTCTGCTGTCATCACAATTAAGGTAGTATGCGCCTCTGTCAAAAGTGAAAGACTTCAACTTTTGCTAAAATTTTCCTCAAGGAATCTTTCAACCATTCACTTTCAAAGTCAAAAACTGGGGGTGACCATGCAAACTTTGGTGCTAGAGAAACAAATTTTCATTTTTCAAAAAATAAAGACTGTGAATGTTTTTCATGCTCAAAGGGCTTCAAAATGAGCCCCAACAAGTGGTAGATCAGAAAAGAATTGGAAAAGTTTTCAAGAGTCAAAATATCTGTCCACAAGGTGAATTTCACCTCAAATTAAGTTGTGGAAATCTCTCAAGTTCACCTGAGGAAATTGGCAGGACAAGGTATTGAATATACCGGTGCAATGAAAATGTACATACATGTACATGTATTTGGATGTTCAATACATTGGTATATGGGTACAGAGCGACACATACATGTACAAATGAACATCGTACTTATGCAAAGTTCTGATGAAGTTGTCAGCTGTATGAACAATTTTAGGTCTCTGTACATTGGCACTATGGTGAATGATTACTCTGACTAATATAGAGACAGATCTTCTTACAAATCTTTATTTAATTCCAGCTGCAAATTGCAGTTTGCTAAGTGGAACTCTCCTGCTAGTGCATGACAGTAATGGCTACAATGTTTAGCAAACATGTGTGGGAATCTGACATGTTAGGTACATGTAACTTATTACCATAGAGAAAATCTTTTAAAAACAAGTAAACAAGAATATATCAGTTTTTTAGTCAAGCTGCATTTTGTTTGATACAAGTATCTACTCAAGACACATTGAAATATTATACGTATTCAAGCTCTTAACAATTTGTCATACCATATTGTAATTTTGATGTTTCAAACATAGACACAAACATTATGAATGATTAAGGGCACTGAACAACATCAAATCAGCGGGAGGTAGTTTGAACTTTGGTTTGTTTACATTCATTGAGCAATGCTGGAATCTTATTACCTCTCCATCTTCAGCTTCAAGGTACACACCATTTGAAGACCTGTATCCTTCAGAATCATAAAATCTACTCCCACGAACACAAGCTTCGTCAGCTATTTGACGGGGAAATTCTTTCGCAATTTTAGGACCAAACACTCCATTTATCAGGGTCCGTGACTTATCAAATCTACAGATAGTAAAAAAGAAGACATGAAACAATAGCCATGGATTAGAGTGGTAATAATCACAATAAATATGAATTTCTTGTTTTCTATGCCATTTGCTATCTTGTAGACAGTGTTCTTTACAGTTTTCATTGTCATGGTTCATTGAGAAATGGATTCTTGTATGCATGATGTAGTTGTCACTGTTCCTTCAGATTTTGAGAGTTTTTACCGACACGTGAAGTCAAATTCATGAGAAGTTATTGAAAAAGATGACAGCGTACATTGTTATGGCATAAATTACATGTACATACTTGAACTGCAGTAATTTGAACAAAAATGGTACATATCTGTTAAACTTACCCTCTTGCAATGTTTTCAAATTTTGTCACCATGTCCTTGATTTCATCTTGCACCATTCTGTATGATTTGGTGAATGGGTTGGCGAAACTCATCAAGACTTCAAGCTGTGGCTTCAGTGAGTCCAGAACATCAACATAGACATTCAATACGGCTTCTTTCACTGATATCTGTGGTGGAATGTAAATCAGACACATCTTTTAGATGGAGTATATTGTTTTTTGTATTTTTTTGTGTGAACAGTGATACTTTCATGTGCTAAACCATTTTCTGAATGCAGTCAATCTGAGCGTAGACAGGTACAGATAGAAATATGACCTACTCACAGTTTACATGTTAGACACAGATGATTCTTGTGTTTTTTCAACTGTGAATAAACTTACCTCATCAACACCACTGAAAATCTTGTATAAATCACTTGGTGGTGGTCTGGAATGGAGAGTTTCTTTACCCAGTTCTATACATTTCTCCAGATCCAATATATCTATCAGAATCTTCTGAATATCATGTTCCAATGCAAACCAATATGGTGGCAAACCATCTTCCAAGAGGCACAGGTGATTTAGCTTTTTTACCACAAAGGTCAGTGTGTCTATGGATGCCTCCATCCTACAGACAATTTATAAAATACCAAATGTCAATGAAATTAAGGTTGGTCAATTAACAGTGCTCTGAAAATCTTTCTAGGTAGTGTGTAAAATACTAAACTAAATGATTAAAGTCACAAGTATTAAAATATCAACACAGTACAGGTGCAAGATTGATGCTCAGAAACCTACAGCATATCTTCAGTGCTGATAGACTTGATTTTAATAATATTACAACATGTACAAGCATAATTCTGTACAAGCATGTCTCATGTACTGAATTTGTTTTGAACAGAAAATCCTTTTGATTATATATCAGATTATCATTTATAAAAATTTTTTTTTTTCTCGATACACAAGTTGATGTTTCATGATAAGTACATAGACAAACAAATGATTAAATAAATCATCAATCAATCAAACATCATTTGAAGAAAAACTAACCTTGAACACTTCACCAACTTCAAACTACCATTGACAGAAAATAAATGTAATTAACTCTGCATAATAATTCTTTGACACACTTATTTTATGAGAACCCAGTATATAGGCTCTGCGGTCAGCATAACATGCGTGAAGCACAACTCTTGTGACAATTTACTATTGCAGATCTTGCATGTATGTTTAAGATAGTATACACCCTTACTTGAGAACTGATTTCCTGATATCAGAGATTCCAACATTTGGTGATTCCCATAGTTTGTTCAGACCAATGTCTGTAGCTTCACCGGCATCTTTCATTTGCTGTAGAGCCCATGGAATGTGTACCTGCAGTAGATCTGCTGCATCCTGAAACATGGTACAAAGTAAATATTTGTTACATTGTCTGACTAGTAATAGTATGATCAAGTATTTGGTAAATTAGCCTGGGCCCCAACTGTGGTTTTTCAGACATGAGCATGTCGATGACATTCTATGAACACAATAACAGAAAGCACACCCTCAGCCTGGTCTAATCTGCACAAAATATCTCAAAGATATCATGGACTTTAATAATTTGAAATTGACAGACTTAAAATGTTGCTCAATTTATCATAAATGGAACAGTCAATTGTTCTCTTACTTTATCAAGAATGAAATTCAGTTGGCCACAACACAAAATTATGGAGAAACAAATTACCTAACATTTGCCAGTATTCGAAATTCAAAATGGCTGCCATAATTTTGAAAAAATTAAAATGTTAATATTTTTCTTACTCAGAGAGCTTAAGAATGAGCCCTCAAATGGTAGACCAGAATCGGCACATTTCACGTGAAGTTAAATGTGGAGAGGAATGATAAAAGTCATACAGTTTTCGAAAAATTATGCAATACTTATAAAAATAGCGTCAATGACACTGTAGCTCCCATCCTGGACTATTTAGTGTTTGTTCTCTGGTCAGATATTTGAACATGTGTGAAAGGGATAAAGTGCATGAAGTGAAAATACTTAAATGAAATGTACTGGAGACAGTGAAATATGTTTAATGTAATTATTCAGAATATAAAATGGAAAAAATACAGAATTAGATATATCGAATACTGTGATACAACCATTAACTCAACAAGTCATTTACAATGACATAGTCCCCACTTGTAATAGGAGTATTAGTCTTGATGGGGCAGGAAAATGTGGTCATTAAAGGGGAAGTTCACCAAGGATGATTTTTACATATATGCTAGCTTTGTGGTCACTTACCCCGGAAAAGCTATTTTCGCCATTTATAACTTGCACGATTTTTACAAAAACCTATAGAAATAGTACAGGAAGTTGCCCATGTAATTTGAATCATGGCAAAAAAGCGCCAAGCTTGGAGCTTGCATCATGTGATATGGAAGGCACCATCTTCGGATGGGTATGGCCCCCACATTGTCCACTCACAGTAATACAGTAGTAAACAGCAACACACAAAATCTCACAGTGGACAGTTTATTATAAGTGATTCACCGTTTATGCAAGGATACTCAGTATAAACAAAAGTTATGTAAATACGCATAGCCTGGTTTAAGCATGGGTGAGTGGACAATGCCATACCCATGGGAAAATGGTGCCTTCCATATCACATTATGCAAGCTCCAAGCTTGGCGCTTTTTCCCCCATGATTCAAATTACATGGGCAACTTCCTGTACTATTTCTATCGGTTTTTGTAAAAAAGTGCAAGTTAGAAATGGCGAAAATAGCTTTCCGGGGTAAGTGACCACAAAGCTAGCACATATGTAAAAATCATCCTTGGTGAACTTCCCTTTAAGAAGTATCACTGGAGTATATATGTTGAGATCTATGGGCACATAGGTCTTGTCGTTGTTCCCAATTTGAAACACATGAGGCATGTCTAAGTTATGGTTCTAAATCGGGAAAAAAGATCAGACCTCTAGCAGTATTGGGCAGCCAAGAAATCATATGCGCATTATAAATGAGGTACAAGATGTGACATCTTAAGGTCTAATATCCTATCAAAATTGCAGGGTATAGAACTTGTGGTTACTGAAATATGCATATATATGTATAATCAAGGTCAAAGGTCATCGAGGTCACATGACATTTTGAAAAAAAAAATATATTGCTAATTAATCCCAATATGCCAAAAAATCAGATCTCTAGCTCTATTCGCTTGCCCAGAATTAGATGTGTACATAATTAATGAGGTAAAGCGTGTGTTGTCATAAGGTCTCCCATCCTACTAAATACAAAGGACATAGCACTTGTGGTTACTTATTTATTGACATAAACATATATTTTAGGTAAAAGGTCATCGAGATCACATGACATTTGGTCAAAAAATTTCTCTCCTATAGTTATCCCTATATACCAAAAATCAGACATCCAGCTCTATTGGCTCGCTCAGAATGAGATATGCACATAATTATTGAGGTACAGTATGTGGCGTCATAAGGTGTCCAATCATACCAAACATGAAGGGTGTAGCACTTGTGGTTACCGAGTTATGGAAAAATATGTATATTTGAGGTCAAAGGTCACCGAGGTCACGTGACATTTTGTCAAAAAAAATTGTTTTGCTAAGTTATCCCTATATACCAAAAATCAGACCTCTAACTCTATTGGCTCGCTCAAAATTAGATGTGCATAATTAATGAGGTACAATATGTGGCGTCATAAGGTGTCCCATCATACCATATATGAAGGGTGTAGCACTTGTGGTTACTGAGTTATGGACAAATATGTATATTTGAGGTCAAAGGTCACCGAGGTCACGTGACATTTTGTCAAAAAAATTGTATTGCTAAGTTATCCCTATATACCAAAAATCAGACCTCTAGCTCTATTGGCTCGCTCAAAATTAGATATGCGCATAAGTATGAGGTACAATATGTGGCGTCATAAGGTGTCCCATCATACCATACATGAAGGCTGTAGCACTTGTGGTTACTGAGTTATGGACAAATATGTACATTTGAGGTCAAAGGTCACTGAGGTCACGTGACATTTTGTCAAAAAAATTATTTTGCTAAGTTATCCCTTTATACCAAAAATCAGACCTCTAGCTCTATTGGCTCGCTCAAAATTAGATATGCGCATAATTAATGAGGTACAATAAGTGGCGTCATAAGGTGTCCCATCATACCATACATGAAGGCTGTAGCACTTGTGGTTACTGAGTTATGGACAAATATGTATATTTGAGGTCAAAGTCACCAAGGTCACATGACATTTTGTCAAAAAAATTGTTTTGCTAAGTTATCCCTATATACCAAAAATCAGACATCTAGCTCTATTGGCTCGCTCAAAATTGGATATGCGCATAATTAATGAGGTATAAGATGTGGCGTCATAAGCTGTCCCATCATACCATATATGAAGGGTGGTAGCACTGTGGTTAATGAGTTAAGGACAAATATGTATATTTGAGGTCAAAGGTCATCAAGGTCACATGACATTTTGTCAAAATATCCGAGATATCTGCGTGAACGGATGGACTCACGGATGGACGAACAGACGGACATGACCCAATCTATAAGCTCACTGGACTTCATCCGTGGGGACTAAAAATTGTGTCACTGCATCCCTTTTGCAATATGAATACGATGAGAAACTAAATTTTATTTTTTGTGGCCTTATACATGGGAGTCTATGGAGATCTGCCTTATACATGGGAGTCTATGGACGTGTAAACTAAAAATATGCAAATTTCACCACGATTTGCCCAAATTTGGGAAAGGTCACTCCTATGCACTTCCATACCAAGTTTCAAATCAATCGGACTTGTGGTTTCAGAGCAGGAGATTTTTTGACCAAAAATGGGAGAAAATTACAAAAAAATAGCGTCAATGACACTGTAGCTCCCATCCTGGACTATTTAGTGTTTGTTCTCTGGTCAGATATTTGAACATGTGTGAAAGGGATAAAGTGCATGAAGTGAAAATACTTAAATGTAATGTACTGGAGACAGTGAAATATGTTTAATGTATTTATTCAGAATATAAAATGGAAAAAATACAGGATTAGAAATATCGTATACTGTGATACACCCATTAACTAAACAAGTCATTGACAATGACAGTCCCCACTTGTAATAGGAGTATTAGTCTTGATGGGGCAGGGAAATGTGGTCATTAAGAAGTATCACTGGAGTGTATATGTTGAGATCTATGGGCAAATAGGTCTATGTCGTTGTTCCCAATTTGAAACACATGAGGCATGTCTAAGTTATGGTTCTAAATCGGAAAAAAGATCAGACCTCTAGCAGTATTGGCCAGCCAAGAAATACATATGCGCATAATACATGAGGTACAAGATGTGACATCTTAAGGTCTAATATCCTATCAAAATTGGAGGGTATAGAACTTGTGGTTACTGAGATATGCATATATATGTATAATCAAGGTCAAAGGTCATTGAGGTTACATGACATTTTGAAAAAAAATTATATTGCTAATTAATCCCTATATGCCAAAAAATCAGACCTCTAGCTCTATTCACTTGCCCAGAATTAGATGTGTGCAAAATTAATGAGGTAAAGCATGTGTTGTCATAAGGTCTCCCATCCTACTAAATACAAAGGACATAGCACTTGTAGTTACTTATTTATTGACATAAACATATATTTTAGGTAAAAGGTCATCAAGGTCACATGACATTTGGTCAAAAAATTTCTCTCCTATAGTTATCCCTATATACCAAAACCAGACATCCAGCTCTATTGGCTTGCTCAGAATGAGATATGTGCATAATTAATGAGCTACAATATGTGGCATCATAAGGTGTCCAATCATACCAGATATGAAGGGTGTAGCACTTGTGGTTACTGAGTTATGGACAAATATGTATATTTGAGGTCAAAGGTCACCGAGGTCACATTACATTTGTCAAAAAAATTCTCTCCTATAGTTATCCCTATATATCAAAAATCAGACCTCTGGCTCTATTGGCTTGCTCAAATTAGATATGCACATAATTAATGAGGTACAATATGTTGCATCATAAGGGTCCCATCCTACTATACTGTGAAGGGTGTAGCACTTGTGGTTACTGAGTTATGGACAAATATGTATATTTGAGGTCAAAGGTCACCGAAGTCATTCACATTTTGTCAAAAAAATTGTATTGCTAGGTTATCCCTATATACCAAATATAGTTATCAAAACAAACCACCAATTGTATGAAACATGGACCTAAATACAGACAGACTGACATTCACAGACTGGCACAGAGTGATGACATTGACCCCAAGTGTGCCTTGGCCCATGGAGAGTGATAAAGATATAACAAAAAGCTGAATGTAATGATAAAATAGTTAAGTATAGGCCTACAGACACTGAGGTGAATATGTTACAGCAATTTGATTAGTTTCTTTTCGTTTTCTACCTCTGTGATAATTTTTAAGACAATCAACTGCAAGGCAGTTTTAATATCTAATTGACATAACTTAATTTAATATTTAATATTTAATTATTTTATATAATTTAATTGACATACATGTTATCTTTTACAAGCACACAGCAAACTGTTCTTGATTTTTCATTTACATATTTGACATAGACTGAAATACATAACATGCAACCAATATTTACATTTTGCCCATGCACCAGATACATGGAGAGATTTCAACATGCAATCATTAACTCAGAAACCCTATAGGGAAAAGTAAACATTGTTTCCTTCCAGAACAGCTGGTATATCCACATCTGGAGCAACTTACAAACTTAACCAATTACACAAGGATGATGACACAAGAGATAAAGTTAAACTGTGGTGAACTTGACTATTCCTTTCAAATCCTTACCTAACTTGATTGACATCTTAAACTAAAATACACTGCATGTTTAATGGCACACAAAAATACATCAGGGGTGTACGATTGATAAAAGGGGGTTGTCTGGAAGATTGATGAGGAACATCTTTTTTATCCGATACACTGTACATTCTTTTTTTCCCACTATCCCACCTTTTCTTTTTGACAAACCTTCTGTGGCTGATTTTTTATTGACATTTGTTTGGATTTTTTTCAAAATCTGCCAGGACCCCCCCCCCCCTCCATCACTCTTTAACATTGAAAAAAACTTTGAGTATATTTGTTGGAAACCAAACCTGCTGAAATCACCGCAGCTATGTTTTCTCATTATTTTTACCGCATTTCAACACCAAATACAGTTTACCATTTCAAATGCTTACTGAATCACAACATTATCTTAAACATAGGGCCAATGTCCCTGAAGCTACTATAGACATGGATACAAAATTAAGTATTTCCTGACTGTATGAAATCATCTCACTAAGGTCATCCTAGGGACCTGTTAACCAAATATTAAAGCTGTCTGACCAGCGGTTTTGAAAAAAACAAGCGACCCAATAGTCGACAGAGCTCTGCTGTGTTATGTAGAGAGCAACTTTTTGTGACATATGTATTGATGAAGATGGTTGAGATCTTTGATAGCTCATTTACAGGGTGGCCTGACCTAAAATGGCAACATTAGCTGCAAAAATACAAAATTGATGATTTCATCATAATTATGTATAAAAATGTATACAAAATATCAAGCTATCACATGAGTAACTTTTGAGAAACAAATATTTTGACCAAAAATGGCAAAAATTGACCCAAAAATACAAAAATTGAAGATTTCATCAAATTTCACTATATCACACTAGGAGAACCCCAGGAACCTGTATACCAAATATCAAAGGCATCAGACAAGTAGTTTTGAGAAACACATTTTTTGACCAAAATGTCAAAAATTGCACCAAAAATACAAAATTGCAGATTTCATCATATATTCTATATATCATATTTAGTTTATCTGTGGGAACCTGTATACCAAATATCAAAACTGTCAGACGAGCGGTTTTGATGAAATAAATTTTTGACCAAAAATGACAAAAAAATTCCTTAAAAATACAGATTTGCATATTTCATCACAATTTGAACAAATCCAAATTGGGTTATCCCTAGAGACCTGTATACCAAATATCAAAGCTGTCAGACGAGCGGTTTTGATGAAATAAATTTTAGACCAAAAATGACAAAAAAATTCCTTAAAAATACAGATTTGCATATTTCATCACAATTTTAATAAATCCAATTTGGGTTATCCCTAGGGACCTGTATACCAAATATCAAAGCTGTCTGACCAGCGGTTCATGAAGGAGAAGATTTTTTACCAAAAACGCCTTTTTTGGCACTAATTTGTATATTTTCAACAATATCAAAAAATCAAAAAAAGCACAATTATTTCAGGTCAGCCCAAAGTACTTACATGCTAATTTTTCATGTAATCTGCTCAGTGGTTATTGAGATTTTCAATTTTGACTGTTTTTACATTTTTTCACTTAATTTGCATATTTTTGGCAATGACAACTTCATTTGAACAAAATCTCATCTACAGCCCATCATTCATGTACACACCAAATATCAAGATGAAATGTGCAGCGGTTTTGGAGTTTTTGATGTTGACGGACAGACATACAGACATACAGACATACAGACATACAGACATTTCCCTAGCCTATAAGAATAGCTTCCATTGCCATATATACATATGGCTATGGGAGCTAAAAATTCATGAAAAATAGCAAGTCCAAGATACTGACCCAAGATGTGCACAATCATTTCATGTCAGCCCAAAGTACTTACATGCTAATTTTTCATGTAATCTGCTCAGTGGTTATTGAGTTTTTTCAATTTTGACTGTTTTGACATTTTTTCACTTAATTTGCATATTTTTGGCAATGACAACTTCATTTGAACAAAATCTCATCTACAGCCCATCATCCATGTACACATCAAATATCAAGATGAAATGTACAGCGGTTTTGGAGTTTTTGATGTTGACGGACAGACATACAGACATACAGACATACAGACGTACAGACGTACAGACATACAGACATACAGACATACATACATACAGACATTTTCCTAGCCTATAAGAATAGCTTCCATTGCCATATATACATATGGCTATGGGAGCTAAAAACTATGACAATAACACAATAAGTACTTATCATAGGAAATATCTGTAATCATAGTAAAAACTACTTACGTTGTAGAAACCAACGACATCTGTTTTGACACTGTTCAATAAGCTGTTTACACGCTCAATAACATTTTCTGCCTGTCTGTACACACTTGACATCCCAGTATACATGCCGACAGTACTCGTCAATGAATCTCTGGCAACAAAACGAATACCAGCCACATCTCTTCTCAGATGTCGAAGTGAACTGTCGAAATCTTCAAAAATTTTAATCACTGAACTTGATGGCTGAAGAAATGCTTCTTTGAAATCATTGAAAGGATCCTGAATGGAACTGATGACCTCTGAAACTGTTTCATCGTATGCTACGGCCAGCAAGTCCTTGCTGTAATATGTTGAATCCTAATGGAAAAGCAACACTTTGATAATTGGAAACATACCGTAATATGGAGTGCACAATTGCCATTATTTGTGTTGCCTTATTGAACACATCACATTTTTATTGAGAAAGCAAAATATGAGTCTATCCACAAGAAAAGTCGAACAAATATAAAAAGATATCGGAATATGAAATCATAAAATGATCTCCAGTGGTCACATATCACAATGTCCATCAGAGAATATAACTGTTATTTTTAGTAATTTTGACCTGATAGTGTTTCACAAAAAACCCAAAAAATCCAGACACTGTAAATTTTACAAAAATACCGCAATTATATGGTGTCGCTCAAATTTGATCAGAATTGGTATATACCAGTATGGTTACCAATGATCAACAATAAATGTTGTTTCTATCTGTTCAGTGGAGGAAAATTCTACGCTGATGTTATGACAATGATTTCTGCACAGTACAACCAGAAAAACAACAAGAAATATTTAAACCAGAAAAACAAGAATGACAAAAGTAATTAAGGTCTAACTTTAGGTACTGGAGGTCAACTTTAGCAACATGAATAGCAGAAACAAGCCCCTCTTAGTTTAGTATAGACGGTCTTCCCCCATCTACTGTCTATGGTTTCAGCTGGTCTGTTAATATGTAACAGTTCATAAACAATGACAGGAAATGAGTCAAGATCAGTGGAGTTGGCCTGTTTCTATATGCCTCCCGCAGATTTGCAGGATTTCACTTTTTCTTACCTCATTTGCACATTTTTGACACTTATGTGTTCATTTGAACAAATTCACATCTCAACCCCTGCATCTACCTGTACACCAAATACTGAGATGGTAGCTTTGGCGGTATGGGAGCCTTTGTGTGTGACGGACATACATCCGCACATACCCACAAATATACAGACATACAGACATGCAAATCAGATGCAAATGAACTGATTCAGCTTATACGATAACCTCACATTGGTATACCAAATGTGAGCTAAAAAAATACAATTTTGACAAACATACACCCATGGCAACTTTACTGTTGATTAAGTCTGTTTGGTGCAAGCAGAAATTCTGTCTATAGCAGAAGGGTGAAAACAGTTAATCTACCAAATATCAGTGGTGATAATGATTTTACTATCGGCACCCCGTGGACATGATTAGCCTGAAATTGGCATTTCAGTATTCGCTAAAGTTCATGTGTTTGAAACGTAGCCAGTGTTAGAGAGCATCACATTTTGTAGGAGCTTTCTGGCACAGTGTCTTCTCCATGTCGGTTGAAGGGAACCTGTCCTGATCGCCATATCTCTCACAAACTTTTCTGGCCCCTAGCACTATATCTTAAAAACACTTGCTTGTTTCTTTTTAAACTCCTCATGGTACCTCGATAGATGCCAGATTGCCACGTCATTCTTTTATATTTTGTACAATCAAGCTTGCTACGTCCTCACTGAAGGGTTTACCCTGATGGTATTCACAACTGTTATTATGTATTGTCTGAGTGCAGGCTGACAGTGCCTCTGCTGTGGTGGTGTGACCGATTTGAATTGGGTGGGCGAGACATTTTAGTAGAGTGTTATCTCAATCCTGACAGCGGGACACCTATAGTGAACCTTACATTTATTACACCAACCATCACTGTTTTTCTTTAATACAAACAGAATCTCAGTATGCATCAACTGGGCTGAATGAACAGTAAAGTAGCCATGGATGTACGTACGCATTCCCATTTATCATGACTATTGCTAGACATACCTGGAAAATATTTGCATCAAATGTCACCTTACTCTTCAATGCTGTGGTCACTTTTAAAAAGTCATCTTTAACACTCATTATTCCTATTTTCCCCGTCACTGTGGATTCCACATCATAATCTATGTCAATTTCACTCTTATATGGCCCTAGCGTAGGAAATATCAAATATATATTATATGAACACACTGCCCTTGCATCTTCCACTATACCATGGTTTTAAAACAAGTCACAGCATGTTATGGGCACATACCAGTACATGCAGTGATGTTACATTATAAAGTACCATAAACTGGAGAGATGCAATCACTTTAAAATTTGTTCTTGTTCAGACAACATGAATGATTTAGGAATTCTGATAATATTCCTGAAGTTCCCCAATCTGATTGCATCAATACACTAATCCAGTAAAATGACTGGGTAATGCTGGTAGCATTTAAAGGGGAGACCCACCTTCGCAAACACTTATAATTAACCTGATTTTTCACCATTAAAATGATACCTCTGTATCAACCTTTTAAAAAACACTCCATCATACCTGTCTGACTCTTACCCTATTAAATGCCTGAATTCGAATGGTAACATCGAGGAAAGATGTTTCCTTACCTGAATCGATTGTGTAATCATTTCTCCCAGAGATAGTTGTACTTGAGCTAAGCAACATTGCAACTCCATTTTCATGTTTCCAGTCCAGAGGGCTTGGCTCCAGGGTGATTGTCTTCCGGTTGTATGCATTACGTTTGGTTCTTGCATTGGTTCCATTAAAGTGATCATTATCACTGAAAGTTGATGATCAAAAATTGAATATTTGATGCTACCACGTGGCAAATTCAGTAAGGCATATGGTCAGAGAGCCTTTTCTATTAAATTTGTATGTTTTCTCTGTTTAACTGACTGCAATCTGAAATTTGGGATGCTATAACTGTGGGCTGTTTTAAATAGGACTTAACGAGAAGAACACTCTTTTTACTCAGTATATATGTAACTTTCATTTTCTCTTCAGTTCTAATTTTTAAACATCCTGAGACATCTACCAAGTGCACTTTTGTTACATGTTTGTCCACTACACAGTTATGAATCTCTCTCTCTCTCTCTCTCTCTCTCTCTCTCTCTCTCTCTCTCTATATATATATATATATATATATATATATATATATATATTATATATATATATATATATATATATATATATACAGACGCCACTGACTTCAGCTTACATGAAAACTTCACATTGGTATACCAAATGTGAGCGTACTACGTATTCTTAGACTATTATTTTGTAATTTTTAGAAGAATAGCCTCTCAGTTTTACCACAGACCTCAATTTTGATACAGTCTCTGCCTCCTTTTGGACCATGTTTCCATGCTGGTGTCTTTCATAAGCCCTTAGAGCTGCAGACCGTATATTCACATCTTGATCAGTTACTGCAGTTTTAAATAATTTTTCAGCTGCCTGTAATAATTGATATGGTGCAACTTAGTAATTGTTAACTGGAAAAATGTGCTGTATTGTAGAAAATTACATTATGAGGTATGCCAAAGAGGTAGTGGTTCATGAAAGACAATAATCATGTTAAAGGATCGAAGTGGCTCTTTTTGACCTGTTGTGGTATCAGGAAAACATGGAATACTTTCATTAAGTCAGTCAGTGTACAAAATGATGATGGTTAATAACTGCAAAGTGTCGAAAATTACTATTTGGTGAATGCAAACAGATTATTTTACTTGTGGCATCTCTAGACAAAATGGACTATTCCAACTTCAGTTGCTTTCCTATGACAAATAAATGTTGCCACAAGGCTTGCACAAGGTCTAAAACTTTATGTAACAGTGTATGTTTAGCCATTCATGATGAAACTTGTGCAGAGAACTTTATTTTTTAGTAAAGACTGTAAAATCTGTTAACCAGGGCTTGAAATTAACTTTTTCCTCTCGAAGTCCACTTGTCACAGCCATACAGCCAAGTGACAATGGCTGGTAGCTGATGCATATTTTAGTTTTGTGGACCTTTTTCGTTAACGAGAGAAGATAAAGCTATTTTTCAAGATTCTGCCCATGAAGTGAATTTGTCAGTCACATGATGTGAATACTTGCACACCTTTATTACCCAAAGGAAACTGGTATATTTGACGACAGTGATACTAAAAAGTTTGGTGACCTATAATTGTATTGACGACCCGTTTCATTCTCAGAGTTGCGTGCCAATTTTGATAGTCATCATGGCAATGTCCACCACCTTCTCAGCAGGGCTAAAATCAGACTATAGACTTTCTGTAGTAGGGAGAAGTTTGTGATTGATACATGATCAAAATGCAATGAGAATACGTTTTCATTGGCTATCATTTCTGCGCCTGTCATCCAAGTACATCAGTTGAGATATTGAAACTTTGTTGCAAAGTTCTGCTGGTAGATTTTTCGATTTTTGTCCATCTTATATGCTGAGTTTTGGTACCAACGACAAATTCACTGTACCTTTATGTGTTTGAACTTTGCTATTGATGTAACAGCTGCCAGTCGAAGTTGTAGCGGATACTTGTCACCTTCCAAATATGTTGTTATCAGATGAAATGATGAATCACTTTCAGCATTACCAAGCGCCAAAATTTTTGCCACTTCCTGCTTGACGATTTCTTGATGTTCATCTT
The DNA here is from genome assembly GCF_041260155.1 of Ptychodera flava. NCBI lineage: Eukaryota > Metazoa > Hemichordata > Enteropneusta > Ptychoderidae > Ptychodera > Ptychodera flava. Next base: position 4,958,743 of record NC_091935.1, on the reverse strand, counting down.
TTGATGAAAATTTCCTCAAATGAAGGAGCTCTTCAAGATCTGAATAAAGATAATGCTGTCTTGTACAGTATCAAGGTACACTAGATTATTTGAATACAAGAAATCTCAATACTCATGCAATTTCATCGCATTTAAACAAGTGATCGTTGATGACACAGTCCCCACTTGTTAATGGGTACTTTGACAACAAGTCTTCGAAGAGGACAAAGTCCTTTTCTTTGACTGCGATGTAGATGGAGCTTCATGTGATGGCTGAGAATAAGTTTGTAGCAGAGTTATGGTTCAACTGTTGAATTGTTCTCGTGATATCTAAAGACAGTATTGATGGCAAATAGCAATAGTAATGGTAGTGACAGCCATACAAAATGAAATACCTCAGTGGAATTGGATGGGTCAACGTGCCACATGCAATCATATATGCTCTTAATATACAAAGAAAACATTGCCATCTATGAGCTCGGCGTCGTTGACATTGGTGCTAAACAAAAAGTAGCCATGCCATTGTGTGTCAATAAATTTGCATAAGTCTATGCAAGGTACCTATGCATGTGCCAAATGCCAAATGTCTAGGCAATCCGGCTTCAGGTGTGAGTTGTAGCATTTTGACAGAGTTTGCCTTTTATTCCTCATTTGAATGCTTTTGATACAAACATGTTTGTTTGGACAAGTTCACATGTCCAGCCTGTGATGCATCAACACATCAAATATTGAGATGGTAGCAAGCTAATGTTGAGTGACACTTGGTGAAAAATATGTGCACCTCTGATGGCCATTCAATTGGTGGCTATATTGGATCATATCATGCAACAAATTTATGTGTACGTGTATGACATAGATTAATGTTCTTGTATTAACATTTATAGAAATCAGTTGAGATATATATCTGAGTTATGGCTCTGAGTTATGACTTACAAAGTGGCCACCATACAGCCATATTGGATCAGATCATGAAATAAACTGCTGTGCATATGTACATGTATGACACACTACTGTGGGTCAATGTCTTTGTACCAACTTTGAATGATATTGGTTGAAATATGTCCAAGTTATACAGCTCAAGACATGAAACCTTGTAGCAAAATGCATACATGCATCTAGCATACTGGATTGTATCACAAAGAGAAATTGATGTGCATATGTATTACATAGGTCAGTGTCCTTGTAACAACTTTGGATGATATTGGTTGAAATATGTCTGGGTTACGGCTCAAGACATGAAAAAATCACAAGAAAATGGCCGCCTGGCAGCCATATTGAATTGCATTGTAAAACAAATCGACATGCATATGTACACTGACATGCCTGTTGTTTTGCCTGTTGTTTTCTGTTATTGCGTTTGCCACCTATAGGTGACAGAATTTCTTTCCCACAAAATAAATTGAAAATAGGTATCGTCTCATGTTATAGGCAGATAATCAAGTGTACAGCATAAGCTCTGTACTACAAATTCGAGGCAGCTACATGTACGCTGATAAAAATAAACAATAAAAAATACCGTCAAGGACACTATGTGCTCACATTCGGTTTGAATTGGTCCATTCAAGAAATATTTAAACCAGAAAAACAAGAATGACAAAAGTAAATAAGGTTTCCAACTTAGGTACTGGAGTCATCTTTAGGAACATGCATATCAACTTCTATAGCAATGGGAGAAGCAGCTCCTTAATACACAAGCAAATGTCAACAACAAAACATAGGGCCAAAGTCCCTGAAGCTACTATAGACATGGATACAAAATTAAGTATTTCCTGACAGTATGAAATTATCTCACTAAGGTCATCCTAGGGACATGTAAACCAAATATTAAAGCTGTCTGACCAGCGGTTTTGAAAAAACAAGCGACTCAACAGTTGACAGAGCTCTGCTGTGTTATGTAGAGAATAACCTTTTGTGACACATGTATTGATGAAGAAGGTGGATATCTTTGATAGCTCAATTCAGGATGGCCTGACCAAAAATGGAAAAAAATTCCGTAAAAATACAGATTTGCATATTTCATCAGACTATATTAGTCTATAATAGCAAATAAACGAGAGTTAATTACATTCTAATTAAAGTAAACAAGACTTGCTTAAATCAAGATTTACGTCATAATAAAACAGCATATCTGTCAGGTTATAAAGAATCTTCAGCTGGTTATCTATATCTGTATTTTCATCCTATTAACCAAGCACATTTAACTTGCACATTTTAACTTTCAAATTAACATTGTAAGTAAGTTCTGTTGAATAAGTTGAGACTGTAACGTACTCAGAGAAAGCACACTGAAGAGACAAATGTTTGTAACTTAAGAAGTTCAAGGTCATCAAAAGCATTATAAGGAATCATGTTACACTTTCATTGCACTGTTTACACAGATTGCATAATTGCTATAAATAGCACATGAGGAATCTTACAGCCCAGCTTTACCATAAAAACCCTATCACTTTGACCACTCTTTTAATTGACCACTCTATTTTTTTCCTCAAAAAGTAATCTTGTTTTATCCTTACCAAGTCAACCATAAATGGAAATTAGAACTTTCTCTATCTCTATTTATTTGACCACCCTATCATGACAAACTATTATGAGCAATTTCTTTTAGATAACATACAGGGCACAATAAATGACGGTTCAGAATATGTCAAAGTTGGGATTCAGGAAAGTTGCCTTTACATGTTTTAATCCTCCAAGATGGTAAGCATTTCACTATGAACTGTCAAAAAAAGTTGAAAGTTCTGATAATTCCACACTAAAATTACTTTGGCTTTGATGATTTCCTAATTAATTCAATTATTTAAAATCATATTAATTATTTTTTTCTGGGTGAATTGATAGGGTTTATACAGTACAAGAATTACATACAATGTAAGTCAAATTTTGACCAGAAATTCCTTTAAAATTCCTTAAAAATACACATTTGCATATTTCATCACAATTTGAACAAATCTAAGATGGGTTATCCCTAGGGACCTGTATACCAAATAACAAAGCTGTCTGACCAGCGGTTATGAAGAAGAAGATTTTTTACCAAAAACACCTTTTTTGGCATTAATTTGCCTATTTTCAACAATATCAAAAAATTAAAAAAAATAGTTTCTCAAAATCATATTTTTCATCTACACAACAAATATCAAATCAGTAAGTACTGCGGTTCTCAAGATATTTGAGTGGACGGACGCCTCACAAACAGACATACATACATACATACATACAGACTGACGACGGACGCCGGACGGATACCCATCCCAATAGCTTCTATAGACTATAGTCTATAGTAGCTAAAAATAGCCAGAGAGGGCTTGAAAAAAAGAAAAAGTGGGAGTGGGGAAAAAATGTACAAGGGATCTGGTAAAAAAGTAATGCTACCTCATCAATCTTCTGGACCCTACCCACTCCGGGATACCGAATGTTCCACCCCTTGGTATTACATAAGGCCAGATGGCAGGAAATGTATTTACAACCTTGGGAAGTTTTTAATTAATGCTATGAGTGCTATCATTTGAATGTAAACAGCACTTAAGTTAGTTACAGATAGTGAAATGCCTTCCACTGTTGGGGGTGATTATGACATCTGGAATTATCCTCAATGGTTCTTGTGTGTCTTACATGGAAAAGTTGCAAAAATTGGTCCGCAATGAAAAAATACACCTCAGCTTTGTTTTCTAGATCAAATTTTCCAACAAATTGATACCAAATATGCCAAAATTTTGTTCAAAGCCTTCAAACCTGTCTCACAACATATCCTGGGTTGGTGTAGGTCATTTAAGGTCACAAACTGAGAAAATTACCTAAAATACAAATTTGAGGGTTTCCCCACACTTTGAGCAGAAAATTTATCTATTAACATCCCTCGGGACTTTTATACCAAATTACATAGCTATCAAACAAGTAATTTTGAGAACAAGTTCTCAAGACCAAAAATGACAAAATTGTCTTAAAATTACAAATTTGTATATTTCAGGACAATTTCCACATATCTAACTATTGTCATCTCTGGACATCTATGTACCAAATATAAAAGTTGTCTGTCCAGGGGCTTTAAAAAGAAAATACTTTTTAAGATTTTTTTTTAAATTTTTACTTAAAATAAGAAAAATAACCAAAACTTCAGCAAAAATACAAAATGCAAGATATCTTCACAATATACATACAAGCGACCTAGCGGCCGATATAGCTCCGCTGTGCTTATGTAGAGAATAACAATTTTTGACACATGTTGATGAAGAAGGGTGGAAATCTTTGATAGCTCGATGCAGTGGCCAAAAAAAAGTGGCTAAAATAAGCTGCAAACATACGCAATTGAAGATTTCATCATACTTTGAATGTATCACATAGGAGCATCCCTAAGAACATGTCAACCAAAGCTATCTGATGAGTAGTTTTTGAGAATAAATTTTTTGACCAAAAATGGCAACAATTGCCTCCAAAAGTAAAAATTGCAGATTTCATCATAATTTCAAAAGATCAATTTAGTTCATCTATAGAAACCTGTATACCAAATTTCAAAGCTGTTAGACAAGTTCTTTTTGAGAAACGCATTTTTTGACCAAAAATAGGAAAAATTGCCCCAAAAATTCAAAATTGCAGATTTCATCATTATTTCAATAAACATCATTTAGTTCATCTATGGAAACCTGTATACCAAATTTCAAAGCTATCAGATGAGTAGTTTTGAATATACACATTTTTTGACCAAAAATGGCAAAAATTGCCCCAAAAATACAAAATTACAGATTTCATCAGAAATTCAATATATTACTAAGCTCATCTGTAGAAACCTGTATACCAAATTTCAAAGCTATCAGACCAGTACTTTTTGAGAAACACATGTTTGACCAAAAATGGCAAAAATTGCCCCAAAATTACAAAATTGCAGATTTCATCATAATTTCAATAATTATCATTTAGTTCATCTGTAGGAACCTGTACACCAAATTTCAAAGCTATCGGATGAGTAGTTTTGGAAATACACATTTTTTGACCAAAACTGGTAAAAATTGCCCCAAAATTACAAAATTGTAGATTTCATCATAATATCAATAAATATCATTTAGTTAATCTGTAGGAACCTGTATACCAAATTTCAAAGCTATCGGATGAGTAGTTTTGGAAATACACATTTTTGACCAAAAATGGGAAAAATTGCCCCAAAAATACAAAATTACAGATTTCATCAGAAATTCAATACATATTACTTAGTTCATCGATAGAAACCTGTATACCAAATTTCAAAACTATCAGACTACTACTTTTTGAGAAATAAATTTTTTGACCAAAAATGGCAAAAATTGCCTTAAAAATGCAAATTTGCATATTTCTGCACAATTTGAACAAATCTGAAATAGATCATCCCTAGGGACCTATGTACCAAATATCAAAGCTATCTGACTGGCAGTTTTGAAGAAGAAGATTTTTAAAGATTTTTTTACCAGAAATGACAAAAATTGCCTTAAAAATACAAATATGCAAATTTCGCCACGATTTGAACAAATCTGACTGAAGTCACCCTAAGCAAACTGCATATCAAATTTCAAAGCAATCGGACAAGCGGTTTTAGAGAAGAGATTTTTTTACCAAAAACACCAAAAATGCCCCAAAAATACAAATATGCAAATTTCACCACGATTTGAACAAACTGAAGTGAGGTCACCTTAAGTGAACTGCATATAAAATTTCAAAGCAATTGGACTTGCGGTTTCAGAGGAGAAGGCAATTGTTGACGGACGACGACGGACGACGACGGACGACGACGGACGACGACGACGACGGACGACGACGGACGACGACGGAAAATCAACCTATTTGATAAGCTCCGCGTCGCTGACAGCGGAGCTAATAACTGTATAAGGTCCACCTAAGGTACTTGCCCACTTATTTTCAAAGCAATCAAAACAGTGATTCTTGAGTTATTAATTTTTGACCATTTTCACATTTTGTAAGCTCATTTATATTTTTGGCAATGCAGACTTCATTTGAACAAAATCCCATCTATAGCCCAGGATGCATCCACACACCAAATACCAAGCTGAAACGTGCAGCGGTTTGCATGTTTTTGATGTTGACAGACATACTGTGCATACATACATACATACATACATACATACATACATACACACATACATACAGACGCCATAGACTTCAGCTTCAACAATAACCTCACATTGGTATACCAAATGTGAGCTAAAAAGTAAGTTTGGCCTACGCCACTAAAACATGCATAAGTTGGCCATGGACAGTCTATCGAGCCTGCTTGCAGCGGGGAGGGGGGTACTTGCTCTGAGAAGTGGTAGGGGTGTGCGGCCGCACGTAACAACCCGGGGCCCATTTTAGACCTAAAATCTCGTTATTTAAGGACCCCATTTTAGACCTTATGACCTTTGACCCAGGTCAAAAGTCATAGTGTCAAAATTTGCAAAAACGTAATCGGGTAAAAAGCAAGTATTTGCAAGACCGAGTTACTGGCAAAGCCTACCACTATACTGCATTTACGGCTATGTTGTTGCTCATGGCCATGCCATGATCTCCGAAAAAAGTTTTTGGAAATACTAAAAAATTTGGGTGAAAGAAACTATCTTTCACCCTCACCAAAGTTTTGTCCAGCTTCTGAAATTATCAATTATCTGCAGTTACAGTCTGACTGGTGATTTTAAAAATTCCAAACGACATTAAGGCAATGCTAGTTTTCCCATATGATCGACCTGTTATGATAGTAGTAGTAGAGCCACTTTGTTTCGAATTCTATTGGGCAAAATTCTTCCATATATATATGGAGTTCTGACCAATTACTGACAGTGTTTTGAAACAAAGTCTATATTTACTTTGGCTAAGGCCAGGGGGTCTCTTTAATGGTTCCCCTGCCATACAAAAAGGTATCGATGCTTATAATATTGAGTACAGCTCAGAACCCTGCTGGGAAGACGGGAACTGACAGTTCGAATTTGTTCTTGTGTGGAACTCAAAAATCGACCCCATTTTAGACCCTGGTTTACAGTGGAATTGATACCCCCATTTTAGACCAAGTTGCTTAAATACCCACCCCATTGGGCGGCACGTATACATATTGGCAAGTAATGGAAGTGACCCCCCCCCCCCCAGGGCTTGCAGATCATTCGGACAAATGTGCCTCATACCCTTACAAACAGTGCAGATGAACTTGAAGGCTTCAAATACACACCGTGGATCAGGAAAAGATGGAACTTTGTACTGTTTAAAAGCGATTACCAATTTGATACACCAAGCCTAGAGACCCTTCCTTCTCAATGGTATACGGCACAAATTCGTTTCGTCTGTATAATAATAACATGTCTCTGAGCCTTGTCAGGCCACAGTCGCTTGAGAGCTATTCAGCTCTGGGACTATTCGCCCTATAGACGAGTATACAGAAGCGAGAAATACCCCAAGTCAGGAAACAGAATGGCTATAAAAACCGCGCCATGTAACATTCCGTGTCCGATTTCACTGTGAAAATTAGCAAGTTCATCTATCATGCAACCGTCGATCGTTCCGTATCATTCTAAAAGTTCATACCTGATACTTTATCTGATTCAAAAACGCTTGTTTCGTGTGATTTTCGGCCGAATTCGACAGACACCTCACCAAAACCTGGGGGTGAGCAACATTCCGGTCACCTCTTGGGTACCTCCACTTTACTGACGTTGCGCCGCCAACCCATGAGGGATGACTGGAATGTTGCTCACGCTTATGTTTTGGCCAGGTGTCTCTCGAACTCGGCGGAAAATCACAGGAAATGAGCATTTTGTAAGCAGATGAAGTATCAGGTATGAATTTTCGTGTGATTTTCGGCCCAGTTCAGAAGACACGTCGCCAAAAGATAAGGCATGAACAACCTTCAAGTCCCCCTCATGGGTACGCGGCGCTAACGTCAGTAAAGTGGAGGTGCCCAACGTCCACTGTAAGGTGACCGGAATGTTGCTCACGCTTATGTTTTAGCGACGTGTCCGTCGAATTCGGCCGAAAATCACACGAAACGAGTGTTTGTGAAGCAAATCAAGTACCAGGTATGAATTTTGAGAATGATAGGGAACGGTCGACGGTTACATGATAGATGAACTTGCTACTTTTCACGGTAAAATCGAACGTCGAAGATGACATGGTGGCACAATCCCTATACGAAATAGCCATTTCATTTCCTGACTTGGGGTATTTCTCGCTTCTGTATACTCGTCTATGGGGCGAATAGTCCCAGCGCTGAATAGCTCTCCAAACGACTGTGGTCAGGCGATGATAGATTTTGCTGCGGCATAAATAACTATTGTTTTCTCCGCCCAGCAATTTCAATAATAAATGTACACTGAGTCCTTATCTGCACCACTGCGGGCCAAAACTAAGAACTTTACTTTTCTTACTCGCACCACTGCCGGGCAAATAAGAAATTTACTTTCCTCTCTTGCACTACTGCGGGGCGAATAAGAAATCTTAAATTCCTATACTCACATAGTCTCGCATGCCAGACCTCGAAACCTGCGTGCGGCGCGAGCGGCGAAGCCGCGAGCAGCGAGTAACCGCAGGTTACGAGGTCTGGCTAGAACCGACGTGCTATATATACTGTCCAATAGAATGCTTCGAAAATCGGCTGGATGAAAGAGTACATCTGTTGTTTATTCATGAATGTAGGTGGAGCGTCTAAAAATAGCCTTTTGAATTTGACTGAATGATTGTGTCATTCATCTAGGAATGTTTCATTCGAAGTAAACTGCCTTACGTTGACCTCAGACAGTACGGCTTCATGAAATCACGGTTACGCTATCCCTAGCCATGATGAAAAAAATCGGCAAAAATGATCTATGCCGTCGAAGAAAGTGGTGATGGACAGCCTGAAACCGAAGCAGGAGGTAGCCATGACAGATTATCTGGACGGAGACGACGTTTCCGTGGATTTGCCGACAAGATATGGCCAATCTCTAATTTTAAGATTGCTCCGGCCTTGCTTCAATGCTTGCGATTGCATTTTGTTGATCGTCGACATCCTCTATGGAGTTTGCTCTTTCGTTTTGCTCCGCTCAAACGAAGCTCAGATTTTGGCCCCATTCAACTGCCGATGAGCTGGTGGTAAATGGCCTCACAAATAAATTCTCGCCGTAGATTTTCGCTTGAGTGTTTTTTCGGCACAGATATGTGAAACGTGGTGGACAAGTACAGTGAAAATGCGTTATGGCCGTCTGTACGCGGTGGTCCAAAGTTATACTTTTATTAGCATAGGAAAGACAGCCCACTTTTGACGTCATCACATTCCTGAGCAGTTGGTTCTTGCCAGACCTCGTAACCTGCGGTTACTCGCTGCTCGCGGCTTCGCCGCTCGCGTCGCATGCAGGTTCGAGGTCTGGCATGCGAGACTAATACTCACAGTGCTGCATGGCGAATAAGAAATTTACATTCCTTATTCGCACTGTTGAGGTGCGAATATGCATTGTCTACACAGCGGCCATCGTGAGTGTATCGGTTCACAAGCGACTGTGGTCCATGCCTCAGGTACTTGACCCGTCGCTCCGCGATCGACACTGATTCACACAGTCTCTACTCAGACTACTGTGAATCACTGTCGATCGCGTCATCAAGTAAGCTTGCCAGACTGTGTGGTCCATGCAACCATGGATGTAAAAACCAGGGCAATGCAGGGCAATGCAGGGCAAAGGTTTTGCCTTCCGATCAAAATACCCCGGCAAAACTTCGAGCTTCAGCGCTGCAGCTACCTGTCGCCTAGCGTCCACATTGCAGTGGGTACTGTCCCTATGACAATATACCTTACCTTACACCTGTACCTGAGTGCTCTTCTTTTCCCTCGCTACATGCATGTCAGTTTGCCGCCATAGCCGCATAGCATTATGGTCTAATTAGCGTTGCCTGGTAACGTTTCCGCGTCCTCCAGCTGTTCATGCATTTCAATCTCCGTACAGAGATTGTGCTTTGTCACGCGTGGTGCTTTGTTAGAAATTATCTACGCACACTGCCAATCTCTGCTTATGGCAATCTGACCGATCAACCACTTAGTTGTCATTTGCAAAAAAGCTACATAAATTAGTATTCAGAACGTTCTCCAGCCAATCACGCCACTGAATCTACACGTCAATCGACTAATTTCGAGCCCTTAGTTATATGAAAATCATGACCTTTTCTTTTGAATGTAGATTTGGGGGTCAAAATCTCTATTTGGGGATACCCAGCCATATGAAAACATTAGATCACGGTCCAAACCATGGAGCTACCAAAAGACTTCCTCGGCGAGAAGGAAAAAAAAATCACCGATGCTTTTAAAGATATTAAATTTCGATTTTCGCGCACGCAATGCATCTTGACGATATACGTATGGCAAGTCGTGAATGACACAAAGATATTATTAATAGGCCTACGACTAGACTTGTACAGTTTACTCGACATCGACAGTGCAAAGTGGCAAAACCTGTCGCGGTGAATGAAATAGGCCTACAGACCGCAATGCCGGTGTCCTTATCATGGTGAATGGGCAGTTTGACAGCCCCGCGTTCTTCCAATATGCGAAATTGCCGGCCTATACAAAAAATCTGGCCGGATTCTGAATGCGGAGATCTGGTCAGTGAAACTACCTCAAACAAAATGTAACCCTCTCTCTTCGTGATTGGTAATTTTTGTACGTAAAGTCGTAGGAGACTAGACTGAAAGATTCAGTCGCGTGCGGGCGCCGGAGCGCCCGCACGCGACTGAATCTTTCAGTCTAGTAGGAGACATGACCTCGTATGAATGTAGCTATGGGTCCATAGCTGTGGTGAGACGGGATTCCTGCCTTTTACGGCAGCCCGTAACTAAAAGGCAGGAATCCCGTCTGAGTACCACAGCTATGGACCCACAGCTTGTATGAATGCTGCTCATTTACCCTATGACAGTGCCTGGTAATTATAGTTCGCTATGGGTCATGTACAATTTTGTTGTCTCTAATTTTGGCATAGTCTCAATTTTTTATGAGAATCGTGTTTTGATGTAGCTTTAAATTTCATAAACATCTTCGTAGTATTCGCACAAAACGAGTGTTGCGTGGCAGGGCTGGCCTTGCCATGCAGAGCTGTATAGCTTCAAATTTTATAACTTCAAATTTAGGTTATCCGACAGCCTGTGTACGTACTGCAGTCGATTGTGATCTTTGACCTTCTACAACGGAGGTTGCGATTGTATCTATCGTGTTCAACAGGAAAAACAAATAACAGAATGTCATTTCTCATGTTTAGTTGAAACCTAGGGGAAGGAAAAGTACCTTTCAAAAAGTAAGCTTACCTTTCATATTTTTTGAAAACCAGTCCTTTGGTTTCCAGGCGGCATGTAAGGCCTGTGTTAAAAAGGAAATGTGAAAAGGGGGGGGGGGAGCTCGAGGAATCGCGATTGATCTTATTTTTTTCAGACCCCCCCCCCTCAATACCCTCAAAATTTTCAAGCCTCCCCCGTTAAAGTTAAATGTTAAAGTCCCCCTCCTAAAGTATCATATAGCCGCGCAGTTATTAGGAATGCACGCATAGTAAAAATAAACATGTATTGTGTTGTTCTGCACCCAGATGTTCGACACTACCTCTTATCGGCAGGTTGTAGAACCATATACCTCTGGCAAGTTCTTAAATTGATTCATTTTTAAATGCATCAGTGGATTTTTGGATTTATCAATCTAATTCGACTTGAGTTTATCCAACTCTGGCCAGGTCAATGGCACCAGCTGAAGAGCGCACAAAATGAAAATCATGAGACAGTATATGCAACTTTTTTTGTGAATTTCTGGCTACATTTTGCCAAATTATGAAAAACTGATCAGCACAGTGACCTACCGAAAAAATATTTTTTTGAAAAGTACAAGATACATACAACTTAGATGCTACTTATGTTTTACAAAATTGACAATACTGGAAGGTTAAAATATTCCATCAAATAAATGCAATAATGCAATAATGATAAATTAGGTAAAAAATAAATGATTCCAGGATGATGATTGCAGGATGCATGAAACTTAAGTAACAGATATTATTACTTTGTACTTGAAGTAATTTGTAGTTTGAAGTTTTTCTCTTTTTCTTTCTGACTTGTTCAACTTGAAGATGAATATCTTTATTGTATGTGCTAATATGCCAGAGTGGCATACGTTTCAATAAAGATCTATTCTTTATATATATATATATATATATATATATATATATATATATATATATATATATATATATATATATGTGTGTGTGTGTGTGTGTGTGTGTGTGTGTGTGTGTGTGTGTGTGTGTGTGTGTGGTGTGTGTGTGTGTGCAAGTGCACTCGATTTTGGTGGGATCGTTCAAAGTAGCGAAATACTAGAACTCACCATTTTATAAGGAGGGATGAACATTGAAATGAATACTCCGAGAGATGCGATCACTTTATTCTGATTTTATTTTAAGTGATTAAATATTAACAGGTTTGATTTCTAAAGTAAGTATTTTTCAGAAGCTTTTTGAAATAATCATAAGACAACAAATCGACACCACATTTCATTTCGGTCACCATAAAACTTGTAATCGAAGCCGGGGGAATAGTCGTCGGTACCCTCCCATCCGACAGCGCCGAGTTCATGAGACAACGACATTTTGAAAAGGAAACTACAACTACCATCCAAGAACTGTGGAAAACTACGTTTTACAATGGAGACACAGCCCTGCCTCGCTAAACTAAGGTAGAATTAGGAAAGGATTGTTTGTAAAACAAAAGCTCTACAAAATTTGGTAGACGACTCGGCCGTTGAGCATGGTGGTAAATGTCCAACGTCGTCCATTGAAATAACCACACTCGATAAATTTGGACATCTAGTAGGCGAATTTGCTGTTCTTTCAGAACTGTTTTGATTTTTGCCCGTTCTTTCCTGAAATGCGGTATTTCTAGGACGGCGTTTGGACAAAATATAGACCAGAAATAATTTTTCAAGCATATTTAATTTTGTTCCATTCAGTCATCTCAAATAAGTGCTATGTAGTATATTACTAACTTCGCATTCATCGAATTAAGTTTATGCCTTCAAATTAATTTTATGTGATAAAATTAATTCTACTAGTATCTCAAATTAATTTTGTGAACCCAATTCCCCTTAGCACCCAAGATTCACTGGTACTTATTTATTTTATGGATTGACAATTAATGATTTCTTTGTCTCATTCCAGGAAGAATAATGAAGACAAATTATTTCTGATTGTTTAACTATAGTAAAATTATGACCATGTAGTGGTGCATTATTTTAGTGTGACCTGGCGTGACCCCATAAACTCTATGACTAGCTAGATCCCTTTTCATGGTTGCAACGGCTTTAATCCAAACATTACTGACATCACAACCAGTGTGCGAAATTAACGTCGGTCCGACTGTCTGAGACCGACAGATTTCTCGTCGGGCCGAAAGTTTTTAGCAACATGTCGGTCCATATGACCGACTGGAATTTGGAATAAATGATGAAAACTTCTCCATCAAGACCTGTAACAGATGCAGATGATGACTGACTTTGAATCATATCAGACTTGAATGTCATGCGCCTATATCAATGTTTTCCACCGAGGGAGTGCGGGGCAACAGGGTTGATCGCACTTCATGTCCTGGTAGTGGGGAATTCGATCGCTATGGTACGCCAAACTGAAGGGGGGTTGTCGCAACATAGTAATTTTTTGTTTTGCGACATTTTACAATTACGAATAGTCTATATCACTTCACTAGTTCCACACTCCAACCTGTTCGGAATTTATAATACAGCCCTTCATTTTATCAAACTGACTCTGTTTTCTTTGCTTTGATTTTCAATTGAAGCGTTCAAAATATAAACGGTTCATAGAGGAGTTTAATATGCTGCTGCAGCAAGATTTCATTGGACAAATACTAATGACAAACTCTGCTCTCATTTTGCTATCGAGATTGAGCGTATAGAAAATTGCAGACAACATGAATGGCACACACCACTCGCGGAAATGAATGCATGATTTCTGATCGAAAAGTTTTGCCTGAGCGATTGCTGGGTCTCATCGCCCCTTAGAAGCTTAAAGTTATTAAAATGACTCTGAAAAGTTTGACAGACACTCGATACTGCTGAAAACCATCGCGACAAGATCAGTTCATGACACTGTAAAATCTTAAAAGACGTAATTTTTTTCGATATTTAGGCCTACACCCAACGATGACGGTAAGTTTTGCATGCCGGTATATCACATGGTGTAGTGTACAATTGTACACAGCCATGTAGAACATCATCCCCCATAGTCGTGAGAGACAAACTTTCTCGCTTTCACATCTACATGTAGCCAGTGCAGGAGCCTGTATTCCCCGACCCCTGGGTGTTTGACATTATTTTATTGTCCGAGAGTGGGGGATTTGACATGGCTAGAAAAAGTTGCCAAATTCTCCTGTTAGTCCAATAGTCCCCCATGGTGGAAAACATTGATAAATGCATGCGCATGACAGTGGGGAAGATGAGGGCTGTGATCTTTTTCAGATTCCAGATCATGTAGATGAATGATTCATGATCATTCACTTACAGTATTCTGCAAGCTATGTAAACAATAGTCTTTTGGAGTGAATACTTGCTGACTCTAGAGATAAAAGGACATGAAAAATTAAAGATTACAACATTCAAAGGCATAGTATTGGTGGAGAGAGTGTTGACTTTAATGGTAATACAGGTCGTTAACAACTGCATTTATTGAGGACCGGCAGTTTTCTGTAAGGACCTGAAGTTTTGGCTTAGTGCAGGTCCTTATGACCTGAAGCTATTTTCTCTTAATTTCGCACACTGACATCACAACTCCGTCACATACTTGCCGTTCCGGTCATCTCTGACAGTACGGACTGTATGGTTGCATGAGCAAACCGATCACAGAAGGGGTTCACACCCATGCTGCGCTATCGGACTGAAATTGAACAACTGTCCTTTAAGCTTACTGTTCAAATGATGTAAAAATTACAGTAAAGTACGTTGTATGGTACACCTTATAAGGCTGCAAAACGGTTACATTCACAGCAAGCCTATTGCTGAATATCTCAAAGGTCAAAGTACAAGGCATGCCTTATTCGCACAGTACAGGCTGTCATTCTTCTGTCATTCGGTTTGTTGCCATTCGGTCTGTCATGCAGTTTAGTGGTACCGCGCAAGGGGTGTATGACACCAATGAGGTACTGGCCGTCGCTATACGGCAGCCTGATCAGTCAAAAGGCTAGCTCTGCGTGGCAGGGCTGTGTGTTACCGGCGTTATACGGCCTGTGGTGGGAGCACGCCGGTAACACACAGCCCTGCCATGCAGAGCTATCAGAAGTCTTGCTATTTTTCTTCCATTCTTTCTTTCTTTCCTTCTTTATTTTTCGGTCACTAAATATTGATTGAGCGATGTCAACCGAGCGCGCACTTCCAGACTACAATGTACAAAGTTCCGAAGGTAAAGAACATTGTGCATGGTTAAGCCTGCTTGACTTGCACGTTGGGTACACTATCAGTCGACCGAATAAGGCTAATGTGTGGTTCTACTTTTAGCTTTTGGGACCTATAGGCCCAAATAGGCCTTGGCCTACATGTATCCGAATTACATGTAAAGCGTAACGGTCCTCGATTTCGACCTTGTAACCGTCGAATTATCAGTTCAATTGATAACGCTACATATCAGGACAACTGAACAACTCGGATGGTATTAGCAAACTAAAAAGTAAACCATTAAAATTTGACGTTCCGTTGTTCACAAACGCACGGCAGACGACGTCGTCTCCAACCACGGACGAAAGGGCAAGCCAGTGAAAAGGCTTCAAAAGTTGTTACTTCGGCATGGGTTTAAAATTTCTCTTTCAGTACGAACTCGGTACGTCACCGTGGTTTCTTTAATTTGTGCATTTAATTATTGACCACCGTTGAAGTCTGAATTGATAGAAATTATTCTTTTTCCAAAATTTACAGATCTGGTACTGAAAATAAAGCTGCAGTTACAGGAGAGTACCAAAGAAAAATACTTCTGGCTCAGTTGTTGCGGTGCAGTGGGAGAACAAATCTGTTATTTACATTCCTTCAGGTTCTACTCCTGAAAGGCATGGACTTCTGTCAGTGGTATTTTGAAATGCATATGTATTATGTTTATAAGGCCAAAGTAAGTAAATTCTTTGTTTTGCGTCCACTAGATGGAAAAGGTACGCGTTAAGCGGCTGAAAAACACACAAAAGAAAATTAACACAATGTAATTTGATTGCAGCAAATAAAAAATTGTAACAAAATTTTAGTTCAGAAAAGCTAAGCGGCCATGTCCTAAAATTTCCTATTCAAATATACTGTGTGTTTTTTCTATGAAAACCTTAAAAACCTAAGCGGGTTGGGACGCAAAACAAAGAATTTAATTACTTTGGCCTAATGTACTTCTTCATCGTCAACGGATTTCGTTCATTCATTTCCCTTTGCTGGTCGTACACTGCATCGATTGACATCGTGGTCATATAAAGAGTATCGGAAATGGCACTCAGTTCGTGAGTGTCGATCAATTATTTTAAAGGTCAATAAAATGGTAAAACAGCAGATCGACGAGAAACGCGTTGCGCCGTGTACGAATATCAGATATTGCCAAAAAGTAGGAAAGAACTAATTTATCCACTCCTACGGTCACGGTGTTTCACTTAAATGCTTCTCTGCCGGAGGCCAAATGCGAACGTCACTTCAAGATACCCGTATTACAAAATACATATATCTTTAATTTTGATTTGGTCATAACAAAATATAATGTTTCTCAATCTTTATCATGTAACCAACTCAAATCCAACGCAACGAAACGGTTATTTACCTTGCAATCTCAGCCGTGTTTCTATTGACGTCACCACTTCTGTTGATCTTGGATCCTTCAGATTTCTCAGAGACTTTGCGATCGAACCCAAGGTCAAAATTGCTCTAATCTTCCCTGAATCTTCATCCTTGCATGCAGTGTCTACAGGGACCAAAGTACGAAAGGGAGAGTGATCGGCCGGGTGCTTTTTTAATTGTACTCTCGGTCACGTATCACATTTATCATACACTTTTAATCACCATATTCGATGAATGTGTAACGCCCTCCCTTGTAGAGATATCATCTCGAAGCGTCCCTCACGTGGCCAAGGCATGAAAGGTTGGTTCAAGATCGTACGAGAAGGAGATAGGAGATAGTGTGATACTTTTAAATAATTATTTGTAGACGTTGAATGAGAACAATCGAAAACGGGATACTCCATGGTGTGATCTTATCTAAGATCTTATCTCAGAAACAATATCAAAGAATGGCGGGAAAATTGTCACATGATAACCATAGTAATTACGTAGGTTTAGAAGAGACGTATGTAACTTGGTAGCGAATTTACACTAGAGACATTACGGATAAGGATTGTAGACCGGGCGTGTTACGCTAAAGATCTGACATGGTTGTGCTACAATCTACATCATGGTGTGTCAGCTTCAGTTACTGAAAACATTACGATCCAGACTGGTACCTCAACTCGTAATTCCCCTAACTACGAGCGCGACAAATGCACATCATCCTGTGGTTAGGGCTAAAGCGCCCGTTCATTACAGAGAGGCCGTTCGTTAGCAGATATTTTATCAAATTTTTTTTCTCGTTGCTTGACTTGTTTTGGCGAATTGCGATAGAATGAGCGTGTTGCGTGTTACAAATTGGCAACGGAAATTTCTCTCCCCGGGATTTAGCAATTTCGTTAAAGTGATTCTCAATAGTCTACTACACACAAATGAATGGCAAATAGCACTCCCTTCCCATCATTTACAGAGCTAGATATCTGCAGCAATTTTATTTGTTGCAATAATACTAACAACCTGCCTACCAACCCAGTCAACCATCGCTTGTTACCTCGACATACCTTGCACACACAGCTTGCTATTCCAAGCCATGTCACCCAGTGTTTCAAGTAAAAGTTCCGGCGGTCTTTGTTTCAGCCGACGAATGCTAAGCAGTGTATGCCCAACTAACTGAGGATCAGGTTTTCCGGACAGCAATATCTTTTCAGTCAGAATCAATTGAGACTTGTAAGACGATAGTGCCCCTAACAGAGTGATAATACTTAGAGCATCCTTCCTTTGGTCTTCTCCATCACACACGTCAGGTATGTAGAGATCGCAAACATACGACAGACTGTCATCCGAGAGATGGTTAAGCATATTCTTCAAGTGTCTCCAGCAAGTGAATGTTGTCAAGGGATCTTGAAAATTAGAACGAAACTGTCACAATTTAAGATTTTAAGTTTATCCTCGATCACCAATGATAGGCTTTGTATGCGCATTACATTTTAAATATTCGGCCATACATATTTTTCCTATTTACTTTATCTATCTGTCTGTCTGTCTGTCTATCTATCTATCTATCTATCTATCTATCTATGTCTGTCCGTCCGTCCGTCTATCTGACTGTCTGCCTGCCTGTCTAGCGTCCGTCTCTGTACCAGCGTCTGTCTTGGTTTCTTACCCTTCATCACTCGCCAAATTGGAGCATTTCCAAACTAATCTTGACAGCTGCCCATGTATCGGCTTGTTCAGATGTAAAATCTCGTGAAGACAAATAAAATCGTACCTGATTTTTCATCCAAGTGAATGCAGGTCAGGTTCCCTCTGATGTCATCCAGTACATATTCGATCGGAAAATGTGGCCATTGTTCTGGCACCTGATTGGATGATCAAACAATGCGAAAGAGTGTATGAGAACGGAAGAGTTTTGATGTGGTAAGTCACTCTCTAGAATTGTGAAGGCTAAACAAGTGCAGTACTTACATTCTTTAACAAAAGATCATCTTCAACGAGATTATCTGGAATTTCGTCGCGATTAAATTCGTCGGATACTGGCCTAGTTTCTATTAACTCAAACCTTGCATAAGATGTTAGATTAGTTTGTGGCAGTCCTGTACGTAATATAAAACAAGTATAAGTATTACCTCTTGAGAGGAAACAGTCAATAAACTAGGCAAATTTACAGACATACGAGGATAGAAATAGCTAATCAGTAAAATAAATAAACTCATAAATACATAAATACATAAATACATAAATAAATGAATATATAAATAAATAAATAAATAAATAAATAAATAAATAAATAAATAAACTTTGCCTGGAATAACATCTTCATCCGGGGAAGTCGGCTCCGCTGAACGTTTCGTTTCTCCGCTGTATATGTTGCTGTAGAGTCGATTTATACAGGCCGAATCAATATTTTAAAAAAGAAGACAAAAGTGCAACAGAATAGAAGTAAACCAGGTACATATTATACAAATGTTAATCAAGAGTAGAAATGTATGCACTATGTAGAAATGATCCATGAAAAATTGTTATGGAACATCTCAGTTACAATAATTATATACATCCAGTATACTGGGATATGTTATCACTCCGTCACACAGTTACAATTAAATAGAGTACCGTGCAGATCGTATAGCTTCAGCACCCATACTGGATTTTGAAACCACCGTGGCAAGAGATCGCTATATGCTAGTATGACAATCATAAATTGAATTAATCATCGTAATTTGTGAACGTCTGTTGTCATTTGTGCCATATTTGTGTTAACATTTCGAGGAGTGTCGTACGAGCCTCGACCTGACTATCAGTCAGCGATTGATAGGGCAGTATAAAGGTAGGTATCGTATAAATTGATTATTCATATACACTTAGCTACAGCCAAGTGAACTTCGAAAACATTCGCATTTTCATTTCCCGATGGCAGTCGAAAATCTGCAAATCATTAAAGGTAGATTATGATGATGATGATGATGATGATGATTATTATTATTATTATGCTGATGATGATGACAAAATTATTATTACCTTAGCTGTTCCATGTTTAGACTTGTGAGCAGATGTTCATTTGTATCGATAGTGTGGGGTATTTGAATATCTTGATCATATACAATAGCCTGCAAAACGTAAAACAAAACATACCTATCTAAGAATGCCGGCAGCCTGAGCAAAATGAAGACAAGGGACACAAAAATATTTTCAGGACTTTGAATATGCTACTTTCTCCATGGATTAAATAAGGAACGATGTCATCACATTTTAAATTTAGTAGACTCAAGAAATTAATATCTTAGTAGGGGTGCGGAAATCCGTGAAGGGGTTTGCCCTAGAGTTCAGAACGAAGACTAGTCGAATAACATTATTCGCAAAATAGGAACACGAATTTATCGAAGCTAATCCGGCTGCGACACATTGCTGATGTGAACGTTGATAGATCTATGAAAGTAAGCGACGCACTCTCATTCATAAGAAATCAGGGACCAAGAAAACATGATATTGCGAAATCAGTGAGACAAAATGAAGTGCAGTACACAATTTTTCGCTCAAATCGCTTGTAAACTGCTTGTGACCCAAGGAGTCTACGGAGTTTCCAGGTTAAGGGTCAGGGATAAAGTTCAATCGTATCTACAAATCCTCAAACTTGTCTTTTACCGCTTTCACTATTCTTTCCTCACCTTAACATGACCCCGGTCCATCATTGAATCATTCCAACTCGTAAGCGCTTTAGTAAACTGAATACCTCGCTCGTGTGGCATTGCTACATAGTTGAAGGTGGAATTTCCTGTGATCAAAATATTGTACAAAAGACTGGTTAGATAAAGTACACCACCAATATAATAATGATAAAACTATTTCTGAACGATACAAAAGCCTGCCACATTATTTATTTATTTATTTATTTATTTATTTATTTATTTATTTATTTATTTATTTATTTATTTGTTTGTTTGTTTGTTTGTTTGTTTATTCATTCATTTATTCGAAATCCTACGGAATCAAGTCCCATTTACAGGTTCCCTAAAAAACTACAAAAGAATAAGAAAAATGAAACTGAAAGTGAACATGGCAATACCAAATAAAAAGTAACAAAAAAATATTTACAAAACTAAACTAAAATCGAGTGTAGGATACAAAAAAAATAACAAAAAAGCTAACAAATCAACGAGAACGTCCATCAAAAAATAACATGTCTAATGTCAGTCTTAAACGACTCTTTAAAATATCAATATTATGATTGTTACGAACCAATTCATTAACATTGCTAATACATCATTCTGTTGAGAGAAGAAAATTTAAAAACATTGATACGGGTACGAGGTGGTCTGAATGTAGGACAGGTGCGCAAAATTTTGCCAGGTGCATTAAAGCATAGCTCTGATAAAACATCTGGTAAATTATAAAACCCAGTTGCACACTTGTGTAAAAACATCACATCAAGATAAGAGCGACATTGCTCCAAAGTCGGTAAGTTAGACATAGTACAGTGAGTTTCATATTCGTTAGCATGATATGAAATATGAGTTTTAAAATACAAATATTTTATGAATTTACGTTGAACATTTTTAAGTAATTCCTTATCTGATTTTTGCCGAGGGTTCCAGACAACAGAACCATACTCGAGACAGCTCCTCAAAAGGGAAGTATAATATTTAAAAATTTGAACCTGAGTAAAATTTTGAGAGTTACGTTTTATAAAATCTAATATTCTAAAAGATTTGTTTAAGTACATATATAAGAAATATGATCTGAAAAACTTAAATTTCAGGTTAAAAAACTCCCAAATCTTTCACTTTTTGTAGTCGATTAAGAAAGGTATCTAAAATGCAGTAGTCAAAATCAATTAAAAACCCTCTTGTACTATCGTTGACCTACTTTATTCCCAGCATTTGGATGCTATCTACTTGCGTTTGTAACATTTCGAATATATCGATATAATGGAGATCGACAACAAAAAGTCATTGGTAAATTGAAATTTATGAGTTACTGAAGTGTCACTGATGACATGAAATGACACCATATGTTCAGCATACGGGTCTCAGTTTACTCTGTTGAAACAATCAGTGTGCCTTGGTTAATACTGCCTGACAATTACGTTGATTCGGTTATCTGGAAATTAATCTGAGAAAATGCCTTCGGTCTTTATCTTTTATTTGTACATAACATAAGCTTCTTTCGATCACACTAAAAGATAAATGTGAAACATCGAGTGGATCATCAAAAGGGCCGAAGGAGTGCGACAGAAATGTAGTTCGGGACTCCACAAAAACCTAAGAATGGCCACTGTACCGAAAGTTTGTTAACCTGGGGACCGTACAAACTTAGGGTGGATGGCCACTACAATTTGGGTGAGGTTGTGAGTCTGAGGATATGACACTACTTTCCTTCTAAGGGGCAACGTCAAAAGTTCAATGAAGGATAAAAAACTTAATTCTTTAGTTTGGGGGTGGGGGGGGTTTTGACCTAAAAAAGTTTCTATCCTACAAATCGATTTAAGGTAAAAATTTTCAGGGGAATGAATATTTTGAAAAAATAGAGCAGAAATGCACACTTTCGTGTTGAATCCAGCGGAAGGAGTTGTTTTAACACAGTGCAGAGGCACCTGGCCTAGTTAGTGTAAACAATGCAGGCTGTTGGCTTCTGTTGCACCATAGACGGTAGTTTCTCTACTGTTTCTGGTTGCACTCGGAATTTATTTTTAATTATATCTTGCTACATTTCTGGTGCATGTGTAGTCCGCCTGAATGGAGCAGTGTGAACTGAGTTGTTACAACTACCAGGACAGACGAGATAGTTTTTATGCCTCTGGAAGGAGAAACCTGGACTTTATTGTTGTTGTTCTTGTTCATTCATTGATAAACTTCAAGTTTGTTGTTAGTATGTTGTATTTACATTGGATGAAACACAAAGTGTGTTCCAAATCTTAAGCCCCACTAGCTGTATCTTTTAGCATTATTTTATGATTTTACTTTCAAACTAAATAAGTTTGTGACAATGTAGTCATTTAGGTCTGTGTACACACTGCTGGGGCTATATATGCAATTTTGAACAAGATAAAGATTACACTGCGATTAAATGTTCGCCCAAACATTAAATCACAGCCCCATGCAGAAAAGCTAAAACCCTTGATACTATGCATATCTGCATTTAAATCTTCATATAAACTGCACAGAGTAGTCCAATGTAATGCATAGGGGTGAATGTTTTCAACTATGACATTGTATGTTCTGATTCCTTTTTAATATTACCAATTTTTGAAAATGCCAGGAAATCAAAATGACCGTTAATAAAATTTTAATTTACATGTCAAATGTTTCTGAAAGGAATGGTTTCCTAATGCAGTAAAAGCTCATATCTCTTCAGAGGGTAGATTTCAGAGAGGAAAGAATAGGTAGATAATTTGACGTCAACAAATTTCAAGAGTTACAGCTAGTGGGGCCTTAACGATGCATTACTTTATTTCGCCCCTAAATTGACTGATCCTTAGCTTCGCTTTACATAGAAAGGCCTGGCAACAGGTTCAATATAAGTCAATTAAGTTTCTAGGGGGTGGGGGGGGGTTTGGGGGAAACTAAGGGAATTAAGTTTTTTATCCTACATTGAACTTTTGACGTCGCGCCTAAGCTGTTTTATCTCGTTTTCGGTAGAGTCTGTCTTTTAGGAAAGTCCAGGCTTTGATAAAGTTCCATCTCTGTATCTCTCTCTGTCTCTCTGTCTCTCTGTCTCTGTCTGTCTGTCTGTCTGCCTGCCTGTCTGTCTGTCTGTCTGTCTGTCTGTCTGTCTGTCTGTATCTCTCTCTCTCTCTCTCTCTCTCTCTATCTCTCCTCTCTCTCTCTCTCTCTCTTCTCTCTCTCTCTGTCTGTCTCTCTGTCTCTGTCTCTGTCTCTCTCTGTCTCTCTGTCTCTCTCTCTCTCTTTGATGGATCGTCCTAAATCAGTTATTTGTGAAGCCCATGCACTTTGTATCCTTTTCTCAGTGCAGGAAGTATTCCAATATAACGCAGCTGCAAAAGGGGACAGTTATGTGTGATGGTAAATATAACGAGGTAATGTCTGTAGAAGGTAGCTTACCTTCATGAGTGTTTTCTGCGACTTGGTAGATCCACTTCTTATTGGTTTCGGTAACCTTCGGACTTGAATGGAGCCTTGCAGATAACTGACCAATCAGTGACTTTTTAATGTTGACAACTTCAGGATCTTCATCATCACTGTAGTAAACTCTGAGAATTTCTCCATGGTGGGATATTAACACTGAAAACCTGAAGTGTACAAGACGCGTGACAATACGTTTGGCCAAAATATTTGGATGGTGGAGAAATGTTCAGATTCGAATTTGATTTCTGTCCTTCAAAACAGAAATGTTGAGTAAATTTATTTTCTGGTGACGATATCTGCAATTGAAGCTCAGTCAACAGAACTTATTTTGCATTCTTTTCTTTGTCCAGTATATAAAAAAGTTTTTTCTGCTATTCCAACACTATTCCGAAATTCCTAATGTCCAAGTTGAATTCATCTCTCAACAATATGGTATGGCATGTTGTACGAAATGGGTACCATTCAAGGCTAATACTTTATACTTCAACATGATCTTTCAGAATGATAAGAAAATGCACTTATTTATTGAACAAAATGCACTTATTTTCTCTTTAAAAATGATAATTTCTTACCATTCATCTGTGTTGATGAGATCCGTCTCATGGGGCAATTGGTCTGAAAAGGGAAAGAATAAAAACGTGCGAATCTTTAAATTGTAAACGCTGATTTGAATGCCATGGGAGAAAATTTAAAGAGATGCCTGTCGAAAAATGATCTCGTTGTACGGTAGTATCAATGTGGAGGAAAATAAATTGATGATACCATCATTAAAATCCACTCCACTCACCGTACTGACTGTTTCCCGTAAAACGCTCTTTGAGGTCGTCAATTGTCACAACGCAGTGGAAACCTTCTTCCAGTTCTTCGATCAGGCGAAGAAATATCTGAAACACATATCAAGAGTCAAGACAACAATAAACTGCAATAATTACATGGGTGAAACGCTCATCTCTCTTGTATCAACAAGTAAAAGTAGGTTGAAAATTATGCTTGGTCAGTTTCCTTTACGGCGGTATATCCGTAATTTTTACCCTATGTGGAAGAAAGACCGTAAAAAGAGTACTTGTTTCCACGTCCATGGTATGCTGAGAGTGTGACAATACAGGACTTTGTCATAATCTGGTGACAGAATCTACAGTTTAGTAATGTTACCTTCTCGGTTTGGACACTGTGCTTTGGAGCATGAGGCAATCATCGGATATAGATGCAACATAGTGATAAAACCTAGCGTAAGATTTTCAAGGGAGAAATACATGACAAAGTATAGGAGAAAAAGAAACCTTTACAAAAGCAATGCTACGATAAGACCAGGACACCAAAGGCTGAAGTAGAAATCTTTATTAGCAATATCGTAGTCCAAAGCATTAAAATAAAATAATAACAACAAAATATTTCTGCTGAGATCAAGACACACCTTCTCCCAATCCCCTAGAATGGGCATTTAAGCTGAAATGTCCTTCACTGTAGCATTCGCATTTGGTACAAACCATCATTGAGCCAACGTTAGAGCAAAATATGGCCATCGTGACAGGCAAATGCACATTATCTTGTAGACACAAGCAAAGTCAGAGACATCAGCCAGATTTATGAAATACGCGGGATATTTCCCATACTTGGGTCAAAGTGGGACAACTGAAATAACACCGTTTATTGTGATATAAAACATCACGCAGCTGACCACCTGCACCGCTGTCGTAATATTTAATTGTTGGTCTACTACTTAACACGCATGATATGGTTCGTCACGCAATTCTTGTGTAAAGCAGATGTAATATGTGCTGTTTCTGTTATGCATGTGATCATAACAAAACTCAATAGCGCAGTTTTAATCAGAGGTGAAAATAAACGAACCAATTGCAATATTTAACTGGAACATTTGATAAAAAAATATAGATATGTTTCAAAATGAGTATTGTTCTCAATTTCGTTAATTGCTTGAGTTTGTCCTGAATTTCCGTTCTTTTGTATAAAAATGCAACTTTAAGGTATCAATAATTTGTACATTTATATTACTATCTATATTCGCTGCTTTTGTTGTTATTTTTTAATCTTTAAATACCTTCGCAAGAAATCTATGAAATCAGTAATACCTCATATGTGTTGAATAAGCCTTGCTGTACCGTTAGCCGATCTGGAGATCTTTGAACTCTCACGAAGAACTTTGCCCCTCCTAACACCTGATAATCACATGAGGTGACATCTTCATCACGAATCAATAACATAGCTATGTTACCAAAATTAAAGCTGTTACAGCGCATATGGTGGTAGAAGCGGTGCCTTTTTGACGGTTTAGAGGCTTATTAGAATAACTAAGAAGACAGGTGCCGCAATCCAGAAAAATGCCGATGCATTTTTTCTCACGTCGCTGATACGCTTGGAGTGTGAGAAGGCCAGTATGGAATCGATTTGTTCTCTCTCAGTCCATTTGAGTGCGAGATTCTATTAATTTCAGTGTAGGTGGAGAGACACCCGCCCCTTAAGTATGTTATCTGGCGATGTGCTCGGAGGCCATGTTAAGAGTTGCTATCCGAAATGTACACTTGTGTAATGTTGTGGTCCACCTGATGACACCTTATACGGGGATGCTGTGCATGGGGCAAAGTATCCATCGTCGTCGCTGGTGATGGTGAATCGATCAAGCACCTAGCCACGCGACTAGTTTGATCAGTTAAGATTGTCGAAATCGCAATGTGACTTTGAGATTTATAAGTATCGATCAATATTGATCGGACGGGTTATAAGCAATACACGGGTACATTAAAATTTTGCCTGCATGAATTTGATGAACAGACAAATGTACACGTAAACTATTCAACATGTTAGTAAAACTATTTTAGTAAGACAACTTCTAAATCTTCAACATGACGGACGTAAAATTTATTTCGAATTCCTAATTGAATATTAAAAAGCCTAGAGCTGTAACTTTTGATGCATTTTTCACTATGTTTGCTTTGAATGTCAACTACTGTGTCTTGTTCTACTCTAAAAAATCATTTTGTGATACATGGCTTATTAACTCAACCTGTGGGACCGCATATATTGTTATTGTTAACAGGCGAGTCTGATCCGGGTTCAGTCGTAAACAATAACGGTCCAGTTGAAACGAATAGGCAGACTGAGTGTTGATGAGCTGAATATTGTGCAATTTGCTTCGGGGAGTAGAAAGAGATCTTCCAATTAATACATAAAACAAAAAGGTAAAAAAGTCATTAAAGTTAAAGCCACGTACAAGCCCTCTTAATAAGGAAATGAAACACGATTTTTCCCTCGTCTGAAATGCAGTGTTTACTACGAAATTTAATGATTTGCGAGATTAGTCATAGTATATGTGCTTTGACATCGTCGCCAAGATTACCTTGGTGCTTCTGACAGAGCAACTGTTACAGAGACACGGAGACAGAGGGAGACAAAGACGCACACATATACGGAGGCAGAGAGGATTTTTGCTGCCTGAGGGGAGCAATTTTCATACCACCACATGCACTTTAGACTCTTGCGAGGGGAACCATAATTGACCAATTTGAAATCAAATATAATTAAGGTTTGATAACTTCTTTTCCTCTCCTTTTCCTGTTTCCTTCTTCCTGCTTCTTTCAACTAAATTTGTCGTAGAGGACATCACGTACAACCATTGCCACTGGAGAGGGGTGAGAACCAAAAGGTCGAACAAACATAGATTAAGAAAATTAAGATTATATTCATTTCCTCTTTCCTGTACCTTTTTCACAATTTCCTTCTTCCTGCCCTATCACCCGCATTACCCTGGATGTGAAAGCAACACGTGGCAAAGTAGTTGACGTTAAACCACCAGTACCATTGGAAGTCATCTTCAACGACGTGAAATACAAATGCATTATGAAAAACAATGCTCACATTTCTGTTTCTTTCGACTCCTATAACAAACATGTCCACAGAAATCGTGGCTTATTCTTAAAATATTCGATGTGTATGTTGGTTTTGTGGAGTGAACGTGGTTTGAGTGAGCTGCATAAGTTGGGGCGCTTTCACTTTGATAAGGCTACGACGGCAACAGACTCAAGGCATTGTCACATGTCATTATAGTAACGGTGATACACTTCAACAATTAGTTTTAAGTCAGCAAAAATGCCCTGGCGTTTACTTCTTGACATTGTATATCACATTGGTGCACATATATGAAATCATACTGAGAAGACATTACTAAGCATTAAGCTCCAGCACCATGTTTGTCCTGTGTGTAGACTTTTCTCTATCTTTTGCCATATTTAAAAGAACAAACAGATCATGAAAAATACGCCAATTCCGATTTCAATACTATTTTCGTTAGCTAAGTGTAATTTGAGAAAGATGTCCAATATTTAGAAATTCCCCTTGCAGTGCATCTAATTCATTACCAAGTCAGATGGTCGACAGTTCTCGTACATTGGCGACGGTAAAGACTTGCTCGAATAAATTGGCGGGCACCGCTATTAGTGTGGTATGCGATACCCTAAAATTAAATGAGCACTATCTCTTATCTGTCGTAGGCATGCAACCTTCCACGTAAAGCTAGTAGTACCTGACATTTTTTGTACATACTTACAGGGTAATACGGAAAATTAGCTTGCTTCTCTTCCCGCAACTAGTGCAAATTGATTTTTGATAATGGTATGTATTGAAGGTAGTATGCGCCTTGAAAGTTAAGGACTTCGTCGTTTTGCTCAAGCTTTCCTTACTGAAACTTTCAACCATTCTTGTAGCTTACAAACTCAAGAACAAAAATAAGGGGTGACCGTGCAAATTGTGGTGCTAGAAAAACAAACAACTTGACATTTAACGATATTTGAAATTCGAAATGGTCGCCATCTCTGTGTTAAATCTCTATGGGGAAAATAAAATCTTCGAACTTCAAAAAACTAAGACGGTGCAAAGTTTTCTCAATCTAATGAGACATCCAAAAGTGGTATACTATAAAAGTATTGGGAAAATGTGTCTGAATATCGATTCCCTTGGTGCATTCTATCTTAACACCCCAACGTCAGGAAAATGGTTGTAACATATAAATATTCTGATATTCAGAAGATCCTGTAACCTTCACCCTGCCGTGAACGACATTAAGTAGTTAATACAATGTGCACGAAAAAAGCGTTAACAGGCTCAAATATCCCGGTACAGCGCTGAAGAAAACGTCCTTTGACTCGAGCAATTAGTCTTGTAAATAAATTAAAGGTGTAAGAACAGCCGTGAAAACGACATTGTCGACTTTCTTCGTTGAGAAAAATTACACTTTGTGTAATCCCTCGACCTCATAAAGGATTATACTCGTAAGTGTAATCACTTCCACAGGTACACTGTATATAAATTGTGTATTTTCTACGATGATTTAGGTTAACCACACTCAGAGTTCATGTGGACAAACGTCGATTTCAGTGCTGTGACCATCGTTGCTTTCACACGTACATTATTTGGATGAAAGGGAGTATACCAACTCTTTTAAACATCCCCTGGTTTGTATCTAATGCAATGCGACTTTACTCAGTTAAAGTCCAACGAAATCTGTCCAATACAAATCAAGATATTCATTTCTGCAGGGAAGGCATTGAAAATATTGTAGTTGGTTGCACTCAAAAGATTATCAATGAAAAAGTTATTTCATTTTGTAAAGCTGCATGCGTTTTCGAGTCAGCCCAGGTCCGCGCATGAAGTACACTTGCTTTACATGAAAATATATATTTGTTGATTTTCGGAATGTACGAATATTTTCCAAAAAGGTAATATCGTATTCTCGGAAATATTTCGAGGTATAGCCGTTTTGTTTGCATATTAGAGCCATGTAAATATTGAACCATGTTTTATTCTTACAAACTCTGCAAGGGCAGATCTCTCAAAGGAGTGTATTCGCATAATTGCTATAAAAAATTTCGTCGAGGTACTGTGCTCCACACCATACGATGGCTCAGCTCACATTTCACAAGCCAACTTATTGTAGCATAAAAGATATACATTGTTGTTAACCAAAAGGCTACTCACCTTCGCCTTATATTGAAACACACCAGTATGTTGAATACTCACATCTCCCTCGTACTGGTAGACGTATATTGTATTAGGTTTGATAGAAATTAATCTATCTGGGTTGTATAGGGAAACACTATGTACCGGTGCTATCAGCACTGAAAGAAGTAAAGAACAGATCTTGTCGGAGTGCGCATCAACATCTTTGATGCGCCGTACAGATCGATTTGCTTCGTTGTCTGCGTGGGTTCTGATATACTTTAGTTCTGATGTCAATCAAGTTAAATACGGACCAGTGCGTACCAGGAAGAGACAATCAGCATTAGAACAATGTGTACTTTGATGTTTCGTTCCTATTTACGTTTCCTCTACGCTGGTATGCTATGTACAAAGTCACCATTTGAGATTATAAATCATTCTACAGTCTGACAACATCTAGATAGTCATGGAATGGAATATTGTCTTATTGATTACTACTAATTTTATCTCTGAACATATTGTCCATTCGCAAATGACAGTATATAAGGGAGGTGATAATCGGCGCGCTTTGATTTGGTTGGAGCGAATCACTATCAAACATCGTCAGGGTGAGTTTCTATTACGTTATTTAACATTTCGTACAAACCTTTGATGTCAATTAACATTCAAATATGACGCACCATTTCAATGGTGTCTGTATTTCGATCTATCAGTACAATCAACGGTTGTGCGAGATACTATATTTTAAGTCTGTTTTAGTTGAAGGACAGGTACCAGTGCTTCATGTACTTTAAGTTAAGTGCTTTCTGCCTCTGTCGTAATCGTTATCGACTCTATCGTCAATCGTCAACACTCTGCCAACGACCGACGCAAATGGAGGCACGGTATCCTACTTGGTCTATCGGCAAAGCGAGCCAAATTTGCCAATACTTTCTGAAATTTAAGTCTGTTTTTGAATCTGAACTCGCAGCATTTGCTGAAACGCAGCAAAGGTTATGGATAGAATACAGAAATGCGGGAAACAGAAATAAACAGTAAAAAACTGAGAAATAATTACCAGCGAATATCTCTCTATCAATGGGTTTCAAGCGCTTTGAATACGGTTTAAAATTTCCAAGTCAGATCTAACACACTTATGCTATGTTCTCTCGAATTTGAAATATCATACATTTTTACTATATCTTACATGCTCAGCATTAAATGAGTTCACAATTTACAACGATTATAATGATGTAGAAACCTTCATTAATTTCGATTTGATGGGGACGGCTATTTTGTGGTCCCCTGATTAATTCTAGAAGAGTTGTTGGCGGCTCAACCGCAAAATATAGTGATTTTTGATCTTAAAACTGTCCTAACATCCCAGTGAATCATACAAAGTCTCTGATATTCAGCCTTTAGTTTAACAATCAACTTATTCATCTGTCATAGGTAGATATGTAGATAGGTAGGTCCTTTGATTTTATTTTCTGGTTAGTAGCATGATCATCATCATTGATGTAGGGATAAATTACGACAAAATTGCAATATGTCCTGACAAAATTGAAATTTGCATATAATGATTATGTTAACACTCTAAAGCTTGAGAAAGCGGTTCATGTAATGGAAGGACGGTCATCAACAGTAGAAAGGCCTACAACTTTGTCGATCTATATAGAGCCAGCCCGCATGGAGAGGTAACCATTCAAGCTTTACCAACCTTGACTATGTCTGACAACTGTTGCTTCCGAGCAAATTCAATTCATGAGCTTACAAAGACTGTAAAGTCTTTCCTTTGCATAAGTACTTACTGTAAGATATTTACAGTATTTGTATAGTCTTTTATTGATGATTATGGGTTTTGCTATAATGTCCGCTGATTTGCACAGACACATGTTACAGTTTGTCATATTTCTATTTAGACATTCGGACAATTAAATTTCAATATAACTCCATTGGGCTGCATGCTGTTGCGGATCCGCAGGGACCATGGTACCACGTTGTCCGATGCATGCATGGTCCCGCAAGGGGTCCGTGCCATCTTCCTGGCCTCCGCGACGCCATGCGTCCCCGCCGTGGCAGTAGACGCATCCTTGGTACATGTTGCCCTCCCTTGAGGTCATTCAAATCTGCGACCGCTTCACGGAAAGGCCGCCACGAAGCCTGGATGTTCCATCTCCCCTGGATGTCGGCCAAGCCCTGTCTCCGTGTTATTTCTTTGCGTTAATCATGAATTATTTCAACAAGGGTAGTTTTGTGCTAAGGGAGCTTTCAGTAATTACAGGTGGGGGTGGGGCGGGTCACTTTTTAGAAAACTGTCCAAGGGGGAGGGTCTTTTGTTATAAACCTATCTTTTGGGGGAGGGTCACTTTTAACAGAACCTGATTTTATGGTCAACGCTTCGACTGTCCATGTGATATTTCCTCATAGGAAATCATTGACGAAATACACAGATTTTTTAAAAAAATATACATTCTTTATCGACAAGCTTCACAAACAAAGAAGATGCATTTGGTATCCTACATTAAACACCTTGAACAGTTAAAACTGATGCAAGACAAGAGACGAAAACATATGGGACGGGTGGAAAAGTGTATATCAATTATCAAGTACATCAATATCAATAATCAAGAGAACATCAATATACATATTTACCTAGTTTTGTATTGGAAAATATATTCATAGTTCCCTCAAAGACCAACATGTATAGTGAATCGATATTTCGGTGAAATCTAAAATTCAATTTCTTTTCCACACATCCACTTGTAACCACCCTAGTCTAATATCAATAATCAAGCATACATAAATACACAGCTTTACCTAATTTTGTATTGAAAAAAATTATTCATAGTTCCCTCATAGACTGCCATGTAAAGGACGGTGAATCAACATTCGGTGAAATTCCAAAATCCGATTCCTTGTACACACATGCACGTTTTACTTTCCAATTCAAGCACAGTACATTTACCTATATTATCAAACATATATAAATGCACTGATATAGCTTGTTTTGCGGGGGAAAATTGTCAATAATTTGTCTGATAGACTCCCATGTATTATGATTCTACCTTTTTGGGTGGAGCACTATATCAGCCACATATTGCCTTCTTTCAGTTGCGCAAAACATGGTGACCCCCAACATATGTATGACCCTTCAAAAATGCTTCCGTGATAAATTGCGACCCTCCCTCCGAAAACGCCAGCTCCCTCATGTAATTTCTGTCCCTAACTGACACAACAATGAAACCAATTGTTATGTAAATTGGCTAATACCGGTTCAGTTATTCCTGGGAAGAATACTGCAATAATTAGGGGGGGGTCAAGTTTTAGAATGTCGGACAAGGAGAAAGGTCACATTTTAGACAAGAGGATAAGAGGAGGGACACATTTTACTGTACAGGTGTGCACGGTATTCCCCCCGGCCCACCCCCTGTAATTATAGAAGGCTCCCTAAATGATGACTTCATACTAGCATTGCAGTGGGGACATGATTTTTCGATACAAGTCATGGGTAGAGTGAATTAAATGGCATAATGTTCAACATTAGATTATATGACAGTGCATTCACGCCACTGCATCGTCCTGATCGGACGATAGCACACGCATAAAAACAGGACCCTTGGCAAGATTTGAAGCTTAATGCAGAGATATTGACGTTAGAACTAAACAAATTAATCCATTCCGAGCATTAGCAGTTTGATTACATTAACAATGTTGTGTTATAAACTTCCTTATCAATGCTTCACTTTTCGTCCTCCGTGTTGCTTCCACTGCAATAAGTCGAAACTGAGTGCCATCTATCCTTCACATCAATAATACTCATTCCTTGGTGCTGGATTTCCGTTTGACGACGATCGCTCAATATTTGATTATCTTTTTGTCATGCTGAAACTACAGAAGAATCACCTTTCAATCCATCAACGTAAATCCTATTACAATAACCCCTTCCACAGAGGGATATGAGCTGATTTGGTATATTTTGCTTCATGTAGCACGCACTGCTAGGTGACGGCTATATGTCGTGCATTGTACCCAAATATTGTGTATGCCCGGGATTATTACTTAATTCATGGCAAATGATACCTACTAACCTTACCCCTATATTAAACACATTGAATATTCTCATGTCTCGCATATTGATAGATGAACATTGCACCAGGTTTGATTGAAATTAATATATCTGGGTTGTGTAGGGACATACTTGTACGGGTGATGTAACTACCAATAGAAGTCAAAGAATAGGTCGTGTACAAATATGCATCAACATCTTTAATGCATTGTACACGTGGATGTACTTATTTGTTGGTTTGTTTTGGTTCTGATATTCATATCATAGTTCAGATAACAATTGAGATTTACAAGGACAAACGCCAACCAGGGGCCCAACAGACAAGCAGCATGAGGACCATCTTTGTTATTGTAATTTGACGTTCCATTCCTGTTTACGTTTCCTCTACGCTGGTATTCACCGTCTGACGACATATGGCATAGATAGTCTGGCTGATTAAAATTTAATTTGCTTTTTTGGACCGTCTACTCTGTGAACGGCGTCACGTAACTATGCCATCGTAAATGGCACGGATGACATCTGCGAAATGTATTAGCTGACACTGCCAGGCCAAAGCTTTACATCTGCTTCGTACATCAAAGTAGACAAGCCGAAATGAAAATAACATGTGCGAAACAACACATGGGAATTCCGTTGTGTTGATCGCGTGTTTTTGAGAAACGCATTCTTTGGGAGTCCATTCCTCATTTGACATTGATAACTTTACCAATACCGAGAGAATACTTTGAAATAATTGCAGTCATTAAAGGTCGACAGACATCTAGGTGGAAAATATAACGCATATTAAATTAGGATTCATAGAATAGAGCATTTTGTCTTTGAAGCTAATCTTATCTTAGACAATATTGTCCAATTGCCAATTATGAGACAACATAATAAGGAGGGTGTCCTTCCGCATGGATAGATAGGGTTGGTGTCAGTTGCCATCGAACACGTCTTTTACAGAGTGATTTACCATTACGTATCCGATATTTCTTATAAAACATTGACATCAATTAATATTTCAATATTTAACATTAGTCTTATTGTCTCTGTGGTATTACACGATATTTCATCAGTACTATCTGGGGGTATATCTTTGTGAATGTTACAGAGATTGTGAACTTTGCTTTGGTATTTACATAGCAAATGATACATGATACTATATATTATACATTATGATGCATTTGTCAAATCAAACTTACGTCACTCTTGCACAATTCCTTAAAAATTATGTATGTATGTATGTATGTATGTATGTATGTATGTATGTATGTATGTATGTATGTATGTATGTATGTATGTATGTATGTATGTATGTATGTATGTATGTATGTATGTATGTATGTATGTATGTATGTATGTATGTATGTATGTATGTATGTATGTATGTATGTATGTATGTATGTATGTATGTATGTATGTATGTATGTATGTATGTATGTATGTATGTATGTATGTATGTATGTATGTATGTATGTATGTATGTATGTATGTATGTATGTATGTATGTATGTGTGTGTGTGTTTATGTATGTATGTATGTATGTATGTATGTATGTATGTATGTATGTATGTATGTATGTATGTATGTATGTATGTATGTATGTATGTATGTATGTATGTATGTATGTATGTATGTATGTATGTATGTATGTATGTATGTATGTATGTATGTATGTATGTATGTATGTATGTATGTATGTATGTATGTATGTATGTATGTATGTATGTATGTATGTATGTATGTATGTATGTATGTATGTATGTATGTATGTATGTATGTATGTATGTATGTATGTATGTAGTATGTATGTATGTATGTAATTTTTTAACTGTGTTGTTACTGTCTTTGTTTCATTGTTGTGCTCTTTGTTAGTTTCTTTTTCTTTTGCTGGAACTGTAATTGGGCGAAAGCCCGTTGTCCCAGCCAGTAAATAAATAAATAAATAAATAAATAATGTATGTATGTATGTATGCATGCATGCATGCATGCATGCATGCATGCATGTATGTATGTATGTATGTATGTATGTATGTATGTATGTATGTATGTATGTATGTATGTATGTATGTATGTATGTATGTATGTATGTATGTATGTCTGCCCGCCTGTCTGTCTGTCTGTCTGTCTGTTTATCTATCTCTATCTTCGTTATTCACATTTTTGCAGTCGTTCGATTGTTTATACTGTGTTGCTATATTCAAGCACCATTCATGTGCGAACTTACTGATTCAACGTAAAATGTATGGTTTGACGTGTGGAAAGAGTATCTACGTAAGACATGTAATTTCACTTTTTTCCTTTCCAAAGGTTTCGATGTGTAATATGTTTGTTTTATATCTTCGGAGTCCCGCAAGACACCGATACCCTAACTGAGGATTGATAAGGCTTGATTTTTTTCTATTTGCAGGTACATGTTTGATAACTTTGCACCATGAATGGGAAAATTTTCGGAAGATATATAGTGTTTGTAACCTCTCTATGGATTCTCTCAGTAATCAACTTCAATGGTATCGAGGCTGGTAAGCTACAGTTGCATTAATTTCAGTTATATTATACCTGTACATATACCTGTACCTATACATCACGCTAGAGATCTCACCCAAACTTTCAAACCTTGGCTAGCTAACCTTTCCACAGTACAAACGCTTTCAAAGATTATCTTCAGTCATGCTTTTCATAGCATTTAGCTGCAAAAGTATCATTCGTCTATGTTGTTTAATATCTACAGGTTGCAAATCGGACTGGAAATTGAGATCGGGTAATTGTTATTATTTTTCGAGAAGCTCAAATAAGCTGAACTGGCAAGCAGCCGAAGCCGAGTGTCGGAAAGATTCATTTGCGAACCTTGCAAGTATTCACAGCAGATCGGAAGACGTAAGTATGACGCCAAATTGATAATTATAATTTAAATTGCTCTTTTTTTTGATGAAACAGCTAAATGCTTTGATAAAATGTACCGTAGGTCTGCCTAAGTATCCTCCTCGGGATCGTTTTATTGTAGCATTCCGACACTTGGATTCGTATACAAAATGGATGCAGTGCATATAGTAAGGAAGGCGTTTTATAGAAAAAAATGTATTCGCTCTCATGAAGTTGTTGTGTACTCTTGTATACATGTATTTTTAAGATCTTTCAGAAAATTACATTATGAGAGATATGTAAAATTGATAATGTCAGATGTAGGGATGGCGACGTTTACAATTTGCTTTTTATCTCCCGTGCTCGTTTAATAATGGTTGACACATTTCACCTTCACTTCATGCCTACACCTGATTTTAATAGGACTGATAACTGTGTGGATGATTGATTTGTATGGTGAAGTTACACGGGTAGATATGGTAATGGAGTGTAAGGAATTCTTCGAACTTAAATAGTCTACTCAAATAGATTGTGCAATGGATTATGAAATTGACTCTTAAAACAGAGTGTCTTTATTTGGATTTTATTTTTAACAATTGTAGGATAACTGTATTGACACTTGACCGAGACACTTTGACAAAGGACAACTTGATTTCTAAAATGATAAAATGTTATGTGACATTTTTCCATTTCAGGGTCTACCTTAAGTTTACTCCTGACAAAAAAAAGAACAGGGACTCAAATTATAATCGTTGTCGTTTGTGTCGTCCTGTGTGTACTTTGAACCGACATCGAAGCACCAGAAAGTGATATATGTAATCGGGAAATCGCCATGTAAAACTTCTATAGCCAAATATTTTTGTTAAATGCACATTCTATTGTTTAATGTGATCAAGATCGTATACCTTGTACCTATTTCTGTCCTTCAATTCCACCCAACACTCTAATAAGTATAAACCTGTCTCCCCATTCTTGTAACGTTTTTGAAAAGTTCAATTTTTACTTTGGATGCCCATAGCAGTTCATGTTCAAGCCTATTGGAATGTATAGAGATACCTTTGTTTAACTCCATTTGTTATTCAGAGTGTATTCCCTTTCAACCACCTTGGCAATTTTGAATCAAAACATGTTCCGTACATTTTATTTATAATCAAATAATGACATTTTCGTGAAAATAACCATCACAACGCCTCCTTTCTTTAACGGAAAATCGTCCCTAAGAAACATATCAGAGAAAAAGAGACATGAAACTGACATGTATCAGCAATACTCATTGAGATTGCAAATGATTGCTTTGAATTGTTCATTTGTGTTTTCGCGTTTGACAAGCAAAGTGGCATCTTGCTATCCAGCTGGCGATGTTGACTGTAAAATTGTTACAGATGCTGGAATAATGAGAAATGATTTTGATGGCTAGTGTCTCTGCTGGTTTAATTGTTACAAAAGTCTAACAGATTTTACATACGGTTTTCAGGACTGGATACATGGTAACATCTATGACAGTGCATACACAGGGTTTAATGATAGACAGCATGAAGGTGTTTGGGTCTGGAATGATGGAACCAATGTCGTATACACGTGAGTAATAATCTCAGTTCAGTACATCTTCTAAAAATTATGACAAGACGTTTCAGTAACGACAAAAATGTTTCCGATGAGTCTCGGTCCAGCCTCGGGGATAGCAGACCACATGATTTTAACATAACACTTATTTACGTCCACGTCTGATACAGCTGCCTGGTTCAGATCTTTGCTACGTTGGTTGACGCCACAGAGTAGTTCCAAATTTAGTAAAATCTCAATCTGGTGGCCTAGTAATAAACAATTACCTCACTTATCGGTAAAATTACAGTCAAAACCTTTCGCTCGGTCAGAATTGTGCAATTGCTTCAGTGCTATACTGACTGAGGCACTTCAGTGCCATTAGCTTTGTTTGCGGGCCATACATAGAACAAACATAGTTTGTACAATACGTCAATTATAGTTGAACTATTGGACAATATTCTCGATTCCGTACAAACATACTGTGGACAAACAGGTCGCATCTTAACATGACTATTCTCATCCCGCTCTAAAAGGAACCCTTATTCCTGAGTCGAGCAGTACTTAATCGGTCTGAAATCTGTCACTGTCAAAATTGTATGCCGTTTCAACTTCTTCTGCATAACGCTGAAAAGCAACTTTTTCCGATTTTTAATTTATCACAAATCCTTTGCCGTTGTTCATGATAGCTCTCAGTACCTTGAATGAAAATTTCCATAGCTCGGTTGTGCCATTCTATTTCTCCACGATGACCTAGAAATTGTTTAGCTATGTAAAATAATCGCAATCATACCAATCCGTAATCCCATAACACTAGGTCAAAATTCGTAATACAATAGTTGTAAACATACAGACACAAAAAGCACAGAACAGACAGTGAATAACCGGTACACGAACAAAGTCAAAGTCATGAAAGAAAGATATATGGACCTCTGGCCAAAAGACCAAGAAGTGACGTCAGGTGTTTCGAAAATAGTAAGCGCAAACGCTGTTGTATGGTATGTGCCATCCTTGTATATAAGGAGTTTTATAATTATTTTCTGCTTGAGAAATATAATGGATGAACAGCCCTGGTAATTGCAGCCTGAGAAGCTGCCAGTTTCAGAGACCTTGCCTTACCTTGTTTTCTTGGGGTTCTAATGTCTGTCTTGAGTATTTTGTCTGATGCTACGGGACAAACAATGAGTCAATCGAATTAAGGACCGCTGTATCATAGAGTGAGAGTCCAATTGTTTTTGAAAAAAAGAAAAGCCTGCGCACGAAGCTGTCAATCTATTTGAACTATTAAAGCAGAATGACCAGGCACTGAGATGTCGTTGTCAATTATATAAGTCAAAACGAGTTTTCTAGAAAATCAAGCGATGTAACAGCCCTTACTTTTCAGGAAAACAGCAAAACTAAAAATGAAAACGGGTTCTAAATTGCTCTAAAAATGCCAGCACCAAAAGATCAGATGTAGTTAAAACAACACCGATAGATTCACACAAACATCTTACCGTTAATGACGTGTTCTGAGCCGGATATGTGTGGATAGGTGGTATTGGTCTGACTACGTCTGACCTTCCAGGCGATTTTCAACTGCCACAGAGTTGATTTATTTACTGATATTACTACCTAGACAATAATTACGCCAGACAGTGTTGGCAACTGCTCAATAAAAACAGGATGTCTAGTTCCCGTATTGCCAAGGTTCAACGTAAACCACTGTATATTGCAACCATATGGGCTTACCATAGTTGAGCTGCATTGTGTACTTGGGAGTTCTTTTATATTTATATATCTGATTGTATATACGTATCTGATTGTATTGAAAGCAATTGGGAACCAGGCGAACCAAACAATGGAAACGATCGAGGCCCCGGATGGTTCAAGGATCCCCAGGATTGTGGACAAATCATTTACCACAATGGACGATGGGATGATTTCTATTGCTCTGATTCTCTAACCTATGTGTGCAAGCGAAAGTCAGGCAAGTAAAGACTCCAGTTATTACATAATTTTGATTTAAGACATGATTCGGTGATATGATTCTGGTAAATAGCATTCATTGATTACCAAAGCAGATGACTTTGAACAAAGTTTGTCATTAATGTTATCCTACTTTAATTTGTATATGTATCATATTCCACAGTACAAAGTCGAGGTTTTTGGCCATTTTTCACCATTAAAACCTATCCAAAAATACACTACAAAGATGCCACTAATACTACTCATAAAAAGTGTATTGATATCATAATATGTAGGAAATACTTCACAATACTATCAGAGCTGGAGCCATGACTCTAATAAAATTTAATTGTGTTCATATTCCTTTAGAAGCATATTGTGACTCGAATCCATGTCATAACAATGGAATTTGTGATGACTGTTGGGATGGAAGCTGCAGCCGGAGCACTTACTATTGTGACTGCGATCACATTCCATATTATGGAAACCAATGTCAAACCGGTAAGAACTTTGTTTCAAAATGAAAGAAAACCCTTGAAATTTGACACAAATAGCATAGAGATCCCAATGTTTAATGTCATTTATCGATTCGTATCGTCCGAACCTATATTCATCATTAACACGTCCCTCAACATCTTTTTGATCTACTTAGCATGTAAAGAAATATTACACTGCAGCGAAATAGCCTGCACTAGCAGTGACGACCAAAGATGCATTGGGAAATGTGAGTACGATTACGAATGTCCAGACACAACAGATTGGACGACATGTGAACGTGCCTATGATCTCGTTGATTCGGATGGCTATCCTGATAGATATTGCAGACGTAAGTTCCTATACATCATCAACTGCTTGAATAGAGTTGCCATGTCCAGTCAAGAATATATATTGAAAGATCGTTTTTGCAGCAGGCGTATTAAGTTTGTGAGTAAAACATTTTTATGTGTCAGAAAAATCTACAGCCACTGAAAAGATGAAGCACAGGGACATAAATTTGTTAATGATTCTTTGTAAAGGCTGTAACATCTCTGAATGTAATAATCTCCATAAATGTAATATTACCCACAATTTTAATAAAATCAACCACAAGTGTTATAAAACAGCTAACCATTAATGTAACAAACCGGAACCACAAATGTAATAAACAATTTTAACCATAAATGTAATAAAACTCAACCATAAATGTAATAATATTGAACTTGTATATATGATCACATGTTTATCAATGCCCTGAGTAAATGATAAACTTTAATAAGACTAGTGTAATGTTATTGTTACTTTCCTGAAATTAGGCTTCCTTTCCAAAACACAGAATAGAATACTTTGAGAACACTATTAGAGTTACCGATCAAACCGTTAGATAATGGAAGTGGAACAGCAGTTCAAGACACTAATGATGAAATAGTAAGGAAGCGTCAAATAGCTCTTAACCAGTGATACCACACAAAGTTTATCACAGACGACGACTCAGAACAAACAACGTAACAGAGAAATATACAACGAAAACATGCTGGCGAAAACATATATCTATATTTCAATCTAGTAAACACTGTACGAACACTACCTCGAACACAGTAGAAAAAAATTAGATTAATTATGCAACAGAATTTATCCACTGAAGATGTATTTGAGGCGACTGATGAAGAAAATATGGCACATTTTCGAAAAAACAGTGTTAAGTTAAAGCTTAAGGGTCGTAGTATTATACAGTCTCTCTACTCTGGAGTAGAGACTGCACTGACATGCAGATTACAGCTGTGATTCGCCGTGGTAAATCAGTTCTATACACTTTCAAAATACACAAAAACACTAAAAGTTCTTTGCCGGTGAGCCTTATACGATAATCCCTTTTGTGATCTTTCGTGTCTTTAAAGTTGTGATGTGATTCAAATTTGTCGATTCGGTCGTAAATTTAGAGCAAATAGACCACACTACGTTGAACTACTTACTTAGGAAATCCTCTATTCACTCCAATCACACAAAATAAGCTGTACAGAACAATTGAAATTGACCTAACTTTGATCGCTTCATAATGTTTCGGAAATACACATTCATCGATATGATAAAGTACAACTTTGCAATCGATTTTATGATTGGTTTTTCTGTCCCATACATCACGACACTAGGCCATATATCGACGCAGACTGTAAGCAGCCGTTTCCAGTCATTGTCGGTGCATCTCGAACTTTTTACCTTGTGCGCCCGCTCACGCTCTGGAACATTGGTATAGCGGTTATCGGATGTGAGGCGGGGTCATAAAACACGGTTCTTGCCACAATGGCTATACCGGTGTTTTCGCAAAGAACTGTAGAAACTCGACATCGACGTGGTGTAGTAGACGCATGCTACTCTTTTTCCGGCCCCATCTTTCAATCTGGCCAAAAATTATTTGGCGAATTATTTTTGCTGCTTTTTGGCGTTTTCAAGCTAAATCCGTCGGAAGATACTTCAAGTTCCCGACTGTTTGCCAATGGAATCCAGGTCCACTAGACGTTGCGGTATCGCATACGTTACCATTCACCAAATGATAGAACTGACACTTCAAGTTTTATACGCTCGTAATATTACACTTTAATGTGAGTTACGTACCACAAAACAAATTATTCGATTATTAAATCTATTAACTCAAATAAGATCCGTCCCCGAGCTCCTGTTATTGGTCCAATCTGCAAATGAAATTGGTATGGATTTTTGTGTAAATTCAAACCGCCGAAATATGCAGATCAATTTTGATCCAAATTGCAACTTTAACAGCTCCTGGCCTAATCTCCAGATAACTATAAATTTTTCCGAAAATATTTATATAAAAACATCAAAACGTTTATAAAATATGAAGTACATAGTTGTGTTTAGCGACGAAAACTACTTAACCAAAGTCAGGAGCTAAAAGATTTAATTGTTTGTATGATATTTAGTTCATATACATTAGGATGTGAATTGCTATCATTCTGACAATGATTAATAATTCGGTGTTCTAAAATGTTCAATACATGAAAACGAGTATTTTGGTGTCAATATACAGAAACTACAGAAACGAGGAAGATTTGATGCCAAGTCAGTCATAATTATATATTTAAAAGAAGGTGTCATTACAGCACATTGAGCCAAAGAGAGTATCTCCCCTCTTCTGTCTATGATTGAACCAATTTAAGATTCAAGTTTTTCTATATAGCATGTAAAATGTTTTTTATTGTACGATTGCGAAAAGGGCCATTGTGAAAACATGGTTCTCGTACAAGAATTTTGAGTAGACTTACAAGAATATATGTTAGTTTGAACGAATATAGATGATACATTAATGTTTGTCTCGAAGCCATAGTAGCAAAAGTGGAACTCTACAAAGTAAACGACTTTAACATATTCCACATTAGTTTAAAATACCACTTTAATTTGAGTACGTTCGTATCAATCGCTATGCCATCAATAAGTTATAATAAGCAATACTGTACAGAAATTAATGGGCCCTCTAGTGATTTATTAATCAGGATACTTTGAAACGCGAGAGACAAGAAATTGATCGATTATAATTATTTATTAACAGTATATACAAATGTAAAATGCTGATCGCTTGCTAACGCAAGTAGTGGTTTGTTTTTACCTGTGAATTCACTTTTGATTTGTGCAGATATGTAATACAATTCTCTGGCTAAACTACGTGACTGTGTTTCAGTGAGCGAGTATTTTAATCAGATACTTTAGCGCGAACAGTCATATGTTACATAAGGATACTTTTCGACGAAAAACTCACGTGGAGTATCTGCAGCTCGGAAACGCCTACCTACAGGTCACGAGAAAACTACAAGCAAAGCTTGATTCGAAACATTTCAAGTGATAATGAATATGACGTTCCAGCCAAGGACTCAACGCATTGTGGTATAGTGAAAATTTACATAGGATATTTCGTAAACATTTGGTTACACAAAAATGAAGAAATATGTAAAACAAAAATAGCCTGAACTATGTTTTTTTTACTAGAAAGCGACAACAATCCTCGCCAACGTAACAATTCAACGACAGCGTTGTTTGAATATATAATTGGTTTTGTTTTTTAGCTCGGTGTTCGTGGCGAGATGATAGCACTCCCTGTTATCCTGGAACGTGTCCAGATGCAGCAGAAACCTGTAAGTGCGCGGAAGGATACAGCGGTACAGATTGTCAGACAAGTAAGGCGCAACTGTTTTTATTTTCAGTGTAAATTTTCATGCCAAAAGTTCAAGATCAGCTAACAAAGCAATCCGTTAATACAGTGTTCGCAAATTATAGCTCTTATATTTGACGGGATACGGGCTGACGGGTATTGTTTTCTCACGAGAAGGCGGTCACCTTGAAAAGGTCAGGTGAACAGTTGGCCTAGTTGAGTTTTTTGGGCAAAGGTGTATGGCAAAGAGAAAACA
The DNA here is from genome assembly GCF_041260155.1 of Ptychodera flava. Lineage (NCBI taxonomy): Eukaryota > Metazoa > Hemichordata > Enteropneusta > Ptychoderidae > Ptychodera > Ptychodera flava. Next base: position 4,914,181 of record NC_091935.1, on the reverse strand, counting down.
TTGAGGAACTTTTGCTACGTTGAATAGGTGGTGAACTAAATTCTTCAATCAGGGTGCTTTAGTTACTCATTGCCTAGTAGGTATATGCTGTCTGCTAGAATGGTTAATTGTGTCCGAATGAAAGAGACCTGTACGAATTAGCTGGTTCACAAAGTTGCTGAGTCTTTTTGAAAGGAGAATATGGTAACACTGTCATTGTCACCATGTCAAACTCATTAAATGCATTTTATGTACAACATAATCTATATTCATTTGCTTACATTTTGACCACATCCCACCATTTCTTTGGCACCCACTGTCACGCGTATGTACTGTATGCTTATTTGCGTCATCTATATTAGACATAGAGTTTACTGACTTCCACATCCTCATTGTTGATCAGCTATGGCTCTCATGATGTACATTACGAAATTTACCATTTATAATTACACCCTTCATGCGTTCTTACAGTTCTCCACAATATAGCTCCGCATGATAGAGCAATAAATCATAAAATGTATCAATGAGTTCAGGTCAGGCAAAGATGTTCTCGACAAGGGTAGCATACTACTCTCTTCGCGATGAAATTTGAATGTCTTTTGGAGTTATATTTAAGTCGGGCGATTACTGTATCGGTCATTATTGCAATCCTTTACGTTCATCTATAAGTAATTTTATTTTCGTAATGACACTCTTTTACTGAATGATATACAGCAGAAAAGATGACATGGTAACATTTGGTAATACATTTTGTTGTTGTTTTCTAATTCTTGCCTCATTTTAGTTACTGAATATCCGAACTGGTTGTGGTGTCTGACCAGATTAATCAAAGATGTATCTCAAGAAGGAGGTCACCGCATAACATTGACAGATCTTGAATGTATAGAAGATAATGTTTCATTTATCGGCAAGAACGTTGCAAATGATTTAAATGTCATAGAAGTTGACTGGGAGTCAATGTTCTATGGTCCTTCAGTGAGTGACTATCCACCAGCACACTATATTAGTGGGTTTAGCGTTGGAATTATTGATGCATTTTTCGACTGGGAGCATATTAGAGGTAAGGATACTGGATAAGAACATATTGTGAGGGTTAGTAAGACGAAAAAGTCCAAACTGAAAACTACTCCATTATTTGATACCCGCAACTATGAACCTTACAATCAGAGTACCACATTGCCTGTAATACGCAAACTGAATTGAAATAAGTAACACGAAAGAAACAAGAAGTACAGTACCGGTCTACTGGCTGGTAGAAGGGTTTGAATAATTTTTCCTATGTCCTGACAAAAACTTCTTGTCAATCAAAATCTCAGCAAGTCTGAACTCCGCCAAATTGTAAATGTCTATAATTAAAACAACAACAAGTGTGGCCTTAACATAATACTGTGACATTCGAGTAATAATGTAGTCAATTCGAGCTTATGGTATATAGGGTACAGTACTGCTGACGGAGTTGAGTAATTGGTAAGTCCATTATGTATGACACGATTATGGGCGTCTCTGATAGTGCTATTTTAAATTGAAAACGCTGAAAGAAAGTTGTTGTCAGAAAATCTTTTAAGAAAACGTTGTACCCTAGTAGTGACTTGATACAAAAATGTATTCTAAGCATATATTGTGTATAACTACAGAGCGAAACCAAACCAAGAGATTTGTCCTTTTGACAGGTAACAACGTTGTCTCGTCAGGATCCGCTACGTGTTCACTTGGTTTCAACAGAGATAATCCCAACAAGGGAATTCATGACTGCAAAGAACTGGATAGCTTTGACGGGAAAAACCTTCAAAATGGGGACAGGTAAATAATATGAATATTTGAAAACATATCTGTCAATTATGGTAGAACTAACTACCTATATAATTCACATTTGAAAAAATGGAAACACGTTTTGACATTGATACCCCCCTTTAAAAATCGCCTACAATTAGGTCAATATGCTCCCAATAAAAGTTCCATAGCAAAATGCTTTTACTTGAAAATCAAACAGATAAGATCGCGAAATGCTAAATCTACGGATGCTAGATTTGTATCTTTACTGCACTGTTATTTCATTATACACATAATCGTTTATTCATGAAGGTAAAACTCCTTAAAAACAGGTCCCGAGTCTCTTCTACAACTGTCTGTACTATATACACGTTTAATATCACTTTCGAGCCTGCAACATACAAAGCTTGTTCCATTTGGTTTTGATTCACATGAAATATTTTAAGTCCGACTCCGACTCGGTGTTTAATATTGTGTTATTGTACTTGGGCCTCAGCCCAAGTACATTTGTTTTCATTCCGTGGGAAAAAACTCTGTAAGGTATAACCATTTCTGGCTGAGACCAGGAGGGCAAAATGTCTTGGCTTCATCTTTCTTGGCATAATAAATGGCTTAATGATGTTAACTGAATGGAAGTGCTGCTCTCAGCCAGTCTTGAATAAGTGAGATGTGAATATTAATGCTTCTCTATCTGAGTTTTGCCACAAAATCTTCTGAATATAATCAAATGTGCATCGAAATGCAACAATTAATGCACCCTCCGTTTCCTAGGCGATGGCACGACCCTTGCTACACCCACATGGACGAGCCAAAGTGGGAGGGGTAATTTCAGTTTGGTCGAACAAGAGGGCTCGAGACCAGAATTTAACATTTAAACTTGAAACATGTTTAATCGCTGACAAGATGTGGAATAGTGTTAATCAAAGTAAATTGTGAAAAGGAAAGGTTTTATATCCCGGACACAATGAAAAACATTACGACTGGAAACTGTACCCCCAGTTGAGAATAGTAATGCCCACATTTCGAAATAGAGCTGCAGATTCGAGAAGCTCGTTCAAAATAGCTAGGTACACCCCATAAAGGGGTGGTTTCGAGTTTTGAGGGCAAATTTCGCCTCCTTCATATAGAAATCATAAGTTTGTTTTTCCAGGAGAACACACCATTTGACACAAAATTTGCATGTAAAGGGGTCGCCAGTAAGCACGTGGTCAAATCTGGCATAAGAAACAATATGAAATGTTGGGTAAAGCCAGTCCAAAATAAACTGATTTGAACTTTTGTGTTTTGTAATTTATACCACTGCAGTACATTACCTTTTTTGACAACATCACACAATGTAATACGTTTTGAAACTGAATACTCCGACGTATTCTGTGTCTCCTTTGCTAAAAAATACGGTATGCCGATTACCATGTAAGGAGATGATGACGTCAGACAGATTTGTAGTTCGTTTGGTCCTGGATGGTGCACGAAGTTTTGTCAAGGTAGCTTGTGTATTTATTTCCTAAATGGGAGAGATTAGGGTCGATCTAAACGAAGGCCGAAGAATGTTATGATACTCTAAGCGAGCTGAACTCTAACGCGAATGGTTGGATAATTTGGAGGATGTCTAGAATGATCTCGTCTCATTAAGATTATTTGGCGGTCAGTATTGAATTTCAACTGCGTCACAAGTTTGCGAAATGAGTATTCCGTCGAACGGTCAACGAACGATATTTTAGAAATCTGGAGACATGGCACATCGCATTTTTATTTTAGCATTCTATATTTTACAAAAGATTTAAGAAGCAATGATTTTGTCGAAAATTCTGAAAAAAATATAGGAAGATTTGATCGCGAACACATTTTCACTTGGGGTCAACTAGCCCTGCGTACGATGCTGTGTGTTCCGCTACAGCTAATCGCCCCGCTCACCACAGCCCTGCAAAGACCCGTATGTAGGGTCGGTGACTTCAAATCCATTTTGGGACTTGACGTAAAAAGCCAAATTACTGCCGAAATTTAGCGTTCTTGGGCCCAAGTCGTATCCCAGCCTACCTCAGCTACTCGATCGCTTCCAAAAATGACAGTCTTTTATTCACTTCTCGTAATAACCGTCGATGTCGGCAACTCTCTCGCTAGCCCTGCGTACGATGCTGTGTGTTAGCTGTAGCAAATAGCATCGTACGCAGGGCTAGGGGTCAACATGGGGTCGCAGCCATGTTGCCTCAAAACTTATTTCTGTCTGCACTCAAAACTCAAAAATGTCGGATATGAACCTGAAAAATCGATGTAATTTTGTCAAACTTCGGCGAAATTTCAGCCTATAACAAAATTTCATCTAAGTAAGGTAAATTTACTGAAATTTGATGGACAAATAACCCTGAGCTTGAACGTGACAGCTCGCCTTCTCCGGGAAGTCAAGCATCCAGCTGCCCATACACAGTTGCCCATATGGCCAGGTTTATGAGATTGTTTTCAAGCGACGGCGGCAGACCGTACGGGGCTCTGGATATGACCCTACCGCCGGTGTAGCTGTAATAACTGTTGCGTTGTTTTTAGTGCCCACGGACGAAGTCCTGGGGGAGTTATAGGTTTGGTCATGTCAGTCCGTCCGTCCGTCCGTTCACGCAGATATCTCAGACATGCCCCGGTCAATTTCTTTCAAACTTTGCACGTCGATTTGTTTCACAATGCGATCGAATTTGGCCGTGTTAGAGGACTTTTTAGTTTACACCTCCATAGACTCCCATGTATAAGGCAGTTCTCCATAGACTCCCATGCATAAGGCCAAGAAAAATAAAAATTTAGTTTCTCATCGTATTCATATTGCCTAAAGGATGCAGTGACACATTTTTTGTCCCCACGGATAAAGTCCAGGGGCTATGATATAGATTGGGTCATATCCGTCCGTGAGTCCATCAGTGAGTCCATTGGTTAAGGTTCACGCAGATATCTCAGATATTTTGACAAAATATCATGTGACCTTGGTGACCTTTGACCTCAAATATACATTATTGTCCATAACTCAGTAACGGCAAGTGCTAAACCTTTCATATTTGGTATGATGGGACACCTTATGACGCCACATATTGTACCCCATTAATTATGCGCATATCTAATTTTGAGCAAGCCAATAGAGCTAGAGGTCTGATTTTTGGTATATAGGAATAACTTAGCAATACAATTATTATGACAAAATGTGATGTGACCTCAATGACCTTTGACCTCAAATATATATATTTGTCCACAACTCAGTAACCACAAGTGCTACACCCTTCATATTCGGTATGATGGGACACCTTATGACACCACATATTGTACCTCATTAATTATGCGCATATCTAATTCTGAGCAAGCCAATAGAGCTGGATGTCCGATTTTTGGTATATAGGGATAACTATAGGGTAGAAATTTTTTGACAAAATGTCATGTGACCTCGATGACCTTTTACCTTAATATACGTTTATGCCAATGAATAAGTAACTAGTGCTATGTTCTTTATATTTAGTAGGATGGGAGACCTTACACACGCTTTACCTCATTAATTATGCACATATCTAATTCTGGGCAAGCAAATAGAGCTAGAGGTCTGATTTTTGGCATATAGGGATTAATTAGCAATACAATGTTTTTTTTTCAAAATGTCACGTGACCTTGCACTTGGCAAAATGCTTGATATACAACAATATATACACAAATACTGATTCTGTACATGTGTTAAATACATTAAGTATACAGTACGTATGCTAATAAAATGCAAAACTACAGTGTACACTTAGTGTGCAAAGATCTACATTACGTATACTCATGATCTTCATAGAAATACGATACGCATATCAACGTATTGGAATGTTCCATATACAAAGATTTATACGCTGCATATGCAATTAGTATTGTGTTCCATATACGTCAATATACATAAATATGCTAAACGTATATCATGCATTTTTTCTAGTGTTGATGACCTTTGACCTTGATTATACATATATATGCTTAACTCAGTAACCACAAGTTCTATACCCTTCATTTTGATAAGATATTAGACCCTAAGATGTCACATCTTGTACCTCATTTATTATGCACATATGTATTTCTTGGCTGGCCAATACAGCTAGAGGTCTGATCTTTTTTTCCTGATTTAGAACCAGAACTTAGACTTGCCTGATCTATCAAATTGGGAACAACAACATAGACCTACGTGCCCACAGATCTCAACATGTACACTTCAGTGATACTTCTTAATGACCACATTTCCCTGCCCCATCAAGACTAACTCCTATTACAAGTGGGGACTATGTCATTGTCAATGAATCGTTTTACAACAGCTTGCATGCATGCATGCAATCACTTCAGAATCTGCGTCTGGATACACCAAATTAGTACTAACTCGGCCATTTTCTTGACAGTATATTAATCGGTAATCCTGCAGTGTTAAACAAAGCAAGTCTACCAATTGTAAAAATGCAGTGTAATCTGTTGTGGTGACATTTTGCTAATTGTCATAAAAATAACCTTAAAAGCCAATTATGTTGTGTTTTTCACTTCCTCTCATTGTTCATATAGAATGGCAAATTAACCATGTTTCACTGACAATTTCCATTCAAACAACTACTCAACTTGTATAGAAAATGAATGTTTGATAAACGTGTTCTATTCAATAGTTTCATACATGTGTAGGTTACCACTCGTTTAGTGGATAAATCTTGTATTTTTTCCAAACCCAATTGTCAAGAGAGTTACGTGTAATAATTGCACATGTTGTTTGATAATATAGTTAATTCAGTTGTGTTTTTAATGTTACCTCAGGAAAAAACTCGCAAGTTGTGTTATTTTCAAAAAGGTTTCCAGATTGTGCTTCGATTTCTGGTGCTATGTTTGACACTTGATTAACAGTTCAAAAGTTTGTCTAGCAGTTCATAGATTAGTAGGTTATATCAAACACTCATTAAGTTGATGCAAATTTTGCACAACTTTTGAGAATATTTTTTGATTTTATTATTATATTAAAGTTAGTTCATGGAAATGTTCTGACTCTGCCATGTTTATTCAAATAATTATCCATTGAGTTGAACTACAAGGATAGATTTCTGTAAGGCAACCAGTTCTCTTCCCGAATATGGCCACAGTACTGCCATACAATTATGATAAACACCAAAAATGGTGCACGTGCAATCTTTCCATCTTTACAAATACAACATGGTGCAACCTACTTCAGGATGGGACAGGAATCCACTCCATTTATACCCTTTTTTCAAATAGTATGGCAAGCTTTGGAAAATGGCAGAATTAACAAAAACCTTTTCTTTGTTTCGCCTATTCTGCCATAAGCAAAATTTATAGATAGCGATGAATATCTGCGAAAATTAAATGGTAACTTGAGGTTGGTTAAGTTTTGCAGTTACCTCTCAGGGCCCTTTAACTGGCTCTAATAAAATCCTGTAATGTTGAGTTTGCTTCCCAATGCCAGAACAATTCACTTAGGGACGCACCATTAGACTTTGTGAGGGGGTGGTCACGATCGGATTCTGAAATCTCCACTAAAATATAGTTAAACAAACACCATGTTATTTGAGCACATACTAATATTTATTAGACATCTACCATCGAGAACAAAAGAAATTTGCTGTAATTTGAATATTTAAGGAGTTTAAGCAATTTCCACTATAAATAAAGAACCCCTGCCTCAAACTCCACAAAAGTTGCCAGACATAATTTGCCGTTGTCATGCCATTGCTTCGTTTAATAACCAGTCAATCAAATGCCTAATTGACAGGAGGAAATTCAAGGCCATATTCGAATAGTAGTATATATTGTCCTCAAAATTACTCTATCACGGCCCAAGTACTCATTGCCTTCAGCAATACTGCCTTGTTATTTATTATTTCACTTTCTAATCCTTGACTAACATGAAGTAACGCTTATGTTGTTGTATTTTTTGGTAGACTCAAAGTAAGGGCAGGTGCAAGTAATGGTGGATATATTCACATAATAAACAAGGATAATGGAAATCATAACAATTGGTTCGATGTCAAGCACTACTACAGTGGCAGAGAAATTACAAGATCAGTTGAGTTTATCGCGGATTTGTTTCCACCAGTTCACTGTTCAGAATCTTCCAGTTGTGATGACAACCTTCTCGAAATAGAGCATGTCTACACGAAGGACGTAAGTTGTCTCTTGTTATATCTATAGAAAATGTACGTTCGTTTTGCATGCTTTACCGTGAGTATATTATCATCATAGTCGTTATCATCAATACCATTACCATTTTCATTTCGTTCGTATTTGCTCGTATGTTACGTTTTAATAATATGTAAATAAGAGCATGTGCATCACCAGTAGATAATGGTATTGGAGATGTTACTTCTGATGGATAAACTCCCTGTTAATGGGCTTTATGTCCTTTTGTGTAGCTGAACATATAAAATACAGAATGAAACAAGTCGCAAGCCTTAGTAGCAACGATAAAATCGGCTGGGTGTTAATTAAAACAATGAATTCAAGTTTTAAGTGCATGAATGCCGTCTATTGTCTGAACGATGGTTTACATGACTATCTACTTTCCAGTTTAACCCAAGACCTAAAATGAAGTAAAAATGCTTCTCCTAAGTTCTCTATATACTTCAGTGATTTCGCAACAGAAAATGTCTGACGAATGATCGAGACCACAGGAGCGTGATCATCATAAGATTTTTTATCTTGATCTTGCAACACAAGGATCTATCATTTCCAAGCTACAGGTCATGCCCGCATATGATTGACTTTTAGCGAGTAACAACTTTCTCAGTAAGGGACTGGACACAAATTACAGGGGGGGGGGTGGGCCGGTGTTTTTTGGGGGTGGGTCGCCATTTTTCGCGCAAGCATTTTTGAAGGGTCATAAAATTTTGTGCAAGCCTATGGGGGAGGGTCACCGTTTTTCATGCATCAAAGCTGAAATTGCATGTGCACGTTATGGAATACTGAAAAAAGAAAAAATACCTCCTGGCACTTTCATTTTCTGCCATTACCATTTTCGGCGCGCCCTTCGGGCGCAAATTTCAGGTATAATAAACAATGTATTGATGATCCAAGCAGCCACATTGATTTAAGTTGTCATGATTTCTACTTATTCAACACTATTGTGCATAACTGTCCCCTATAATGACTCTTTCAATAACAATTTGGGAGATTACTTATTTGATATCATTCTCCATTGACAATACATTGGGTATAGGTTGGTGTCAAACGTTCATGTCGCTGTATGTACATTTTTTAATTTTTTGAGGACATTGACAGAATACAAACTGTTCAGAATAGTGCATAGTGTCATCAATAACAACTGGAAGCTTCAGGTCGAACAACTTTTGAATAACAATTTAGGATCAGATAACCTATGAGTTATTTGTAGTTTCCTCATAGCCTACAATGTATAGTGAATCAACATTTTGGTGAAATTCCAAAATCAAATTTCTTGCACAACCATGGACTTGAAACCACTCTAGTCTAATCATGAATATTAATACTAATAATTAGGTGTACATAAATGCACAGGTTTACCAAGTTTTGTATTGGAAAAAAATTATTCATAGTTTCATCATAGACTGCCATGTATAGTGAATGGACATTTCAGTGAAATTCCAAAATCAAATTTCTTGCACACCCATTGACTTGAAACTACTCTAATCTAATCATGAACATTAATACCAATAATCAAGTGTACATAAATGCACAGATTTTCCTATTTTTGTATTGGAAAAAAATTATTCATAGTTTCATCATAGACTGCCATGTATAGTAAATCGACATTTAAGTGATATGCCAAATCAAATTTCTTGCACAACCATTGACTTGAAACCACTCTAGTCTAATCATGAACATTAGTACTAATAATTGAGTGTACATAAATGCACAGATTTACCTATTTTTGTATTGGAAAAAATTATTCATAGGGTTTCACCATAGACTGCCATGTATAGTGAATCAACATTTCGGTGAAATTCCAAAATCAAATTTCTTGCACACACATGGACTTGTAACCACTCTAGTATAATCAAGAACATAAATATCAATAATCAAGCATACATAAATACACAGATTTGCCAAGTTTTTTATTTAAAAAAATTATTCATAGTTTCGTCATAGACTACAATGTATAATGGATCAACATTTTATGCAAAATTCCAAAAACAAAGTTATTGTACACAGATGCACGTGTTACCACCCTCTTCTAATCAAACACAATTATGTCAATTATTCAGGGTCATATATACACAAATAGTGCATATTTTTAATTCTGAAAATTTTTTTTTACAGTTTTGTCATAGACTCCCATGTATAGTGGATCAACATTTTATGCGAAATTCCAAAAACAAAGTTATTGTACACAGATGCACATTTTACCACCCTCTTCTAATCAAGCACAATTATGTCAATTATTCAGGGTCCATATATGCACAAATAGTGCAAATTTTTAATTCTGAAAATTTTTTGACAGTTTTTTCATAGACTCCCATGTATAGTTTTGTCATAGACTCCCATGTATAGTGGATCAACATTTTATGCGAAATTCCAAAAACAAAGTTATTGTACACAGATGCACATTTTACCACCCTCTTCTAATCAAGCACAATTATGTCAATTATTCAGGGTCCATATATGCACAAATAGTGCAAATTTTTAATTCTGAAAATTTTTTGACAGTTTTGTCATAGACTCCCATGTATAGTTTTGTCATAGACTCCCATGTATAGTGGATCAACATTTTGACAGAAATTCCAAAATCAAATATCTTGTTCACATGTTCACTTGTAAACAACCCATGCTAATCAAGTATATCTATATCAGTTATTAAACATCTGTATATGAACAGATATAGCTAGTTTTATACTGGAAAATACACGTTCGTAGTTTTCTTATAGTCGACTACATGTATAGTGAATCAACATTATCGATAAAATCTAAAAATTACATTTTTGTACAGGCATGCACTTTTTACCTGCCACTTCAAGCAAAGTACATTAACATGAATAACACACATATGATTTGATATTTTTTGGACAACGCGTTATATCGGCCACATTTTGCCTTCCTTTCGGAGGGCGACTTAAAAAGTATAGCAAGTCAGAAGGGGGTCTTTAACACATTGCGGGTTTTTTTGGGGGGTATTGAGTAACAGGGGAGGGTCACTTATTTTCATGCACGGATAAGGGGAGGGTCACTAATTTTTGTGCATGAACTTTTGAAGGGTCACTATTTTTTACGCAGCGGTTTTTCGAAAAACACCGGCCCACCCCCCCCCCTGTAATTTATGTCCAGTCCCTAATTGCTTCAAAATGTCCGCAGTGGTCTTACCGAGTGAAAGTCAATGTACTTTTCTAGATTGCCATTGTGCAGATTTTATTAGTTTGTGAACGAGAATAACTTACCTAGTAATGTCAGACAGCCTCATTAAAACCAGTCTTGTATGTGATTTCAACAACGTTAACGTAAGGTGTGCTCTCAATTGTTGATTATCACTTGAAAGTATCTGTCCAGTTCGCTTGTACTTTTTGTGGAGCTTTTCATATCGTCTAGATACCGGTACTAGCTATCACATGATCCAATTCTTCTAATAATTTGTACTGTCTTTAAAAAAGAAATATAAGCCACTTAGGCTTAGAGGTGTGAACTTCATGCTGAATTGTAATCTTCTTTGAATCAAGGGTATCTCAGACACAATGATAAATTTAAGATGGAGCTGCATGTTGCCAACACAGTTTTTTTCAAAGCAATATTTCTCATCAAAGATGACAAGGAAACCTCCTCACACTATGTATGTACAAAAAGCAGAGACTCCATATAGTTTAGTATGGTAGCAGTTTACTCAAAGGATGAAGTGGGTGTATATTTTGGGTAAAAAATCTCAATTTTGGTATTAATGAAAAAAAATAATTTAAGTCGAAAACTTGACGCTATTTTCTGAAATGTAATATTTCGCTTGAAAGAAGAGAATATGTAGAAAAAAAACGATTTGGCATTATCTATCCTCATTCTAAAATAGCAAGGGTTTAAAGACTGTCACTCAAAAAATTGATTAAAATCATTATACGCAATGCCTCTTATTCAAAATATAAGAATTTTATTGGCAATCAAAAGAATCGTTTTATTACATAGCATTTAAAGAACATAATGTGAAAATTTCAGAAAACTAGTCCCAGCCAGAGTGGAGTTAAACTCTTTAGAAATTTCGAAATTGAGAGGAAAAAGAAGCAAGAAAATCGAGGGATTTACATACATTTGTATAAATTAACACTTCTTTATTACGCAACTTTCGACTGCTTGACAAGCTAAAAGTTGAACCACAAACAATATTTTAATCTTGGGTTGACAAATTAATTAAAATTGAATGAATATTTTCAAAAAAGCGATTTTTGTGCAAAATATACTGTGTTGGGTCCAACGCCCCATTAACTAACTATGGCGTCTTAATATGGCTTTGTGGTGAGTACAGAATATATTCCTGGTCTACATTAGTATTCCCTTTTAACTATCGTACCTTGAGTTTCGGCGTAAAGGCGTAAATGACCATGAATTCACGATCAAAGTGATTAACCAGCGGCTAACAAGGGTTAGGCGTACAATGAATGACACAATGTTCTCTTCATACAAAACAGCCGAACATCACAGTTGCCTGGGGCGGATGGCTGGATAACTTCTCAGGAATCAAACAGTACGAATGGACTGTAATTGAGATGACACCTATGGGAGACAGGCTTGACTATTCCAATGAACCAGTAGATAATGGCATTGAAGATGTTACTTCAGGTGGATTTACCACATACGTCTCTAAAGAAGGTAAGGTTATTATATAATTGTGACTTCATAGAAATATATATATATATATATATATATATATATATATATATATATATAATATTTTATGTATATTTATGATTTGACTACATCTATTTTCATTCTAAATGAATAATCAACTACACATATCCTGATTTTAATATGAGCTTTGGCATTGTGACTCTACATCTATGACTGTTCGAATTATAATAATTAAATTTCTTTCAATTCCAACATCATATCATTACTGCACTAGGTGTATACTGTGTGTTGCTATTTGTTGATGACATCGCCGACAATTATCAAGTGGCCCGACGATTTTTTACATTCGACGACAAGAATGTCGTAGAAGTTAATAAACACAACTTAACAAAGATTGAGGTCATCGGTTCAACATTGGATCCTGCTACAGGAGACATTTGGGTCACTGACTTACAGAATGTTGTGGGTGATGGAAACAGTGTAAGTCATCCATGTGTTTGAAATGTACTTTGGCGAGTTGCATGAGTGTAAATAATTTTGAAATAACCTGCATTAATATGACCGTTCACAAATGTATAGCATTTTGATGATGTCGTTTGGAGACTTTTGATATCTAAAATTTTAATTCATGGTTTGATTTCATAATATGACAATTTAAACATTGCAATGAATGTAAGTATAGCAGCTGATAGTAATTTCCATATCGTAAGATTTTAATTTTTTCGACAGATACATGTGACATGGGGAAGTCATTTCACGAATGAATATCATCATCTCAACAAGTTTCTTGCTGAAATCTATCCCCATGTACCGCCTATTCATGAACCATATGAAGAAAAACACGGCCAACCGCCGTCACATCGGTCTGTAGAAGCTATTCCAAATGTAAACGGCATCGTCAAAACCATAACCACGTTCTCTGTTGATCATGAGGGCGGTACATCAATCCAAGAACCACCTGAATATAATCATTGGAACGATGTGCCTGATTTTCCGGTCAGTGCATATATATTAGATTGAGTTTTTTTTCTTCAAGTTAGATCCTTGTATGTACATGAACGCTGTTTGGTCGAAATAAGAAAAGATTTTCAAGTGGCGCAAAGCATAGGGAGGAACAATCTGATTAAAATCACATTAAGAGTACAGCGATGACTGCACACTTTGGGGGGCTTGAAAACATTATCCACATGATCCATTAGGACTTCAAACCACGTCCCCCGAATTCAGTTCGGATGCTTTGCCAAATGAGCCTACGTATCAGTTCAATTTGAACTGAAATTTCTTCACCGAAAGAGATCTGAGAGAGAGTCAGATCTAGTTGTGTGATTTTTCTCAATCGTCTCTACAATACATTCCCACGCTACACAACACTGGGGAACGGTGTATTGCAAACACGTTTTTAGTTACATATTTACGGTTCTTTAAAACACCTCCTTCGGGAGAATAATCAATGTAAATCTGATGTATCTTTGCAGTGACCACGGACTTCATCCATTTGAAATCCATTGTCTTAGCATTTTGTTAGTGTTATCAGTAGGAAGAGAAATTTAAAACCGTATTTGCATGTATTTGACTTTATGCACTACAGCATGAAACATTTCCAAATATGCTTGTCTCAAAGAGGAAATAATCATTCATTTTAGACTGAGGAGCAATTCTTTGACATTGAAAGAAGAGATGGCGATTCAGTGCGAATATGGATTACATCATTTGATGTTATGAACAACACAGCTACAGACAGTATTCTCATCCACATTGATTCATCTCCACCAGAACTGAATGACATATGGTTATCGAAAGATGGAGTGAAACAGTTAGCCGTACATAGCGCAGAAGAATTCTATGAAATGAAGTACGTTATTGATAATCCTATTGATAACGCAATTTCCGAGTAGTGAAACTCCGAGTTTATAGTCATCACCACTAATAATATACATGTAAGCGTAATTATATTATATGGCCTGTCCGTCACATTTTTACTGGTAGAGCTGAACCATATGACGGACCACAAATACAAAGTCATGGTTTGTTTACATGCCCGTGAATATGAATAAGAACTGACAGTATCCGAAACATCGTAACTTTACAGCTAAACGTAAATTGCGATTTGTACAGAATCATAATCGATCACAAAATAAAATGGAGCACTTTTGGGCCAAGTTTAAACACTCTTTTCGAAACAATTCTGCGAATTTGCAAATGTTTTTACAGCGCACACGACAGTGTGTCGCGTATTGCACGAGTTCTTGGGCCCTGTTGTCTGTAAATTTTGACCGTTTTCTTGGGATCGTTAATAATATGGTGGAAATAACAGACTCCGCTCTGACCATTAACGTTTATTTATGGGCGCGGGCAAGAGGAAAGCCAAAATTAACGGGCTCAACAAGCTTCACCCCTTAATTTTTGGCTTTCCTCTCTCTCTCTCTCTTGCCCATAAATAAACGTTCATCGTCAGGGCGCCGCCCTTTCTTTCCATATTATATGCATAATATTTAACAACAGTAACAATCTTCATTTATGTTTTTTTTTCTAAAATAGCATTGATTTTCACGCCTATGACCAGCACAGTGGCTTATCTACGATGCAGTGGACGATACATGACAAAGAAAATAGTAATGACGTTTTAGGAGAGGGAGTACTAGCTGTTGTGCGTATTCAGGTAGGGTATTACTGTGTTGCATATTAGATATCAAAACAACTTACATGTCGACGGTAGCGGAAGCACCAGCTTTCAGGTTTGATGGCAGCGATACATTCGCAAAAATAATTGAATTGCTGATGAAAATCTTTGTTGACAATACCAAATGTGATATTTCATTGAAGCGTATCAAAACGTGATAGTATAAGACTTTCTTATGTCAGACAAACCCAGATTTATCTAAAATAATTATGGTATTTGAATGACATAAATGTGGCATCTATGCATGGGCAAATATAATGAGCCATTATCACAGCACGAGCAAGTGGCTTTAAAAGTTTTGTTTTTACAGACTCATGTTTTTGATTTTAAGGATGTACGAGCGGTACGCGCGCGTGGAATTTGTCACTTCCCATAGGATACATTGAAATTTGCTGGAAAAGCAATTTCTACTAATGTCATTTTCATGAAAATATGCACAAAGCTCAATCTAGAGAAATAAATATACTGATCAAATAAAATTATATGGTCACCGCGCTAAATTTTGAGATAAACAGCATTGAATTATTTCGTCCATAGAAAATGCATTGGTGAAAAAATGCTGACTCAGCATTTATTCTCACAAATGGCTAAATTCATAGTCATTTATCTCAAAAACGAGCGCGGTGACCCCTATATTTTATCACACATTTTGGTAATACTTACAAAGGAGAATACAAAAATTGACAATTTAGAGAAATGACATTACTTTTAATTGTACCGATCGTACATCCTTAATGAAGAACAAGTTTTTGGGGATCGGGGAGAGACAATCAGAGTAAGGTAGCCTTCAGTAATTACAGGGGATGGGCCGGGGAATTTCGCGAACACCTGTACTGTAAAATGTGACCCTCCCCCAATCCTCCTGTCTAAAATGTGACCCTCCCCCTTGTCCGACATTCTAAAACTTGACCCTCCCCCCACCACCGCGGTATTCTCCCCGGAATAATTAAAAAAGTATCAGCTAATTTGCATAACAATTGGTTCAATTGTTATGTTAGGGACCAATTACAGAGGGGAGGGCTGGTGTTTTTGGAGGGACAGTCGCAATTTATCACGCAAGAATTTTTGAAGAGATATGGTATTTCATACAGTTTAGGGAGGGTCACCATACTTTGTGCAACTATAAGAAGGCAAGATGTAGCTAATTTAGTGCTTCATCCAAAAATATCAAATCATAATACATGGAGTCTATCAGGCAAATTATTGACAATTCACCCCCATAAAACATGCTATGTCTGTATTTTATATATGTTTGATAATGTATTTAAATGTACTTTGCTTGAATAGGGAAGTAAAATGTGCATTTGTGTACAAGAAATTGATTTCTGAATTTCATCTAAAAATTTGGTTCACTATCCATGGTGTTTATCATGAAATTATGAATAGTTTTTTACAATACAAAAATAGGTAAATCTTTGCATTTGTGTACTCTTGATTATTGATATTAATTTGCTTGATTAGACTAGAGTGACTAGAAATCTTTGATTTTGGAATTTCACCAAATGTCATTCAATACACTATGCATTGGGGTATATGATGAAACTATGAATAATTTTTTTTCAGTACAAAATTAGATAAATCTGTGCATTTATGTATGCTTGATTATTCACATTATTGTTCTTGATAAGACTAGAATGGTTACAAGTCCATGGTTGTGCAAGAAATTTGATTTTGGAATTTCACCAAAATGTTGATTCACTATGCATAGGGGTCTATGATGAAACTATGAATAATTTTTTTTCAGTACAAAATTAGATAAATCTGTGCATTTATGTATGCTTGATTATTCACATTATTGTTCTTGATAAGACTAGAATGGTTACAAATCCATGGTTGTGCAAGAAATTTGATTTTGGAATTTCACCAAAATGTCGATTCACTATGCATAGGGGTCTATGATGAAACTATGAATAATTTTTTTTCAGTACAAAATTAGATAAATCTGTGCATTTATGTATGCTTGATTATTAAGATTATTGTTCTTGATTAGACTAGAGTGGTTACAAGTCTATGGTTGTGTAAGAAATTTGATTTTGGAATCACACCAAAATGTCAATTCACTATGCATTAGGGTCTATAAGTGTGTGCGTATATTGTTGGTGATTTCCTATTCAGGAAATATCACACGGACAATCAAAGTTTTGGCCATAATATCAGCTTCTGTCAAAAGTGACCCTCCCCCCAAGATAGGTTTATAAAAAGTGACCCTCCCCCTTGAACTGTTTTCTAAAAAGTGACCCTCCCCCCAATTCCCCCGGCCCAACCCCCCCCTGTAATTACTGAAGGCTCCCTAAGCGTAATGTGCAGGATGAGGATGCAGGAGAAACTTTGAAAGGTTTGTTTTTTGAATAAATATGCCATACGTACCAATTTTTGGCTTAGCACGTCAAAGAATCTGATTCCTGTTCTACATTTACAGCAAAGTAACTGTTCAGCACCCGATTGCATTTGTATTCCAAAAGGCGATTGTTACTTGACCGAATACAGTATTGATTTAGATGCCAGTGACTTCATTATTCCAAGTGGAACACACGACCATGATTATATCATAACAGTCACAGTCACAAACAACGTTCAAATGTCTACAATCCAGACGCTACAGGTAACGACCTTTTTCAAAAGCATGGCTCTGCAATACAAAGAAATGTAGCAGTGCGTCACTTTGCAATTGATAGTGAAGTGTAATAGTCAGCGGTTGCTTGCTCCCACGTTAAACTTTACAAGATATGTTGTGGGAGGTTCTCAGTATGTGCTTGGGACCTTCTCAAACCCTACCTTTGCACTACATGCAAAACACAAGTAAACTATCCTGCCGATAGTAATTAATGCTACTCTCCTTATTTAGGTAACCATCGACACCAGTCCACCGGAGGTTGGATATGTTCACGAAGGATTCATCAGTCAACCCGATATAGACTACCAGCAGAACTTAACTATTCACTCATGGTGGCAAGGCTTCTTTGATAGAGAGAGTAGTGTTCTGTTGTATGTTTATGTTTTTGCTGAGGAATGCTTCGACGATGTACAGAGTATTACCTTCCCAACAAGTTATCCGGTAAGTTTTGTGCTTAACTTTGGAACTTAAACCCAAACAACAAATAGAATGAAGAGCATTTTACCGAACCATAAGTATAAATTGAATGTCAAATTTAATATATAGAAAAGAAAGCGAGTTATCAGGGTGCAGAAATTAAAAAACATGTAAAATTGGTGTTTTCACGGAAATTACATCTCATCATTTTGACGTTGTTGATGTTTTCATTTTCCATTCGTATTTCCGAGATAACAATAGGATATGTCCTTCCTTACCGTTCGTTCTAGGGTTTTATTAAACAGCTATGATGTCATCTGCTACAAAAGAAGCGACACTAAATGTCAATACGAGTTCCTTATTGAAATCGCAATAAAGATCTAATGGTCATGACCACTAATTCATTCTCGCAAATGGTTTCATGTATTGTGTCTAAAACCGGGGTGGAATATATGCATGGTCACCCACTCATTCAGTATTTTTCAACATGTCGAACAGTATAAGTAGTATCTCGTATCGAAGAAAACTCATGAAAAATGGCCGACTTTGTCAGTTTAATTTGTAGCAAATGATTGCTTTTGTTTTGTTTTTAACAGTTGATTAATGTAACCAGCACTGTTGCAAGTTGGACAGCGCCATCTCCAGGAAAGTATTACTGTACCGTTATCGCCTACAACCAAGCCCTTGACCCATCAACTCCTGTTTGTTCAGATGGCGTAACCATTGATGACACTGAGCCATCCGTAGAAGAAATCAAAATCACAAATCTTCGCACGCACAGTGGTGTAATCAAAGGGAAAAACCAGGAAGTTTGGATGATCGATAGTCATGGGTATCGGCATGAAGTAACTGATCCTTCAGATGAATGCAGGTATTCAGTTTACTTAGGAAATATGAACAGGGAATCCTAAAACACATGTTAATATGCAAATAATTAAATATTTCCATCAGGATTTTCTTCAACTAGCTTTCTTGCCTCATCCAGTAATCCCTACACATCAATTATATTGTATTTAGATGTAAATTTCTGTCAACTGCGACAATAGACTCTCTGTAATCAGGCATTGTGTTCAGCGAGAGCTGAAAAATAGCAGCCATGCTTGAAGGGCAGCATATTGAAAAGGGGATGACCTCTAGACCTCTACCAGAGATGACACTGGATAGCATTTGCAGTCAGATAACATTACTTGCGTAGGTAATTACTTTCTTCAAGTATAAACCGGTCAAGATATAACAGTATTGGAACTCCTCGCAATTTTACTTAATTGTTTTATTTCTTGCAAAGAACGTTATTTAAATGATGTACATCTTTACCGTTGCTGGTTGTTTAGATGTACTAATACTGTGTCTTACATATATAAGATACATAAGAATGACATGTAATATTTTACATTCCATTTTAGGCAAATTGCCCTTCCGGTTGACGATGTCCACATATGGCCTCATCTGCGTAAAAGTGATGGTAGCCTTAAGAATGAAAGCAGTAACGATACTGACTGTCTTAGGGTCGGATCGTATCAAGATTATTCATTTCTTGTAAATGAAAATATGGTAGGTACAAAATGTATGCGAATAACATCCGGTAAATTGCTTTTTGATGTTACTCTGCAAAAAGATGTCTTGTATTTAATTTAAGTGACATATATTTTTTTCAATACACCATATAGCTGGATGTTTCTTGGAGAGGAGGGGACGATGAAAGTGGAGTTTATGACTACCTTGTTGGTTTGAGTAGCACAGGTCAGGGTTTAAATGCCGATATACTGCCTCTTACGTCTACACATTCACATCCAAGGTTCATCACCTACCATCCAAATCTCGGGGAAGGTGTCGTTTTCTACATTGTCGTCCAGTCAATAAACAGGGCACGATTGACTACAACAAAGGTATGGCTTTCCGTGCAAAAATTGCCGTCGCATATTTACACATTTTGTAATCTTATTTTCAAAACCAATTATAAATGTAGAGATAGCTTATCTTGTATGTCTTCCATACTTGCCAGGTTTACGAACGTCCTTGGTATTGTAGCAGTTTCATGTAACTTTGCGCATTACGTTTCTGATTCAAGTGGTTTTGCTTTAATTGGTTATTGTTTGTTTGTACTTGTTCTTCTTCATTCTGTTGCCATTCGAAATCACTGGTATTGAGTATGACGGCTACCTTGCAAAGCGTACCATTGCGTCATTAAATTCCAGCACCAAATGTAATGACTCATTCGCAAAAGCTTTGGACATGAATAGAATAATGACATCCACTGAATAATTACATATTGTTAAAAACGTGTTTATTTGCTTGTTTACATACTTAGGTATTTGGGCCAATTATCGTTGAGGTAACAGCACCTGAATTCACAGGGGTAATTATTGTACAATATGAAGAGTATGACGGCCAGGGTCATCTTGTAGCTAAGTGGGATGAAGATAGTTTCTTTGAGAAGGACGACCCCGAACCACTATCTGATTATAAAGTTGCTGTTGGTAAGAGTTAATGCTACGTTACCGTGTTCTAAGGAACAAAGAAGAAGGTTTCAGTTAATAAGGTTGTCGCAGATCGTCGCAGATCTCTTACAAATGAGATTTGTATTTCATCGTATTATGGTATTTTAAGCTTTTACATATTGGCATTCTGTGAGTATAATACTCTTACAAACGATCTTTGTCTTAATATTTGAATATGAAGGTAGTACACCCTATGGAACTCAACTTTTACAATTTACCCCCGTGAGTGAGTTTCAAAGTCGCATGTGTGAGACAACACAGCAACCGTCGTGTGTAGGCGTGCCAACAGATATCTTAGACTGGGACCTGCACGGTGACCATATCTACTACATGTCTATCAAAGTTACCAACGTTGCTGGTTTAACTGTTACCGCTACATCAGAACCTTACAGACATCTAGTTGATTTGCCATCAGCTGGAGTTGTCTTAGATACCGTCAATCCAGAAAGTGCAGGTGTTATTTTTGGGGTGAGTTATTGCTTTATTAGTATAATTCTGAATTTTGAACTTAGCCAATCTTTTATGCTTCTTTAAACGCAACGACACATACTTGTAACTCGATGGATAACTTCATCGGAATAATATGACAAGTAACTTCTCTTAGGTTCAGAAACGGTAGATCAATTTCCCGCTTACTGTAACTCTTAGCTCGAGTTGGATCCCGCAAAATCAGGATAGGTGTACTTTCGATTTATACCACCATCCCAAGACAAAAATGGAGGAAATCCTTATTCATCAAAATGTCTTTCTTACAGGAACTTCCGGATATCGATTTTCAGTCAGTATCTACAGAGCTTCATTCACGTTGGCATGGTTTTGCGCACCCTTACCAGGACGTGTCATATGAAATAGCTGTTGGATCTTCTCCAGGTGACGACAACATCGTGAAATTTACAAACGTTGGTGTTCAAACTCAGTATTCTCTATATGGACTTCTACTATCTCACTATGAGGTAATCTTGCTTTTCATTTTGAATTTGAGTTCATTTGCACATATTAGTAAACAAATTTGTTGACGACGTATTGGAACTAGGGAAGGCTGAAACATTTGTACAGAATTTTGGATGACATACATTATTACTCTTCATCAGTATATATCCGTTCTAAACATTTAGTGATCCAATCGTTCGCCACATTGTGGTCTTAAATACTTATAATTATTCAGAAACACATTCTTGTTATTTTCATTTTGAGCGTCCTGATCACCGCATTATCTCTCAATGTCTATTTATCTTCAAATTTAGAAATATTTCATCACTGTAAGAGCACAGTCTGAATCGGGCTTCGTAACTGCCAGTTCAGATGGCGTTACCATCTTATCGGATAACGATGTTATCGACGGTGCTTTTGTTTTCGATGGCATGGGTTGCGCAGACAAAGGTAAAGCATAATAAATTGAATTTAGATTCTTCCTATTCATACGAACATTCATTTCAACATATAGCTTATACTTGTATCCGAATGTTTAAATATGTGACCATGGCATACTCACAATACAAGTACTGCATATTGCGGATCGCTTCAGAAAACCTGAGGGAATCAACTTCATTTAATCATTTAAGTTAGTACGTGCCTCGAAAGAGAAAGACTTCAACTTTCGCTCAAAGTTTCCATTCGGAATATTTCGGCCATGCTCTTTCAAAATCATGAATATAGATCGGGAGTCTTCATGCACATTTGGTAGAAGAGAAAGAAATTATCCGAGATTTACCGATATTTGAAATTCAAATGTTAACGTTATGAAGAAAAATAATGTTATCAATTTTCAAAAAAACAACACATTTAATAGTTTTTACTCAAAGAGCTTTAAAATGAACTCCACAAGTGGTAGTTCAAAATAATGCAAAAGTTTGAGAGTCAAACTATCTATCCCTGAGGCTCATTCTACCCTACACTGGTAATATTTTTCTTTTTTGTCTCTTTCGATATGTTCAGACATTGAGACGTAAACGTTTTATACAGGGGATGTGCATTTTCCTTTTCAGGAAAGAATGATACCTATTTTGATAGGAGTCACCATGATTACACCAGTAGATTACAATGTTCTGATGACATCGAGTACCAAGCGTCAAAATCCACAGTTTTTGCCCACTGGATCGTAAATAATAAAACTATGGATTTTATTAGCTACATTGAAGTTGGTATTGAGAGGGAAAATTGTGAAAATAGGTGAGTAATGCCAGCGTCTCCTACCATGTTACAAAGTCAAAGAAAGAAAGAACAAGTACTTCATGACACAAATTTGAATCAATGAATGTTTTTATCTCTGCATTTTGCATCTTTATATAGTTCATACCCAACATGGGATGTTGTCCATCAATATGATCGTATGCATGTTGCCAAGTATGTGCAATTTACTGGAATGAACCTTACCCCTGGCGATCGCTATCGTACAATTGTCAAGTTTTGTTTCCCCGATGGATGTTTCCAACAAGTTTACAGCAGTGGCTTTTGGGTAATACCATACAATCCAGTTTCAGAAGGAATTGAAAACATCTTCTACAATGGGTAAGCTCTCTTACGAATGTGTTTAAACTACTAATTTTTTTCAGTTCACCTTTTATGTTTAACATTTTCTAGAACGAACAGCAAGTGATGTAAATCCATGTAGGGTTAATATCGTACAATATGAACTTGAATCTACCGACAATTGGAGTTTTGCATGGGTATTTAAATGCAAGACATGCGCAATAAGACCCAGCGTCAATGGCTTTATGTCGATATTTATATGGCATCAACTATATCAACAACAACAGCAACAGCAACTAAAACAACAACAATCATCACTATTATTGTATGTTTGTTTTGTCTTAGCTCGCTATTACTTGAATTTACATGGGCGGAATTTGTCAACGTAGAATTAAACGGAAAACTTGAAAGTGAGGAATACATGGATTACTATGAATGGAACATTGCTGTTGATACTGAAGCTTCAACTCATGGAAATTTCCTGTATAAATGGATGAAGATCACCAATCCCAATCACAACGAAAACAAGGTATAGACTCTCGTTTTAAAAGATTTTGTCCATGTTACACAACCCACTAGGTCATGTTTTCTGACGTTATAAATTTCTTTTTCAAATTTCAAAGATGAAACGTAAAAGCTCATTTCAATCAAGTGCAGTTAAATAATGCGTTGTCTTTTATTTACGTGTTTATTTTCGTCGCACTCCTTCGAAGACTCTCAAATTTAATAAGTTCTCGTTAGAATTCGAACTCACAACTAATGGTATTTATCTAGTCACCCAGAGAAAACATCACAGTCAAATCCGCTCGGTTGAATTCCAACCCTAAAATGATTACTTCAATAGCCGAGGTGTAGTTTTTATAATTATTCTGACTGCGACCCTTCAAAAAATACTTGGTGTTCAAAAAAACAGTTTCTTTATATGTAGAAAAGCTTTACACAAACAAACTTATTACAGGATCAAAACCTGGATTTTAAATCTCCTGTATACTTAAAAAAGTCATATAACACTCCGCATCAGTGAAATATAATATCAATGCATCGCACAATTGTTAGGTTCATATTTCATGCCCTCTGTAAAATTGCGTTTACCAACTACAATTCTACATAACACTATGATTGTTTATACTTTTAGCTTACTTACACAGCAACCTTGGAAGATAAACTCATCTTTTCTGACTGTCTGAACCTTGCAATTCGTGGTCACAACAAGGCAGGTCTATACTCAACGATCTATAAGACAATAGTGGACTGTGACTCAGTAGATCCACTGTATGTTGTTCCTAATATCGTAATTGACGCTGTTGGGGAAACTGACGAACACGGCGATGTAAAGTAAGTTCAGCACAGGCAATTAACTTGGTGAAACGTTTAGAAATTTCAACAATAAATTAACCTACATCTACAGGTATACTGACAGGGAACATATGGAATACAATCGACGTTTTAGAAACTTTGTTTTATATTTACTAGCTATGTACTCAGCGCTGAATGCATTTATTTCAGAGATATCTATCTAGAGGTAAACAGCAAGTGGCCCCATGCTGATGTTGAGTACACACCTTCAAGGCATAAGTTATCGGCTGTCTGGCCGACACTACGATATGCAGAATATGATTGGAAAGTTGTTATAGATGAGGCTGTTGATACGTGGGCATATAAGGAAAACGGTGATGGACTTAACTATGAATCTTATGGATGTAACTCACCAAATGTCATTGCATGTGGAACAACACGGGTAATCTTCTTCAGTTGCGTCTCTGTTGTAGTAATTTTACAACAAGTGCATTCCATACTTCGTAAAAAAGTGGAATTTTCGACCTTCGAAAATAAAACTGAGTCAGGACACACTTTCAGATTAAACTTAAAGTCACATTTGTTAGCTCGATAACATTCTGGTTTGTCTTTTAAAGTTGTAAGTTTCAGTGTATCACAACGGTTGAAGTCTATGACTTTGCTCTGTCTTCCTTAACTATATTGATATAGCGTACAGTATATTGTATGCTTTTCTTTCAATCTTCACACGGCGAACGGCATTTTCACTCATGTTGTCATAACCGGTAAAAATGGAAATGCACAATTGGTTGTGATGACAGGGATAACAGAAAGATAACAAGAAAGACTATGATGACGAGCAGCGTAGTTCACTGTCGTGTACAGTCAGGAAGGCTTTTAAACTAGTAATAAAGGTCTGACTCAGCTGATTGTCTGAACGATTTCCATCAGACACAGTAAGTCGCCAAATATTCAATTAAATGTCTACACGTACAAAGGTTAGCTTATGTATGTATTAATTACCATTGCTTTCGACAGGACAATTTTGCTAACATTCCAAATATACAGCTACAACATGGACACAGATATTATATATGCATACATGCAAATAGCAGCCATTCTGGTGGAGAAGCTGGTCAAGGAGAGGTTCCAGTGATGTCAGAGTGTTCAGATGGAATAACAGTTGATTGGACCCCGCCAAAGGCCGGTAAAGTTTGGATAGGATGGCCACAAATGCAGTATCAGGTAATAATAATGTCTAACTTTGTCAGCAGAACAAGAACCATGTAGTCTCCTTTCCATTTTACTGATTTCAATTTTATCCATACGTTATCCCATAATGAGTGTTACGATGTGTTGGTCATCCTATTTATGATGCTGTTAATATAATTTTGTCCAATACATTCTACTGAGATTGACAAAAAAAAACATACATTCTCCATATAGACGTCAACATCTCACCTTGTCATAAACTGGGAAAGCTTTATCGACGTTGAAGAATCGGGACGTACCTCACATGACAGTGGGATACATAACTATGAAGTCGCTGTGGGTAAGTTGATGCATATTACACACTCAAAGTTGAAATGACCTATTTGCTGCCATTATGTTTTTCCATCGACACCTTATACTATGACGTCACCCTGTTCATCTTTGAGAAGCACTGCTATAGAATATTTGCTACGTTCATTCATCGATAAAAATGATCCATGAACTAAAATAGATCCTACTGAAATAGTTCATATCTTTATATTAATTCATGTACGTTACAAAAGATTATTTCAGTAACTAGTATATAATGTGTGTTAACTTAACTTAGTCAGTCGATTTGAAAAGGGCAAAAACCTTACAGAATCCAACTTAGTCGGATATGCAATTGAAACGAAAAACCCTTTGTGAGATTGCATTTATGAGAATCAATCGAGCAATCAAGGTGTCGTGAACTAACATATTGTTCGACTTTGTGAAAAGATGGCATTGGGTTATCTTTAGCATGGTTAAAAAAACTAATTTTGACGTATAAAATAGAACCCGAGCCCAGCGAATCCTATTCTTCATGGAATGGTAATGTAGGTCCTCGTGATGTTGTTAATCTGATACTTATTACATTTAATGTATCATTGCAGGGACATACCCAGGTGGGCTTGATGTTCATGATTTCCAGGACGTTGGTATTGCTAATTGGGTCTACTTACATGTATCGACGTTACAAGCTGGACATACTTACTATGCTACAGTGAGAGGTAAATACCATTGCAGTAGATGTTACATTTACTGAATACATGAAATATGTAGGCATAAAGAGAAGTGAATGTAGCATTTACTGTTACACATGAAACTAAAGTGAATGATTTGGAAATTCACGCTGCAAGAAGAAAAAACATTTTGCGTAAGGATGCTTATGCTACATTATCTATTATAATATTAGTCTAAAAATTTTAATATAAGAATTAAAATGAGCAAAGTCCGATGTGTTGTCAATGCCTGCTCATCCTATGTAACGCAGCGCCTGTTATAAATTACATAGTGCCTCACTTTTTTTCTCTTTGTACGTCGACGAAACCAGGTATTGACTTCGTTGGATTGTCAACTGAAGCAGTTTCAAGTGGGGTAACAATCGATACAAGTGCTCCTGTCATAACAAATTCCAGAATCGATGTGGGAGGTGGATATCAACAGTCAACAACATCATTGAATGCAAAGTGGAACAATGTATTTCATGACAGAGAAAGTGGTGAGTTTTGAAGTCCTGAATGACCTTTCCAATGTCATTTGTTTGTAATTGTTTATTTGCTCTTTCAATAAAGATGGCGGATGGGGAAAGTGGTCGCCATGGAGCAGTTGTCAGGATCATTGCATTTGGGACGTACGCATGCGCTCCAGGAAATGCGACGTGACCTGTTCCCGCCGATGGAGGTAGGCAGTGCATTGGCCATGCAACGGAAACAAAGCCATGCAAAATATGGCCAGGAGTGTGCAGTAAGTTTTAACATTTTTTGACAGTGGTCGGCAAATGTGCGGCGGCTGTGAAGGTCAACTTAAGGAGTCTAAAACTATAGCATGTATACTATATATGGCTGATTGGCTGTTTTGAACATATTAAAATGATAAAATACTGTCAGTTATATTCAGTCTACCAGTAAGCAACAAGCTTACGAAACGCTGCTTGCCCGAAAGTGGTGTTTGTCGCATTACATCTCCAAAATTAAACATCATTAACGATTTCAGCTTGATATTTCCATTGTATAATCAAAGTATGAATTTCTTTCAAATGATAAACGGTAAATTGTGGTTTGCTTGGCTTAAGACTATTAACTTAAGATGACCCTGTTGTTATTGTTATTCCCCTTTGTTTCTCGGATCTGATAAGTTATTTATTTACTTTGAACGATACTGATTATTTGGTCTGCATTAATGTTATATTGAAATGAGTTTACCAGCTACCGATCATAAACTTAGAGTATAATATACTCTTTATTGAAGAATTCACATAAGTGTTCGTAATCTTGAACTTTCAATGTTTCCCTTAATCTGCAAGACTGCACTTATCTTGGTTTTATCGACGACGGCACTGTTACCGGAAACCCGTTCCATAAAGGATATCAGACTTTTAAGTGTGACACTGATCAGAGAGGTGGTTTATATCGGATCATGTTCGGAGAGGCATCGAGTCACTGTATAAACGGATATTGGACACACCCAGTCCCGAGTCTAAAGGTTGGTCTGTACTTCTACGCGTCTCTGCGTATCTCAGTCTCTTTGCCTATTTCTGCTTTGAAGTTTGCATTTTTTTATTTCAAAGGGACGGTGCTTTGATCAGAACTCTGTTTAAACCCATGCTCTGGGTCATTTAGAGGTCTGGTGAAATGGTCCCGTTCATGTGACTGAATATCTTCCAGGGGGTCAATACTATTACACTCGCAACATAATTGCAACCTAAAAGTACGCGCAAGTGTTAATTTTTTTGATATTTCTATGCACGGCTTTCATGGGGTCATTTTGCGACACTCAGGTCACGCCCGCAGCGGGGATCATGGTTGGCCGTCTGTGACGTCACAGGTGTGTTCATTTACATCGAATAGCGGTCCAACGCCGCCTTATCTCTGCCCGGTATCCGCTAACAAAACAGCCTCAGTGTTCGTACCCCGTGCTGCCCATTCGCCACGTTCGTTCGCCAATGCGAATCGAAATCCGAAGTGGCGAAAAAAATCGATCCTAATTCGCCACAGTGGCGAAACTGATTTTTGTTTCAAAAATATGGTAAAATAAAGAAAAAACGTGGATTTTTAGTCTTTTGTTTAATCTGCGCTTCTCTCTCGGCGATTCACAAATACTGTGTCTACTTCCGTATTATTGCGTTATTTCCGTCGTACATCGAGCCAAGTCTCGCGAGAGATTTGACGTCATTTAGTCTAGTGTACAACATGCATAAATGACTCTCGCGAGAATTGAAACTTGACAACGCAATCGAGCCCTCGCGATAAATTTGACGTAATTTTGTCTGGTGTACAGCTAGCCCTGCGTACGATGCTGTGTGTTCCGCTACAGCTAATCGCCCCGCTCACCACATTTAGCTGTAGCAGAACACACAGCATCGTACGCAGGGCTAGTGTACAGCAGGCATAGGAACGCTCGCTCGCGAGAATTGAAACTTTTGCTATACATAGCAGACATACGCTTTTAATCGAGGCAACAAGGTTCGGTGTTGCAGTTGATTACATTGCGGTCTAGATGTTCTGTGTTGTGCATTTAATTCCATGTTGAGGGTCGATTTGCATCGCGGTCCAGTCCTCGTGATCCGGTATTCCCCGTTGTTCTCAGTGTTCTTCAATTCAGTCAATTTAATCGCCGTCTCAACGACGCGTTACGTGTTGCTGTCGATTTGTATCAGGGAGGACTCTATCTTCATGATTTGTATCGCGATCTCTACGTTCCGTGTTGTTGTTCGTTTTAATGGTCAACGTTCAGTGTTGCTGTTCATGCAGCTGATTTGCATCGCGGTCCCAACCTTCCGTGTTGTAGTTCATTTTAATCACTGTCCCATTTACGTTTTAAGTTACTGTTGATTTGCATTGCGGTCCCGACGTTCAGACTAGTGCATTTTATAAGTGGCAGTCACAACGTTCAGTGTTGGTGTCCATGCAGTTGATTTGCATTACGGTCCCAACCTTCTGTGTAGCGAGTAGCTAGGCAGGCTCAGCCGAGGGACCGTGGCCGATCGTATGAACCAGAAGAGACAAGCACATTATGGTTCAAACACTCAACACTGAGAAAGTTTACAGTTGAGCCGTTCATGCTCTTGCCGCTGTCACAGCCACCAAAAGAACAACGTCTTCCCATAGTGAAGGAGGACACTGTCCTGACCATGTAAGCGGAAACCCTAGAAGTTACCCCCCGTGGGGAGCTTACGGACGTGTGAAATACTTACTTCCCGTTATGAGATACGGAGTCGGGCAAACTTCGGAAAGCCGAAAAAAGTCGACTGGAGAGGCTCGGGGGACACGCCCACATTGCATTTTTTTTTTGCCATATTTCATAATCACGCGCGCTAAACGAAAAAAGAAATGAATGTAACTGTTTTATAGACCATCAACTGTATTTCTGTGATTTTGCAACATGGGCATTTCACCAGACCTTTAGGTGAAGGCATCGTGTACATAAACTCAGATGCACTGTTACAGATTAAGAGGACCTAAAGCATTTTAGAACTCAATAAAACTTATTTGAATTATCCTGGCACCACTTTGTCTGTGGCCAGCAAGCACGCGCCTGTACGTTCTCAGTTACATTATCGCGCATTCACCTTGAAAATGAAATAGCAAAACATCCTTGTTATTATGGATAATACCCCGTGGCGTTTCTCTTTACATTCATCGCTGTAAAATAGGAGTCTCTTGGAATCGCTGTACGACAAACCATGAAACATGTATAAAGAGATTCACTCCTGTTATTTTGCAAGTATTCCGAAGACAAAGCGCCCCCAACGTTTTTACCTGTGTAAAAGTCACGGATTCAATTTTGAACAAAATGAAAATCGCAAAAACTATATCATTATGTAAATCTCACTTTTTGGTATCAGTCATATCGCACATACACAATTTTACACTACAATAGCAAATTAATGCAATGGCCTGACGCAAAGCAAGACTTGTATTGTTCTGATGATGTTCATGTAATTTTAAAGCATCCTGTATATTACCATCGGTTTGGGATTTATCGAATGGCACATGGTGGTGGGGCAGAATCTTACCCGACATAATGAAACAGTAGGAGTGCGATGCAGCCTCGCATTTCAAGACCCTGATTATTCATCACTGACATGTGAAGACGGAGAATGGCAGCCGACACCGAATCCGGAATTTTCAGGTACGCTTCACCGCTGGCGATTTCTTTTAATAAAGTAAGACTTTCATCGAAATTCTTAAGGACGGCGACGGTTGATATGAAAACTGTATTCATAACAAAATTGCGAGGACATCTTGTCACTTGCTAATTTATTAATGAATATACCACTTCAACTAAATTGTTAGAATAGCTTTCCAACTCACAAACGTATTCACCCTGCTAAATCTCGTTGAACTTGACATTTGAGTTGATATCGACATTTCACTTTCGCTAAAGAATAAAGCTACGTGCATGATTGCAATTAAACAACAGTAAAGGCCAGAACCTTTTAGTTGGCATAAGCTACGGTCAGCCTTGCAATACCCATGTGTACTTGACTGAAGATATCTGTGAGCTGTAGAACTCATTAGGAACACTCAGGCTGTTACTGCGAAAGTTTACCATAAAGCCTAACATTTTACTCAAGATTGGACTTAATAGATTTTATTATAGCATACAACATTTTTTACTTTCAAGGATCTTCTGCTTGTCGCGATATCTTTGACATCGGGCCGGTTACAATCTGTGTCAGCGCATCTAGGTACGAATGGCAGGATGCGCAGTGTTTTTGCGCGGAGTTCAGTGGTTCATTGATCAAGTACGGCAATGAGGGTAAGCATGCAGTTGTCCTGGCAACAGTCACGGCAAGAGATAATCGCTACCCATACTGGATTGGCCTTAGCGACATCAAGGTACGTGTAGTTCAGACCAGTTTTTGGCAAAGAGAATAAGTTATACATTGTATCGGTATATACAAATTAACTTGAATCTCACCAAGCCTTTTCGCAGATGCCAATTTTTCAGAAGATATCGCAGTTCAGGTTAAATGATTGCTTTAGAATTATAGGGCAATGGATCCGAAGCCAATGCTGATATGAAAGTAAAATGAATAATCCCAGACAATTATTGTTATCTGCATTTTTTTACTTTCAAGAATGAGGTCATTAAAATTAAATGGTGGTAATTCTTTGTGTCTGTAAGATCTTTAAGTTTCCATGACAACGGTCATGAAAAATTGAAAATAATACGATGTCATCTTTTAATATAAAATGAGCAAATTATGTTTGACAGAAAAGATAATACTATCATATATTTCGATGTATCACTGGGTTTCCTTACAAAGGATACTTTTTTTATTAATTCAATAACTTTAACTTCGATAAAACTTGCAGTATGCCGGTCAGATAAATTATAGTAGAAATATGAGCATTTTTACATTCCACGACAAAACTGATTGATGTATTCACCCAGCACACAGTTTCGTCACCGCCTTAACCTTATAAAATCTTGTGTTTTGTCTTTAATTTGTTTTGTTTCTTCCTAAAGCAAAAGCGTTCGTTCCGATGGATTGACGGAGACAAAAAGGGTTACAAGAAATGGTACAAGGCCATCCAGGAGGTTCTGGCGGCGTTCAGATGATAAAGAGTGGTGTGAAGTTTGAAGTTAGAAAATGAAACGAGAATAAATACTGTCTCTGCGAAATATAGTGGAAAATATCACCGCGATATGCAACCCTAACAGGAGATAAATGTCTTCGTTGGTGATCGGTGATTCCATTGGTGATTCTACAATGGATTGAATGCCTACAACAAAGACGTACAATCAATATTGATTTTCGTATTGCGTGGCTAATGAAATTCCATAATTCATTTTATGCAGTTGGCACATCATGAATCGACTCACATATCGCAACGTTTTTGTTTTAAACCTAAACAATCATGCAAACTAGGATATCATGACGCTATGACTATACGTTTCTTTTTTTCCTTTTATTACTCATCCAACAGGCGAGCCCAATTACAGGATGAGGTAACCACAACCCACTACCCAGTGGAGCAATGAGGAGTAGACTGCCTTGCTCAGGGACATGTCACTGTGCTGGAGTCTCGAACTCACTATTCTTTGAGACTGAGACCATTACTCCGGACCTAGGGGTGTCGAACTGACTGTCCTCCGACAGTGAGTCTGATACCCAAACAACTGCCCCATGAATAAGTTGTAATGACAAATAATTTGTAGTGATAACCTAATATCAATGAATGCAGCTCTAAAAATAT
Source organism: Ptychodera flava (assembly GCF_041260155.1). Lineage (NCBI taxonomy): Eukaryota > Metazoa > Hemichordata > Enteropneusta > Ptychoderidae > Ptychodera > Ptychodera flava. Next base: position 4,881,262 of record NC_091935.1, on the reverse strand, counting down.
CGTATGACCCGCTATATTTTAAAATAATTATATTTCATCAAGATGTCCGATGACTGTAATGATCTCTTTTTCAAAAGACACTGTATAATCTTTAGAATGCTATCTGATAGATATAAGGCGGAGAAGAAGGAAATCTAATTTAACAACAAACCTAAATTGCCTACTTAAACCACGGTATCTCTTTGCTTTTTTCCGTTCCCTAAAAAGATAAAAATAAAGTTATTTATTGACACTTTTGGTAGACAGGAACCTTGGAATTCAGTTCAGTAAGACAAATTCAATTTAAAGGAAAAATAAGTTGTAATGATAACCGAACATCAATATATGTAGCTCTAAAAATATCGTATCGCTCGCTATATTTTTAAAAATATTTCATCAAGATGTCCGATGATATTTATTACATTTAATATTTTGTGAGGAAGCCCACGAGCTAAAGCTAAAAAATGCTATAAGTGGTTATCGATGAATGTCTAGTATGTAAGAGATAGTATGTAAGAGATATCAGAGTAGTTTATCACCTCATCCGACTAATTAACTTAAATAAGCAAAGTGTGCTCGCCCATTGAGAATTGCTGTGAAACTGTGACTAAACTAATATCTTCGATCACTTTTTCCTGCGCATTTCCAGACAAGTGCGTACTAACTTGGTCCTGCATGGACGGTTATGGAAACGGCCAAAGACACAGATCTAATTTGTTAATCGCCAGACTATATTCATGGACATGTTGTATTTTGTCAATTTGTTTTTCGTACAAAATATGTTTTGCTCTTTTGGTAATGAGTACATTTATGTTACGAAAGATTTTTCATGTATTGTATAAAATACGTAAAATGCGGGATCTGATAGTAGGAGTGAGAAATATTGCTTCCTCACATATTGCTTTTTCACAGCAGGTTAAATATGAAGGAAAGTCATTCTGGCTGCTCAAAAGCTTTCAGCATACGCTTAATAGCTATAGAATTTAGTTTGCAAATAAGTCGTAGACCAGTGAAATAAAGATATAATAAAAACATATGCATCACTTTTTCCATTAAATAAATGCCAAACGATCCACTGCATGAATCATTCCGACTTTTTCATTCACATGTTTAAAAGATCTACATTCAATATGTGTAATACAACCCAGCACATCATCTTCTGTTTGTAATTGACGGCGACTTAATACAAGGAAATCGCTGACTAAGAAAACTAACAGAGACAGATTTGGCATTATTGCAGGATCTCGGAGGCAGAGGTAACAAATGAACAAACAAATAAGCAGCAAGTTGATATAGATATGTGGGACATACATACATTACATCCTAAGGAACGAGACGGCAAGGTAAATAGGGAGATACTAGTTAAGATTCCAAGACAAGAAATTGACTCTCTTTAATGTAAAAATTCTCTGGTGGTTAATAAGCTCAGAACCCCCGTACATTATACATTTTCTGAAAGCCTAGATATAGGGGAAGATTTTGGTAATCACAGTGTCACCATTATTAACATAACTATCATGTGACAAGTAATTTACATAACCTTTCAAAAATATGTTTTCCCTATGTTTTGTCTTAATACTTCAAAATATCTGACTCAAATGTGCTAGAATGCAAGCTGTCACAATGTTCTTCTAAGGTGTGTCTCAGATTTTTTATATTTTGCTTAGTTTTTATTTGAGCACAATTTGAAAGAAATCAACCACGATTAAATTCACCGCTCTAGATGTTTTTAAGGCATAAAAATTGTTTAAAAAGGTTTTAAAAAATTCTGAGACATACTTTGGAAGATCCTTATGACAGTTTGCATTCATACAAATTTCAGCCACATATCCAAAGGATCGAAACAAAACAAAGGGAAAACCGATTTTGAAAGGTTATGCAAATTACATGTCATGTAATGCATATGCATATATGTCATGCATATATGTCATGCTATGGAAACAATGGTGACACTATGGTAACCAAAATGTTCTCCTATATCTAGTCTTTTTGAAAATATATAATTTATGGGGGTTCTGAGCTTATTAACCACTAGAAAATTTTTGGCTTAAAAAGGTCAATTCTGTCTTGGAATCTTAAGCGAAAGGGTCGTTTAGTAGAATTGAATCCACACTGTACATTTTGACAGACTTCTAAATTTGTCGTTTAGAAACGTGAATTTTTGGTGAAATCAAAGCCGACTTAAATGTTGTTCAGGGGCTTGCGAGCCGTACTGCCATGTATCATTACATTACTTTTGTTCAAACATGCAGCGATAGGTCATACGGTTATATCATTACACGGTTAGTTTTTCTATGGAGATGGACAATTGAACGATAAATTATGTACTAATGTGATAGTGCCGTGATTGTCATATTATTCACGAGGCTTGATGTGGACGCGATTGGTTACTTGTCATACTTCACATTTGCACATAGAGTTAACAGAAACCTGAGAGTAAGAAAAATATTCCTTGACTAATGATCAAAACACTCCATGGAACAATTGAATGCACGCATGAAACTACGACAACTTTTCTGTCCTGTATTGTTTTGGAACAAAGACGATATACTTAACGTAAGTATGATGACACGGCTAGTTTTTCCATGCAGATGAACAATTGCACGACAAATTATGTACTAATGTGATATTGCTGTAATTGATAGTTACGAAAAGCTGTTCAACAACTTGTTACATCAAAGCGATTTTAAAATGATCCATTATCTCTAATCAAGCCAACTTGTGTTCGCTTCACGAGCATGCATGAAAACTTGTATTATGTCATAAATCAAAGTTATAATTATTCATTAATTGATCATTTCACTCTAGTTACAATAAAACAAAGTTATCACATGGCAAAGCGTGCTGCCGTTGCACAGCAATAAACAAGGTGCAGGTCTACGTGTTTTCTAAGTATTAAAGTATTACAAAAGAGTTACAGAGAATCGTCATTACTAACTTAAACTCTTTTAATAAGCAATTTTCTTCAAACGATCCCGTCGAGCACGAAACAATGAAATTTAATGATATTTATTTGAGTATTTTGAAAACAGCAACATTTGTCACTTTTTACTGTTGCCTTCATCCTTTGTACCTGCCTCAGTTTCCGTCAGTCTGTCTGTACTAGAAAAGCGATCACAGACAATCTCTCTCTCTCTCTCTCTCTCTCTCTCTCTCTCTCTCTCTCTCTCTCTCTCTCTCTCTCTCTCTTAAATCATATTGGCAAAAATTTTGGAACTGTTTTTACTTCACAGATGTTTTCATACTCAAATATCAGTGTTGTTGGGAAAGCTTTAAGAGTAATGTGTTTCATTAAGCGTACCCGTGCTAATTTTCAAACACTTCTACACTGAAACCTTTGTATGTAAGCCACTTGCGAAGCGATCTGATACTGCAGTGTTATACTGTTTTCATGGCAAGTAACATAAATTTATAAAATCATTTGCGTGGAACAAAATGTATGAAAGTCTACGTTTTTAATCAAAAGATTCAGCTTCCACTATTGGTGAGGAAGTGTGAAGTTGGATATGCTACTATAGTTTACAAACTGGTCAAGGTATGTTGTAATTGTCTGTCAATTTTGTACAAACTATCTTTTAACATACCGAACAGACAGCTATTTTTTCCGAGTAAGCGTTTTTAAAGCTGATTCGAACATCGATTTATTTGGCTCTGCTGCCAAGTTTTGGCGTGTACTCCTGCAGAGTGCGTGTTTTACTAGTTTACCTGAATTGTTTTTATTTGTTTGTTTTGATTGTGACGCAATATTTATCTATTCGTGATTTTTTATTCTTTATGAGCTATATGCTGTTTTATACTTTTCTAAAGTGCCCCCAAATGTGTTTTCTGGCCTTTGGTTTACCTTAATAAGTAATAAAAATATATAAATACAAAATAATGTAACTTTGTTTCATGCATCCTACAATCATCAGATGTGTCTATATACATAAATAAACCAAGATGTCAAAGAAAGGAAACAAAAATGCGAATAAACCAGCCAAGAAAGAGATAGAAAGTAACAACTAAAATAAAATGAAGGCTCCAATCAGCGAAGCAAGCTGTAAAGAAAGACAAGAAGAATCAATCTTTTGTAAGAAAGGTTCCCAGCATCATTAATCAATCAGAAAGAGAATACAGATTACTATATATTAGGGGGTAACATTGAAGTGCATCATGTTTTGAAATGTTTCAAGAATTGTGCTGATAGACATTGGAAGTACATTTTCATTTACTATATAGCTTAACTTAAATGAGACCTCTTCGATTTTAAAGCTTAATCAAGAATTGCAAGAAATCTATCCCGTTCGCATCTTGCTTACACAAAAAGTGTGTTTCCGTCTGTAAAATACTGATTTGATATCAAACTTTTATGATTTAAAATCTTTAAAGTTTGAAACATCACTCGCATTTTTCACCTTGAAGGACAGCTGCATTATTAAATATACTCGAAATAAAATTTAAAAGTTAAATCAAGGGCTATCTCACCGTGATTATGAAAATATTGAAAAAAGTGGAATTTATATTTGACTATAAGCAAATTTCTCATTATACTTCACAGAAGAGATTAACTTATAAATATTTATGATGTTTCTCTGAAATTGCCACAGCATTTCGCAAAATGTTAAAATTACTTGGCACTCTTCAGATACAAAAAGAAAATGGAATGATAACACAGGCTGGCCATGGACTATTGCAAATGTGCCCAGCTAACGCTTTGTTACTAACCACAGTTGCCTCTTTCCTCAGGTCTTTCAGCTTTTGCACCATTCCATCACCAGTCTTATTTTCTACGATATACGTAACAAAAGTAAAAAGAACTTGATTACCTTAGCAGCAACAAAAACATATGATAGTAAGTATACTCGCATTGTAAAAAAGTTGGAAAATTGTCGCATATAAAGAATTTTACAGGTGGTATCGATAATAAAACAGTATATCCTGACCGGTTAATGACTATATGCCACATTTGATTCTCAATTTTTTTACTTCCCAAATACGAAGGTGATTTGGCATAATGTGCAAAACACTTTAAAATGTTTATTTGCGGTCAAACGGAAAGAGTTATAGACAAAGTTTGGAACAGATGTTCAGTGACAGTTTTTGAGATAAAATGTCACTAGGCAAAAATGAAGGTTTCGGTTTATAAAAAATGCAATCTAAATCCCTATTGTGATTTATGACTGACGAAGCGTCGGATACGCCCCGCCTCTTTTTTCTATATAAGCAGGTGTAGTGAACACCAGGAGCATCACTGAAGCCAGCTCTACCACTTGTGTAACTCCTGAGACTGGTAAGTAAACCACTAACGATATTTTAATTTGTTATTAACATTGCCTGTGAGCTTACTTTTTCAATGTGTAGTCTTCTGATGCCGTGAATCTTTCATGTTCTGCATGTCGTAAGGACTTATGCAAGTTGTTTTCTCGGTTTGTGAAGTGGACTAAGATCAAAATATTGGATCTCCAATTTTCGAAAAGTTAGCTTCAGTCTTCCCAATATGTAAGCTTGTAATTGTAGTGGTTTTATCAAACGTATTTCAGTAAGCTCTTGACCTAAGACATCGGCAATACGAATGCGATCGGCAATACGAATGCGAAGTTTTTCCAGTGTCGCTGCTGGACTTAGAATATTTTATGTATATTTCTACTTATTGACGCCGCTGTTGATTTTTTCTGCAGATATTGCATCAAACATGAATTTTAAATTTGCTGCCGTCTTCTTTGCCTGTGCGGTGACGTGTTACGCTGTAAGTAAACATAATTTATATCGCCCATTAAATCAAAAGAATTTTGAAAAAACACTGGTTTCATTTACCATTATCGCAAGTTTTGTCTACTCTTAGCAGTATTACAGTGATTCTTATTAAGTTTCAAAAGCGATAAATATTGTTTTGTCTTAATTCGCGGTATTATGTATGCAATGTGAACAACAACATGCACATCGCATTAGGAAGAGAATATTTGTACGCTTTATGAAACTTAAAATGGGTTATAGAGCCAAGTTTATAGTCTTGGCTTGTCTTTTGAAGGATTAAACGAAGTCCTGATGGAGTTACAGTAGGGCTTCGATTTTGCTCGAATCACGCAAAAAATAAGTGATTTAGCTAATAAATACGAAATGCACAATTCGTCGGAATTAAAAGGGATTGCATATTGTCGTTCTTGATAAAACGTTAATCGGCTAATCAAAGTATTTTCTCTTTTTAACATCATGCCGGAGTAGCAAGGTCCAAGTAAGTCACTCTATTTACTCACTATATTCCATTATTTGTTTCATCGATATCATGATTTAAACTAAAATGTATAATATATTAGAAAACTGATTGGTGCCTGTGATCTCGTTTAGTACATTCTAGTTATCTGAGGCATTATGTGTCAAACTACCTTGCGCCATTTCTAAATTTACATAACTATGTTATATGGAGTGTAACACCAAATTATTGTGTTAATGCACGTTTTGTTGGCAATGGCGTTTCAAGATGCGTTTAACCAAGGTGTCTAAAGATACAATCAAAAACATATACCTTTGCGTTATGCGTTACATTCTATGCTCTGAGCGCCAGCTTACTTGTAGGTCTGATATACCTAATTCTTATCTTGCTACGAACGAAACCGTATTAAGGTATCAGCTACATGGTACGATAGTCAGTCTTTGCCTCTTATCACAAAATAGGTAATCGGCACGACGTATGCATTGTCTATGTTAGCTTATCAAATAATGCTCCAGCACTTCATATGACGAGTTTCTGATTATCAGATAGATAATGAATATAGGAAAGTAAACAACTGTACTCTGGAATACAATTCAGATTTATAATGAGAGCATATGAAGTTTCCTAATTTTTATATCAAGGCAGCCAAGGTGAATTATTTTATTTCAGAAAGCATCCTGTACTTTTTCTATTAGCCTCTTTACATGTGTGTGACTACACGACGGCTGTTTCCATAGTACATTTAACAGTTGTATGCAACAAAACGTGTGTGCATCAGAATGCATATTACTTCCCAACCATTACGCTTTCAAGCGTCGTATTATACTGCTATCACATTATTATGCTATTCACAGGCTCTATCACGATGGAAAACTGTGAAAAGGGAGATTGCGATTGTATGGTGTATGAAGTATACTGTGAACAAGACCCTGACGACCATCCATACCAACAGAAAGCAGCTGAGTTTTGCAGCACTCTTTCAGTACAGGCTGGTGGACCACCAGGTCGACTTGCAGCGTTACGTACTCGCGTTATCGACGATGCAATCAGAAACCACATCTTAAGTAATAACATGCATCAAAGCCCATGCATTAACAGATACGGCTTCTGGATCGGTCTTAGTGACAGCCTGACGGAGGGTGAATTCATCTGGAGTGATGGAGGAGCTCATTGCGACTTCGACTTCCGCAACTGGGCACCAGGCGAGCCAAACAACAACACAAAGAAAGACGTTTCGGGACAAGATTGCGTACAGCTTTGGTAAGAATACGCTCAAATTCAAACGAATGGTAAAAGCTATATTCAATGTTAAGACTTTCAATAACCGCATCAAAACAAGGCTTTCTTATATTAACCATTCTCACTGACGAATCTCGCTCAAAGCGATCGTTTGTTCACCGTTGTCCTTTCTATTCCCAACCGAGTATAAAATTCGGCATTCTTACGATTAAACCAAAAACAGTAGTATTTTATCCACCGAATCGTACTTAGGTATCTGCCCCATGGTATAATAGCCAAAGCCATATCTATTATTACTTATGCTAGATTTTTCAGCACAGTGTGGTTTTATATAATTGTAATACGATGAATTGCCCATTGTCACTGTTTCGCTTCCTGTCTGTGCCTCTATCAGTCTTTCTGTCTGTCTGTTTTTATGGTTGTTTGTTTGTCTGTCTTTGTCTATCTCTTTTTCTCATCTTTTTTATAAATTCTCTCTAGGTTTTGTATAAAACCTCGGGACAGAATTTACCGTTAAAAAGTGTGTCGTTTTTATAAATATCAACAGGTTCAGGGGCGCTCACAACGGTCTGTGGGACGATGAATACTGCGACTTCCGGCCAAAGGGCATTGTCTGTGAAATTCCAGGTAAGAACAAAATAACTGTGTCATTTATGTCATGTAATGTAAGCAATAGAGTAGATTCTATAAATCGTGACCGATTCAAAAATTCAGTTAAAGTTGTTTTAAAACTAGAAAATCGGAGTATTACAAGATATCATATGGTATGATACATTAAAAGAAGCCTATGTGCGATGGAAGGTATACAGTCACCTGTAATCTAAATATTCCCAGATATGGTCAAAGGGTCGTTTCTTGGTATTCAAAATTCCCATGGGAGGGCGCTGTTTTAAAAAGCGGCCACCCGCGTAAAATCTTTGAGTGGCTAGATTTTCTCTTTCCATGGTAACTGTAGAAAAATTGGAACCGGTGACAGTATACCAATAATCTTAAATCCTTGTCGGAAGACGCAATTTTAATTTTCTATCTGTCTTGGCTTTTAGACATCTGTGCTAAAAACATAAGTTAAAATTATCGCATTAAAGGTAGCAAAATACCCAAACCTCTTACAAACTGCTATTTTCAAAATAGATGGGAGTACGAGCTTACATTGACTCCTCGGGCATTTGCAACTTCCACAGATACAAGACATCACTAAAGAGTTTCTTATACATTAGTGGAAGCAATTTCTAAAATAGTTTTTAAGCAAAGCACACACACACATTCCGTATGTCTTAATCTTGGCCTTTTTTCTTTCTTCGTTTCAGACCCTCATTGCCATTCCTTGGGAGCGTAGAAACTGAACCGATCGTTTCGTACATAAAAGACAGGATACGTCCCGGCACTATCTGAGCTAGTGTCGATAATGAATCCTTCTTTGTCCCTTCACTGTAGCTAACTGAGAGATTATCGTCAAGTTGTGAAAGTCACTCTTAAATAAATCATTTTTTAAAGCAATAACGTCATCCTGCATGGTTTTATTTTGAAAATGGTAAGTCGGGAACTACAACAAAACGTATTTAAGAGTATATCCCTGCCAATAAAAGCTTTGTCAACGATAAAAATGCATCCTTGCCTAGAGTAGCAGATAATATATTTTGATCCCACTATCATTGTCTGAAAGAGGCTACAGTTTCCCTATTGATGGTATATTCGAAGACGGGTAACAACTTGTCCCCCTCTCAAATCGAAAATATCGATAAATTAATATGCACAATGATGCACTCTGAGAGGTGTTTCAATTTATTTTGCACCCAAAAAACAATTGCGTACCCCCTTCTTTCTCTTCATATTTTGAGCAACACCTCCTTCCCTCCCTTGTACATTTCGGTTTCTTTGAGTGACCGGGCACTTCATTGTCCAATATCGGAGAAAAGTCTACCAACTTGTGAAGGATTTCCATCGAATAATTGAGCCGCTAGGTGACTGTTTCATGGGAAAATGTCAAGAAGACGATCGTATGCAAGATTAGTAGAAATGATATTTCTCTGCAGATGACGGAAAGACTCAGCCGTTTTGAGCCGATCTTGCGTTGCTCGGACGGCCGTTTAAAGCCGATCGAATAGCGCCCGCAATAGACGGCTTGATATATAGTCTACTCTCGGGAAAAGGCTAGCTCGTAAAGGTTGTACTGGCATTGGAAAAAGTTCGAACAGGACAAAAATGTCCAAATTTTGTCAACATTGGTTCGACTGGGGTAAACTCGGGGTCATCAACCTAAAGGCAAATTCATATTCATTGGCAAGGTGTAGAGAGGCTGACCGGAAATAGGGCTGAAATGGAATGGATTAATTCGAATTACTGCCTAGGACTGCCTGGGAAAAGTATTACCAACTTGGTCGTTTTTAACGAGTACAAAAGTAGGTACTTCATACCACTGTCAGTAATTAAAAAAATTCTGCAGTACAAATAAACTCATCTCCTCGGGTATTCTATGCGTACAATTACTAATGAGGAAGAAATGTCCATGCAAGGTACACGAATACTGTAGTTGCTGCTAATGTTGGATATTTGCACTTCTAAACGTACTTTGAACGTCAAACGTTATGTTGACTCTTTCATTTTCTTACTTCTCTCGAGAAGTCAGCTTTCTCTAGGGCACATCTGATTCAGTCTAAAGGACGCTCATGACCTCAGGCTCGTGAACGTCCTATTAGCCTGTTCAGTCAAAATATCCTCAAAATGTCCTAGGCATACATAACGGAAACAGTGATCGCTGATTGCGATCCCATAAGGTCCGTTTACTGCTCACTGATTGGCTGGACCCTTTCTCTTCCGTCTCATTATCATAATTATAATGATCACCTCGCTGCACTGTGATTGGTTACCTTGTGTCGTTGTCTTAGACTCTTTCTGTAGTGCCTCGTAATGTAATGTCCCATGTACGTCGTGTACGTTGTGGTAACCATGCAGTTATCGAAAATATTTGCACCCGGCACGTGGCTAGATCACTACGTACAAAGACAAATACGGAAGGCCGAGCTCGCATGAGATACATTCGCTTCTTCAACAAACGCGTGTCTACTTGGCATTGGCACCTGGTACCCTGTCCCATTTATACCGCTAGCTGCGCTGCTCACGAAAATAAGGTCAGTTATGGGCTATTGTAAGCATGGCTATCATTGGTCAATAGTACCACAATCCTTCAACTCACAGTCCCTTGATAATACAAGCACAGTGATTGCATTCAATTTATTTCCACCTTGGGGACTCCTTCGACTTTAGATTTCTTTTGCCCATAGAGTAATTTTAACTCCATGGTTTCCCGAAACAAGTATCCTATTTTTGAATGAGAAAAGAAACATCATTCAATTTTTATTCACTGCCGTAAATGCAAGGGGAGGGATATTCTGTCTTTTCTGAAAATAAAGAAACAAAGACGACAATCGTCATTTCACCACTAAATTTCATCATAGAAATACTAGTCGGAGACATAAAAGTGGAGCCGTGCAAATAACTTCAACGTTAGATGTTTCATCGTCAATTTCCAAGCTTGCCACTATATGCAGACGTGCTGATCACACGAGCTTGCACGGTGACTGTGCTCATTAATATGCAGTCACAATTCTGACTAAAATGGTAGCCCATACCTGATCCTATTTTCGTGAGCAGCACAGGCAGCGTTAGAAATGGAACAGAGACTTGGCAAAAGGCGTGGTGGATTGGCCAAATTAGGACAAAATGTGACCAATAGACCACGTCAAAGTCGGTAAGAGAAAATGTTGAATTGCTTGATTTCATTATACCAACCTGTGGAGGTTTCCATCGAAAGTGTGAACCGCTAGGTTACTGTTTTGTCAGAGAAAATCAAGAGGATAATTGTATATAAGCTAAGTGGGAAAAACATGCTGATTTATTGAACTTACTCGGGAAACGACGGAAAGATTTGACCGCTTGAGGCCGACTCTTGCGCTCCGCTGGCAGTTTGCGTCGGACGGCCGAAAAGCGTTGCGGGAGAGCGTTGTATGTATATTATAATTTGTTGTTGAAGTTGTTGCTCCGACACGTGCAATATTTCGGGTTTCAATGAAGGCATTTTCTCTTATGGATTTCGACATGGTCTATTGTTACATTTTGTCGAAACTTTGACCAATCCACCACGCCTTTTTGCCAGTGCAATCACTTTGAGATTGGACACAATAGGAAACATTGGTGTCTGTAAACGCTAAATGCTATTCGGAATTCTGCTGTGACTGAACTTTACTACTATACTTTACTCACAAGACAAAGTTGAAAAGATATCTCTGCAGGGAAACTGAGTGTGATCACTTAGCAGTAGTCGCGACAAATATATTTGTTCCGTACTACGTTAAATTGGATCGTCAAAATTTTGTGTCCGACCGCGTTGTGTCGCCAATACTTATTTTGCAATTGTTAGAGGCGGTCATCCCTACGAGAAAAATGGTACGATCGACCTTTCAGGGCCTGATCGCTATGCCGCGTAATCCAGGCCAAAATTCGAACTCCAATTTTGGATTCGTATATCGCAATTTTGATTCATACACCGCATTTTCAACTTTGCAACTCTCATTTGGATTCCAATATAGTATTTTAGATTCGTATATCGCATTTTGAATGTTCGAACTCTCATTTTTTACTGTTTACCGACCCAATTAACACTCCAGCAGTATCAGTCATATTTTAATCGCGTGGCCCGGGTGGGCACAACGTAGGAACGCGTGTATTTCTATGTGTACGTTTCACTTGTGGTGTTGTTTGTACCATCGTGCGTTTGAAATCCTCGTGTCACCTACAGTATTACCTTCAAGGTGACAGGCTTACTATTAATGTTCAGTATCATGGCACCGAGTTCTGCCCATGGTGAAAACCACCTGTTTTGTCTACTAATTACTGCCCGTCGCTGCCCCTCCTGAATGTAGCCTATACAGTAATCAGTCAATATATAATACCCCGCGCCTTATACTTTTTATATAAACTTATAAAATCATAGTCCGAGCCGCAAAATTGTTGACTTTCGATCCGATATACAGGCTGATCGTTGAATCGCACCGGCGCATCCATGTTTACTTGCCCCATTAGCTTACTACTCTGCAAAGGGTGGGTAGATGGAATTCCTCTGGGCCAAAAATGAACACCGGGCGAAACTTTTTGTGAATCCATGTGAAAACATAAATCATTTATCAGTTTTGTTATATACTCCTAAATTGTCAGTTTGATCAAAATCGAGACCACAGTGACATTCGAGGGCTATGCAGACTGTCCATGTACGCACACACAGTGACAAGAAGGCGGGAAACACCTACTCACCAAGCACATCGAATCGGCGAAAAGAAGCATAAAAAAGCTAGGCTCATCGCCAAAACAAACGCGCCAAGCGCTAACAAAAACCCATACCAAGCGGCCCTTTTCAGGGCCACCAAATACTCCAAAAAGAGAACTACCGAAAAAAAACAACCATAAAATGACATAGAACACACAAACACTTAAAAGAAATAACAAAAATCGTACACATAACAAACAACTGAAACACAACATTAAAAAAACTAAATACAAAATAAACAATCACCGTAACGTAACAGAAAAAATGGCCGTGGAAATAAATCGGCTATTTCCAAAGAAAAGCCGACAACAACATGAAATTCAGCAAGAACCTATCATCGTTCAAACTATGAAACTCCGAAAATAGTACTAGGCAAAAGCCTTAAAATTCATTCGGACACCAACAAAACCAAACAGAATAAACCACCTCAGGATTTCAACAAATAAAGTCGTATAATGTGACTACGCTACATCATGAGACACAAACAATCGCAACAACACCAAATCAAAGAAAAAGTCAAATTGGACTCCCGAACAACATCCAAAAACTTGAAAGCTATCTGAAGCTGCTGAACTCGCACTTCTAGAGATGCCCTTTCAAACAACAAAACAAACATGTCGCGTGCCAAAAGAATCGCGATAAACCAGCTTGCAAACAATAGACAAATTACGGAAAAAAAAACCTTCGACAAGGGTCGGGTTTTCGTCATTGTCAACACAAACGATTACGTACTCGAATGCGAAAGGCAATTACGCAACACTCAGTATTATACACAACAAGCCAGAACAAACAGTAAACAAAGTAAACGAACTATTAATCAAAATGTACGAGAACAAGCACATCAACCAGGATACTTGTAAGTATCTTGATCCAATAAACATAAAATCCGTACCCCGCAGTGGTACTTATTGCCTAAAAATTCACAAACCTCCGCAAAAATCTAAAAGACACACCAGTCAAAACAAAATTACCGAAGTAAAGAAAAATAGAACGAACAAAGCGAACCTCCAAACGGACTCACAACGTGACCAAAATTAATATACTTGCCTCGCTAATCGAAGAGCAAGACCACTAAAATGCATTTAAATAAATTTTCACAGACACAAACTAAGAGAAGAATCTACACTGAGACTGAAGAGAAACCACATTCGGTTTTCGAAACGCAAGCGTCAAAGGGCCACTCTATCAACTTTGTCAGACCACTGTGGATAGAGGGACTGTGGTCAGACCATAGGTCCGACTGCGTCTCGCCATAAGCTTTCCCCACACAAACAAAACATTGCCGTACACACTAATCCAAACTTCCATACAAATACTCGAAGCGTAAAAAACATTTCATTAACACAAACAATCGGATAAGAATGTAGGAACACATTTTCGAAACGAATCAAACACAAACTCGACACAAAAACATTTAGGATAGTTAGGTGGGGAGCCTCTTTCACATTTTTTATATCTCGCTATACTGTCTACGATTCTAAAATCGACTACCTTGAACGCCGGATATATCCGGTGCCATTTGAATTACCATATACCTTTAGTGCCGGAAATATCCGGCACAGTTAAATAGGGGTATTTGCTTCATTTGATTTATCTATGTCCCTAAAAATCCCGTAAGTTCGGCATCGGCACGCAGCGCGACTAAGATAGATGTATTCCGACCTGGCCGGAATGTGATTGCGCCCCCGTACGTCCGAGTACGGTCAAAATCCGGAAGCAAATGTCGTCACCCATGACCTCGACCCTAAAAGGTCAAGCTGATCACAGAAGCGTCGCGCTGATTGTTTACAGTTTTGTGTTTTATGGGTTTTTTTTTAATGAAATGAAATGAAATGTTTATTTATTGAAAACAAATGACTAATATGTAAATATGTTCTATTAACAGCAATATTCTGTCAATGAAACTGGAGGAAATATAATTTTTTACTATAACCCAGTGAAATTTTATAGCAGCCATATTGTCAATATGACTGGCCACATGACTGGTCATGTGTTTGGTCATGTGATATGTTGTTCCCTAAAATGTATTTTAAATATTGTGAATTATTTTTTGATAAATCATAACCATTTTAGATGCATGTTTCTGCAAGGAAGACATAAAGAAGGTATTTACAAATAAAATGTGTTGATTTTCAAATACAGAATTATGTCAGAAGCTGTTTGTGGTTCATTTACTCTGCCTTTTCTGAGAAAAGTCTTAAACAGGTACACTTATAAATAAAGTAAAGGGTAGTTATTATTACATATATGTAAAGACAATGCCATGAAAATTGCAACTTTATTCAAATTTGAGTCATTTTATGTATTCAAAACACGTCCTGATGCTTCAAATATTCTTTCCCAGCATATTCTTTGCCAACTCTGGTCACATGATGAGTCATGTGACCTGGAAATACTTAAATCGTGAAAAGTTTTGTGTCTTGGTCGTCTGGCCTTTCGTCAATACAGCTTTGCAAGAGACAGTCTTTGATTAATGTAAATGTTTGTGTAAGAAATTGTGTGCATCACTGACGGTATATACCGTAACACTCAACTCCCTTAGATATTAATCGACTCTAAAAGTAGTGTAATACAAATGTGATCACACGAAATAATAGTGAACGAAAGGGCATAAGTTTTAAAGACCCGTAGTTTATTTACCATGAGAAATAAAATTTTAACATTTATTACCTTGATATGCATGGGAGATGGTCTAAACTTTGGTCACTATAAATATAATGGCTTATATTATATGACTTCTCTGGTTGTTAATTGTGCTTTTCTTTGTTTCGTTGACTTGTTAGATCGTGGTTGATGTTCTCTTAGCAATAGTAGCTGTCATCGGGACGATTACAGCAATTGTATCAGCTATGATCTGTTACAAAGCCTTCATCTTTGACCAAGATCAAATGGTAAGTAAAGTGACGTCAACCCTTTTCAATATCTGTCGCCAACATGTCCATTAGCTCCTTCCTCGCCTTTTCCTTCCAGGACTTTTCATTCATCCTGAATGTATACATAGCTTTAATTGTACGGTGCAGAACGAAATGTTACAATCTTATTCTATATCGAAAGGATGAATTTTCTTTAAATATGAAAAATGAACATATCAGACTACTGAACAGCTCTGCAATTGTTGAGTATATGTTTGTACTATTTAACTGTCAATTTATGTACTTCCCTTAATGTAATATAAGAGTGTATTGAGTCCATGGCCTTAAATCACTGAATAAAGACCTTATTTTTGAAATGAACATATTTTTGGGAAATTGACATTGCCGTGTTAAAATAAGGAATGTTGTCTTCTTTTCGTTATATGACAAAAAGTTTACCACTTGCGGTCCATCTGATTCATATTCATTTTTCGGTTGATTATTGTTCCTATTGTATCGCCCTTCCCTATAGAGATTTATCTTGAAGCGTCCTTCACGTGGCCATGGCGTGTGAAGGTCATTGACTCAGATCGTACGAGAAGCAGATAAGAGATAGACTGATAGTTTAATTTATTATTGATTAAGATTTCAAGGAGAACAATCGAGAACGGGATATTCTATGGTGTGATCTTATTAAATCTTAAGAAACAATTAAAAACTGGCGGGAAAATTACTACGTAATAACTTTTGTAATTATGCAAGATTAAGATATGTATTTAATTTTGTAGAGAGCTTAGACTATATACACTTGGAATCAGACCTTGGACGGTGAACGACATGGTCGCCATCTTGCAAACAAGTACAAGGTTGTGTGATAATCTACATCTTGGTGTGTCAGCTTCAGTTACTGAAAGCATTACGGCCCAGACTGATACCGCAACTCGTATAACTACGAGCGCGACACTATAAGCTCCCATCCCTATCCAAGCCCCTGAAATCTCCGTCATCCTAAGAAGGCAGTTTACAGTTGCTGTTTGTAGTATCCTCACCCAACAGGTAAAACATCGCAACGGAAAAACAAGCTCTTACTACAGAACACCAGGCACCATTGGAAAGTGCGCACATAATTTCTTACCAGTCAGGGCATTGAAATATCGGAACATAAAGAATTGGCCAATGCTTTCAAAATAGTCGTACAACATTCTGTTGATTCCTGGATTTTAGATGGAATCTTTGAAAAACTGGTAATTTTTACTCCCGAATGGTCGCAATGGAAACATCTCACATTAAAATGAGTGTGATTTCTTTTGGTGTGCTAACCAGAAAAAACCCTTATTATCAATTTTTACATCAATCAATAGTTCTTTAATAGGAATTAGGAAAAACTAACATTTTCAATCCCAGAATAGTTACCATGGCCACTCAAAAATTAAAATAAGTCTGGTTTGTGTGTTCTCTGACCCGAACTCCCCCGCTAGATAATTTTCATATTAATCAAAGTAACTTTTCATTGGATATCAGAAAAACTGAAATTTTCAACCCTAAAATTGTTATCATTGAAACATGGGGCAGTGAAATCGATATCATATTTGGTCTTTTCGACCCAAAGTACGTACCCGTATGGTGAAATTTTCACGGAAATTGAACCTATTATTATTCGTGTTATTATTTCTATATAATACTAATATTATTTATTATTATTATTATATTATTATTATTATTATTATTAGACTTTATTTAAACTCGATAAACTGTTGAGCCTGAGGCTCTTCTCACACAGAGTCGAGTAAAACAACATTTACAATATTTACATTAAAAAAAATAATTTAGGAAGAAAACTTTATACTGAAAAATGTACAAACGCTTCAAGTAAAAAAAATCTAAAAACAGATTAAAAATTACATAAAAGTAAGATTATCCCATTTATTTAAAAAAATGGCACTTGCAATTTCTTTTGAATGATAGAAGTGAAGAGCCAGATTTGATCTCTTCAGGCAAAGTATTCCATATTTTAACCCCGTTGTACATAAAACGTCTTTTGAAAAATTAGGTTCTATGCCCTGGAGTATACAGATCGTCTCTGTTTGCAGAGCTTGTGTTACGTCCGCAGATCTGCTTTATACCTCTAGTTATTCAGAACTTTGTACATTAAAACTGATTCATTGCATGAAACTCTTTCACGAATCGGCAGTCACCTTAAGGATTTAAATAAAACACAACTTGGAGTATTAAAGTCTTGATCTAAAATCACTCTAGCAACAGATTTCTGCTGTCTTTCTATACGAGATAAAAAGAGTGGTTGAACAATTACCCCATATGTTCGAACAATAATCAAAAATGAGTTAAAATGAAACAATTATGACATGTTTATCCCAGGTCAAAGTATCATCAATTGACAGACCTAAAAGGTTTCCTTGCTTAACACATTCAAGCTGCTCGTCATTACAAACAACTTTTATACATTTGTCTGTTCTAGATTTTTTCTGGGAGGTTCCAATGACATCACCTTGGTCTTTTCTGTATTTATACACATGTCATTATTTACAACACCAGCTCAAAATGGATGTCATGTCACCATGAGCTTAGTTTCAAGTTCTAAAATTTCCAGAGCTTTTTTTCTGGAAGTTATATTTGGGCGAAAAAACTATAGTTTATTTATATCATGCTAGTAGTGTCGCTTTCCAGACCTCGTCATTTTGGATTGCTGACACAATTTAATAATCAAGGTGAAGAGCGCCGCTGGCGGCAGGCACAGGCTTGGTGAGGAGAGAGAACGTCAAATGTTAACATCACTCATCGTAAAAGAATAATAATTAAGTCGAACAATTTCCTGATTTATGTAATTAAGCTGACTAATTCAACACGGTGTATGGCTCTTTTTGATGAAATATACATATTACTATTCATCAATTATAGAATATCGTGCCACAAACTAACGCTTATTTGTCGTTTAATTGGCAAATCGGTCTACTGGCGTGACGTGATTTATATTGCATATTTTGATAATTCTCCAAACGAAATTTTTTACATAGAGAATTTTTAATCAGTTTGCTCCTAACGTACTATAAATTTCATCTAATATTGGCTGATAATGCGTACGTTATGATGTGAATATTAGTGTCACTTATGTTGGTGTAAATAACGAAGCCTCCCTAGCTTCAAGGGAAAAAATTCGGTTTCAACACTTACCCTATCAAATTCCTGTGAGTTCATAGAGTCGTAAATAAGCGTTTCTCTGGCCCGGACTACTAGCATCATGAGTACAATCGCCGATACTATCGAGACAATAACGGACGTTAATATCTGGATAAGACAAGAAGTTAAATCTATTAACTCAGCAAGCTCGTAAAGCTGTTTTAATGTTCAGCAAAGAACCTAGCATCGGTCACATATTTCTTGAATATGTTAACTGTAGAAAACATAACGTTTAACATTAATTTTATCTAATGTTTACTTTTCAGTTTATCTGTGTGCTAAAGCGAGGAGAGAGAGAAAGTCAGTCAATATTAAAAGATTAGCAATTGCAGGAATCGAAAATGATAATAATTAAACATCTGACATTATTTACTGTATTACTTCCTTTGTAAAATATACAGTTTGGAATATTCGAAATTCGTTTACTCTTGATGGGATTAAAGTTTCCTTTCAATCCTACATCATGCAATTGGAATGTTATCTCTCCTCAGGGATGAATACATTGTATTTCACTTATAAGATGATGAACAAAACTGAGGATTTTGTCCCAAAGTTTTCAAGCCTTGTAAGACTTGAAAGAGAAGAATGCATCCTGAATGCATTCATATAATGATCTTTGTAATTAAACAGCTAATTATTTGTGTGTTTTTTTGTTTTGTTTTCAGACAAGACGCATTGTAATTTTAATGCATTCACAGTTATGTGGAGGCATCAGCGTCAACTAATCTATCCAAATTCAACAGATATAGACTTAATAAAAATCATAGGACATTCAGCAACGGAGTGAGTCTATCAGTAATGTTTTTCTGGAATTGGGTCACCCTTGTTTGTTTGCTGTATTTACAGTTGCTAAGAGTTTCAGATTGTGTTTTATTAGGGGTAGGGACAGCTTTGTCCTTATTCAAGATGTATGAATGATGTTGAAAGCACCACGCCTCACTTTGACAATTGATAAAAGACCACTCCCATTATTCAAGCTTTGTGTTGATGATATCGATGAAACACTGAACCTCAGTTTCCTTCAGGTCAAAAGAACACAATCTTATTCCAGATCTTTCATTTTTTTATTCCTGTGGAAAATACCAAACCAAAGTACGTACAGGAATGTTTGTTTGGCTCAGTGACACATTACCTTGGCTGTTTCATCCGAATGCCGACACGCAGATATACAGGCTCACTATTTCTCCCATAGTTCATGACAAAATGTATTTAACATGTTTTCACTGTTGTGATATTTTTTCTTATAATGATTATTTTCTTCAAACTCAGGTTCATGCGGTATCACATGGGTCATATTTCCTTTGGAAAGAAAACAGTAAGTGCAGCACAATATGTCATATGAAGACAGAAATGTCTATTTTAAAACAAAAATCTTATCTCAAATCTTGAAATTTACTTCAATGAAATATTACTGGTCAACATTGCAGAACAAGCAGTTCAATTTATTTTCACTGATTTGTCATCCTATCCCGTAAATTAACTGATTGCCTATCTCCATCAATATATGTATTACTACTGGCATGGTGAAATTGTCTCATCACATCAAATCAGCGCATACTGTGAATTAGTTGATAGCTTTCACAAGACTAACAAAAGGATATTTTCAAAAAAAGTGAATTTATATCATTCGGGTAACTGCTTCAAACTCTGACAGTTTGACAGCTTTTCCTTTTTGTTTTCAGGTAATGGATGGTCACACAAGTTATGTCAATGATGTTGTCTTTGAACCAACAGAAGGTCAACAAATTGCCAGTGTCAGTGATGATCACACTTGTCGAGTTTGGGACTTGGATGGACTCCAGAGGGCGTTTTTCCTTGTACTCACCTAGTATGTTTGTGTTCTGGCATTCGGATGAACCAGCCAAGGTAACTTGTCACTAAGCCAAACAAACATTCCTGCACGTACCTTGGTTCGGTGTTTTTCACACCAATAAAGACTCTTGAATAAGATTGTGTTCTTTTGACCTGAAGGAAACTGAGGTTCAGTGTTTCATCGATATCATCAACACAAAGCTTGAATAATGGGAGTGGTCTTTTATCAATTGTCAAAGTGAGGCGTGGTGCTTTCAACATCATTCATACATCTTGAATAAGGACAAAGAAAATACAACCTGAAACTCATAGCAACTGTGAATACAACAAACAAACAAGGGTGACCCAATTCAAGAAAAACACTACTCACCTCGTTGCTGTATGTCCTATGATTTTTATTAAGTCTATATCTGTTGAAAATTGGATAGATTAGTTGACGCTGATGCCTGCAATTAGTCAGGCCAGACAGACACCAATATCTAGAGTGTACTTGTTAAAGTGTCACTTATTTTCAATTTTGTGATGAAAGATAAGTGAATTCTCAGTGTTTCCCCGGGTTCCAAAATCTTCTAGCAAATTTGGCTTGAAGCCATACAAATTATTCGCCAAACAAGGTATTCAGTTGACCAGACATTGGAAATCAATTTTGCAGTTGAATAGAGTTGATTTTCTTTCAAACACATACATTTGATTTAGGCTTGATTGTACCCATGAATATACGCAAGCAGTGGTTAGGTGGCATATCAAACACTCAGGTCAGGGGTCATGGCCACTGACCTTAGTGCATATTCATGAAAAATCTAAATTTTCAAATCTATTCTGTAAACAGAACCATAACATTGACTATGTAAACGATGTTTAAATTTAAGTTCAGTGCGGTGGGTCAAAATAATATCACGAATATAGGGTGGGAAATGGATGATTTTTATCTGTAAGAAAATAACTTTGCCCTTCATGAAAGATTGTGAGGTCTGTCAAACTCGAACTCACGTAGTTTTTCCAGTATGCGAGACAATTCTCGAGTACCTCCCAGAGTGACCATCTTTGAAGCGCCTACCAATGCAGTCTTCATATAGTGGCCGTACAAGTCACCTTGTCTCTGATATATATTCTTAGACGCCCCAAATACCGATTTTATTATCTTACAAAGGAATTTTTGAGCAAGTAGGGAATATTCGACGCATATAATTTAAAATTATTGTACTTTCTTTGCTGTACGACTAAGATAAGTCTCATCGTAGTTATCACTCACTTGAAACGATCAGTCCAGTTTCAGATTGTCAGGTCGTCCTACTTAAATACACGACATTTATTGATCGTATTCATAACTTATCGACGAATAATGCTGTAGTAACTTATGTTTACATTCCTCTAAAGACGACTTGCGAAGTGATATAGACTATCAAACTTCAACAGAAAATTAACTTTCCTGGGTTTTGTATTCCAACAGAGGAAACAGGGCCAATTCTCAAGGACTACAATCTCACGGGAACTTTCCCTTTCAAGATGTACTATTTTGTCAGGCCAGTGACTAATAATGCGGTTCTTTAGTGTATGTAAGACGTTGTAGGAGGAAACTTTAGGATGCTCCCACGCAGGTTTATATTGAATCGAAAATGTCAATTCCGGAGAACATATATCCTTTCATACATTTGATACCCTCAATTCTCCACTTGTCTTAATACTGAAATCGGTACACTGATTTTGATTTAGATTGGGAGCAATCTTCTGAAGGGGACAAGGCGTTACAGTCTAGCAGGTACATTTTGTCCCCAAGCCACTTTAGCGCATCGATGGAATGTCTAGCATGATAAATAAGGCTTTTTGAAAGACTCACTGCTTCGAAGAATGCGCCTACGTTTCGCTTTGTAAGCCATGGCTATATTCGTCAAGGATTAGCTGTTAGGAACTATTGCCCCACACACAATTTCTATGCAAGCAGCAATGCATTGATCTTACACCAGTGATATACATCTATACATTGAATGAAACGACTCTCCTATTTTGATTTTGATATCATATGGTAGCCTGCCAACGTTGATTCAAGGGACGCCAGGATTAATCCCAAAGAGATCAATCGGTCCAATCGCCAAGAAGCTTTAGTTATAACCATTCCCACTGACTTCAGCTAAACACCTATTGCTGAAGTTTCAGTGAAAGCACTGTCCGACTTTTTATGAAACGCTTTGCCGTGTCACCGGACAGCCGTCATTGCACATCAAGGAAACGACACGTCAGTGTTTGGGACGCTTTTTCGTGCGAAATGAAGTTTTATCTTGTCTTCAATTTTCCAAACTTGACACAGTTGTAGCTTACACTGTAGCTGTATATCATACTTTTCACGAGCCGTTTTGGCATTTTCTGACAATTACCAATGAAAGTGATTGATGTTTACTTGTCAGTTGAAACGGTCACTGTACGGTCAAGCATGGCTCCCTGTCAGTCGAAGTCAAAACTCTCGGTCTCTAAACCTTGCTCACAAATACGAAAACACTAATGACACAATCATAAATAGTACACAAGGCAAGGGAAGTCACATTTTTAAAATTGTGTCACTTAATAATTTGACAGAAAATATTACGGAAAGCAAGACAGTGAGTGACTCAAACTCACTGACGTGTTGATGCGGTCAATCACAGTCCCTCCATAAATCGTGTTTCAGTTTTTCTCTTAGACTTACACAAAGTCTTTTGTCATATAAATATATCAAAACCAAGTAGATTGAGGGAATAAAGTTTAGCACACTATCGCGTCATTATTTCCTTTGCCTATCATTCAAGTGCGTCAGTTCAGATATTGAAACTTCGTTGAAAAGTTTCACTGCACGGTCTTTGTAATTTGCATAACAAAGTCAGTATGGCCTACTCAGGTCACTGTGTCCAACTGGATTTGACTACAATTCAGATCGTTCCAAGAGACGGGACCCGACGTGGCACGCCAAGTACTGACTGAATTTTATGTCCGGTCTTTGGTAGTCCGTTTGGGCTACCATTTCATGGATTTTAGTAGCCTCACAGAAAAGTTGGTAGTCTGTTAACGCGGGGACTATCGCTAATTTTGAGCCCTGACTGTACATATACTGTTTGATAGAAAAGATACCGTTCCCTTTCAAAGAATACCTGTTTTTCTCAATTCAACAACTCGAATAAAACTTGCAGAGTGTAATATAGATTATAACAAAAATTATGAGCTTTAATAACATGTCTTCACTCGGCCACACAGTTTCATCTTCAACTTACCCTCATTAAATATTTTGTTTTGTTTTGCCTTGTAACTTTCCCCTAGCAAAAGTGTTCGTTCTGAAAAACGAAAAAAGTCTTTAGGTTAGCGACCGTGCCCTATGAGTTTATAATAAAAAAAAACCATGCTCGAGAATAGTTCCCGACCAACCAAAAATATAATGTGGCATACCTACGATAAAACATCTTCGTTGAACGAATATTTCCTTGATACTTATTAGTACCGGCTTTTCAGTCTGTAGCTTACAGATGCAACTCTAACTGGCCGTAAAATAAGATAAAAGATAAAAGTATTGCTTTCTCATTTTTTCATAATTCCCATCTGGACTCATCTGGATGAGAAAGCTTCAATAATGGCACGAATATGTTGAGATGATTTTGATTCTAATAATACAATCAAATGCAGTGTGGTCTATATTTGGCAAATAAATACGACAATGTAATCGCTTTGTCAAGGTCAAACATATTTACGAAAGAGTATTATAATAAACTATAGATCATTAGGAATGAATCAAAAATTGATTTCGGCGTGAACTCCGGTTGAAGTCTTGCATCTACAGTGACATGTAAAAATGTTTTATATTTATTACATTGTAAATAAGACATAACAACCAGAAAACTAGCTCCTGCAGAAGCCTTAAGCTTAAGAATATATAGGGGTGTCGGAAACAGGGATGTTGCAACATGGATCACGGTGTTGGAGCTTTAGGCGCGGGCGGTCACCATCCACTGCGTCCGCATTGGCAAAAACGCGAGAGACTTCAGAAACTTTCGCATCTAATAAACATAAACACATAATCTTGGTCGCGCTTCGCTCCATGGAACTGGGGTATAGTAACATAAGCTTACGGACATTTTTTTACACAGCACGGACCTTTTAACACAGCTCGGCGATTTTTTATTACAGCGCGGCGATTGTCGTTTTCGTCCACGGTATCCACAGGTCCAGTAGGCATAATTTGTGATGATTTTTTCCTATTATTATCATAAAAAATAATTATGAATATTAATAAATTATTAATATGAATGTTACAGAATATAAAACTTTTTACACAAGCACAATGTCGTCTACTTTGTGTAAATGCCATCTGGAAACTCCATTGTTTTGATAATTATGATAATTATGATTATGATTAATAAAGTCATATTTTACACATTGTAATGTGCTTATGTGAACAACCCTCTGGAAACCCTCATACTGTTTCACAATCTATGCCAAAATATACAAGTGACACCATTGCCAAGGTTCAGTCTGCGGCAAGAGTTACCATTGCCCAGGTTCAGTCTACGGCGAGAGTTACTACACAGTGTATATAATTAGAAGGTAGCCAGCTCCACTCGACAGTAAACTGACATACCCATGAATTACCTCCGTTTTCTTCACTTCTGCATGTTGATTCTCAAAATTTCTCCCGGTGTTGGCAAGTCCATAAATCAGCCATCAAATCTACCAAGTTTTGGCCACCTTGACGGAAAACTTGTGAAGTTTGGGGCTGCGAGAAGGTATATATCGCCAATGAAATGATGCAGTCTTCACGCAATCGACAGCATCCGGGATCTTTTAGGGCCGTTTGCGAAATTTGAATGTAGCCGCCAAGCGGGGCCGAGGGCGGAGCCATGATTTAACGTTATTAGATATGCTGACATAATTGATCGTACGGCCAATGAACGCTCGTGACCTTTTTACACATGAAAGTTACATTTACAACGTACGATTACTTCATGGTCTGTCCGAGGATGGAGGTGCCTCAAGTCAACGGTCCAAGCTATGTATGTGTGATTACAAACGGATGACGGGTTGCAGATGCGTTTGTTTATGATAGATACCCGGTTGACATTGTGAAAATATGTCAAGTTCAGCGACTTGGCAAGGAGACCTCAAAACAGCGTACGTACGTACAAACACGCAGTCACCTTCCAATTGAACTTGTGATTTTCAGAGATTTACAATGAAAATACAGGCAGCGTTGACTGTCGTCTATTTTGCTGCCCAACAAAATATTAAAAACGCAGTCACGGACGTGTTTTACAGACAAAGCACAGACAATGTACCTTGAAATCGATATCTTTTTTATTGAAAAGGCGTACGCGTGCTGGCGTTACGAGGACCTGTTACTTTTTTATGAATATGTTAGACAAATATATCCATGTCTTGCAAAAAATACTGAGAAAAAGTTAAATTTTAATAATATTATCAATAGTTTTATTACAGAGCTTCCGTTAACGCAAAATCCTGCGTATTTCAAGCATGTTATTACTTTGAAGTACGCAAAGTAAAATGACGTCTGCGTATAATCCGATACGCATTAAAAAGCGCAGTCTCTGTAATAAAGACATGAGCACACGTAGTTTCCCTCCAATGTGAAGTTTATCCAGGACTAAAAATAAATTGTTTGCTGATAAAAATGTTCATAATTTAGCAATATTTGTCCTACATCCTGTCAATCACGTTTTCCTTCAAGTCTGTACCAATAAAAATGTAACAAGTTCAATAGAGTTCGTCGTTATTGCAAAAAAATGTTTTTTGTTCCGCTGCGCCCAATGCATACTTGTAAACCCTGAAGATCTCCTAGTCGAATATCAAGTTTAAGTTAATGCTACGCAGACTTAAAAATAATAGTTTTATGCGGTCTGCAAACTTATTCCAGATATTGCAAAATGGCCATAATTGCAGCCGTGATTCCAGTCTCATCTGTCCCGTGTGAGCGCGTGGGTTCAGTACCCAAAACAGGATTACAAAATCGAAACGTAGCTGTCTAAGTGACTATGCCTGATCTAAATGATCTGATGGTGATAACCATGGAAGGCCCGAGACTAAGTGAATTTGACTTCAGAGCAGCGATGATAGGTCAGGCAGCGAAGGCAATAGTGGGAAGTTGTAGTCTAAATAATTAGTAAGAAATGAAAATCGTCGACAGAAAATAGAACAGAACAAATTGTGAAACTAATATCAAAGAAAAAACATTGTCACCGATGTTGTTTATTGAACACTTTTTTCATTGACTTTTGAACCGTTTTCGATATCGCGTAGACAGCTGTTATATATAGGTACTTACACGTAGTCACGTTGTACGCATTTTTGGTGCATTTAACGCAATAGAAAAACAATTTGCGAACAGCCTTACGCAGATTTGGAAATCCTAACCGAAGCTCTGCAGTTTTATCACACTCAGAAACTGAAGCGAGGACTTTCTGTCTTCGGGAAAAACAATTGACGCTACACACGGATGCAGCAGGGTCTATGGAAAAAACACTAAAATTTTGAAACGAGAACGGGCAAGAAAATGTCAGCACGTTTGTAATCCTGGAAGTGTTAGTCGTGTTCCTTGCCATTCAAGGTATTTGTGGGTACGATGTGCACATGGCGGAGGTTCTTATGGAATAGGTGGATACCGTGGAAACCTAGCTGTGATATCGCAGCGGCGAACGCGTTCAAATCAAAGGTCACCGCCACGGTCAAATATCACAGCTAGTGGAAACATTTATTGCTACGGATTAGTCGCGGTGTTTGGCGGAGGAGGGGAGAGGAGTCGGTCACAGTTGATGACGGTGTGCTCACTGTCGTCGGAATTTCATCTGGACGTTTGTAATGGACGTAATTGATGACGGTGTCATCAAATAATATGGATAAGGTGTATATAATGCTGGCAAACACGATCGCAGCAATCTATATTGAGCTGCCTACTGCGGTGTTTGTTCAGTTGATGCTGTCCCCCTTTTCGCTGAAGCTACTCCATTGATCGCATACCCAGTAAGCTGCTTTGGAGAGTTACCTTACAACTAGTACTGCTATAAAGTTCGAAAAATACATCGTCCAACTAGAGAAATGAAACTCATTCCACGTTTTGATGTTGATCAGACACATGTACATTCGGGTCAACTGATGAGAGGTCTAATCAAAGGTCACGAGCGTTCATTGGCCGTACGATCAATTATGTCAGCATATCTAATAACGTTAAATCATGGCTCCGCCCTCGGCCCCGCTTGGCGGCTACATTCAAATTTCGCAAACGGCCCTAAAAGATCCCGGATGCTGTCGATTGCGTGAAGACTGCATCATTTCATTGGCGATATATACCTTCTCGCAGCCCCAAACTTCACAAATTTTCCGTCTAAGTGGCCAAAACCGGGTAATTTGATGGCTGATTTATGGACTTGCCAACACCGGGAGATATTGTGAGAATCAACATGCAGAAGTGAAGAAAACGGAGGTAATTCATGGGTTATGTCAGTTTACTGTCGAGTGGAGCTGGCTACCTTCTCATTATCAGTCCGGGTTATGTCCATATAGAGGATAGTAGGGAAGACCCAATGGCGTACCGTATATGTAATGACAATAAGGCAAGAACCAATCACGTACTGTATATGTAACAAGGGTCAAAGGTTACATTGGTTCACTTTGGTCAGATCGCGATATGACCTGACAGATCCACCGATCGAGTGAGACTGTTGGCTACCCGGAAGTATCTTAGCTCCAGTCGATTGGCGACGTTCTACCGTGTTAAAAATTGAAAATTTCTTCAGAAATGGTTTTCTGAGTTTCTTTACCCTGGACCATATTCGACAAAGAGTTATTGGACGTTTTTCGCTCTCTTTTCCAGCTTTTGGTTAACTTCTCGGCGATTGATCCGGCGCGCGTTTTTCTGAGCGAAGGGTCAATCGTACCGGGCAACGCATGGTGATCGAAAAAATCGTGCTCCATCGTGCTCCGATGACCGACTAAAACAGTTGACTCATCTTTGCAAAGCTTGAAACATTCTCCATACTGCAGATGGCAAGGTTAAATTGAAATTTGACCAAAAATAGGCGATATTTGGCGACAAATAACTTACTGTAGATTTACGAGGGTCAAATGCTGATTTCTAGGAGCCGTACCCGGCCAGAAAATTCATCCAAATAAGTAATTTTCAATGTACTAACCACTTGTGTCGGTCACCATCTCGACCGTACTGAACATTTTGCGTAATGTCTACATCTAAAAACTACCCAGTGCTAAAAATAAAGGGCGAAATCAAGCCGAAAAGTTCCAAACTCGTTGCAATGTACGAGCCAAGGTTTGCATGGTTAATTATTCATGACGTTGGCGGCGGTAGGTTCGCTGATTGGTCAATCGTAATATCCTCTCTATGGACATAACCCGGACTGATTATATACACTGTGTAGTAACTCTCACCGTAGACTGAACCTGGGCAATGGTAACTCTCGCCGTAGACTGAACCTGGGCAATGGTGTCACTTGTATATTTTGGCATAGATTGTGAAACAGTATGAGGGTTTCCAGAGGGTGTTCACATATGCACATTACAATGTGTAAAATGTGACTTTATTAATCATAATCATAATTATCATAATTATCAAAACAATGGAGTTTCCAGATGGCATTTACACAAAGTAGACGACATTGTGCATGTGTAAAAAAGTTTTAATATTCTGTAACATTCATATTAATAATTTATTAATATTCATAATTATTTTTTATGATAATAATAGGAAAAAATCATCACAAATTATGCCTACTGGACCTGTGCGGTATCGATACCTTTAGGCTACTGATCTCTGTGTGGCAGGCTGGGTGTAACTAGCCCTGCATACGTACAGGTCTTGTGTGTTTCCGGTGTTATACGGCCTCCACCATATAACACAGGCCTACGGAACGTTTCGTAGATCGTCGTTGGATTGGAAGTGACTGACACTGTGAGGCCGAAGGCCGAACCTCGGTTTTAGTCACTTCCCATCCGACGACGATCTACGAAACGTTCCTTAGGCCTGTGCCATATAACGCCGAAAACACACGGTACACAGACCTGTACGCTGGGCTAGGTGTAATACTACTATAGGCCACCGTCGGCTACCCACCACAGCCCAGTTCCGCCGCCGAAAACAATCGATTTTAATCCAAAATTGTGGTCGATCTCAGTTTTCGAGCACGCCCAACCATTCTAGATAAGCGATGTGCTGAGCTGAACTTTAAAACTTACGCAAAGCCCGCTTTTCTCTCTCTATGTGAGGGGACAGACCGTCGCCATTGTGAATCTCCATGTGCAATGATTTCTGGGTAGGGTTCAAATGCAGGTCAAATAATGAGTTCAGATAATAAAGGAGGTCAAATAATTGAAAGCAAAGCTAATGTCAAGATAATATTGTAATTATGACCAAATAATCGCATAATAATGGCTAATAATGACACAAAAATGACCAAATCACCAAATAATGAAATAATAATGATAAGATAAGTTCTAAATCAAGACATCAATGCCGAATAATGGCAAAAGAATCGAATAAACATAATAAATTCATAATAATGTCAAGCTAATGTCAAGATAATGTTGTAATCATGACCAAATAATCGCTTAAGAAAGACCAAATAATGACATATAATGACCAAATCACCAAATAATGGAATAATAATATAGGATAAGTTCTAAATCAAGACATCAATGCCCATGCCGGAAAATGCCGAGAGAGTTTGACCGGTTAAGAAGGGCTTGACTACGCAGTTTCTGCGTAGTGAAGCGTCATTACGTATTCATGGTGACCCCTGGCCAGCTGTCAATATCTTTGGGGGCTTTTGTCTTTTGGCCTGCTTTGCATATGCGTCGTTGGACACGACCTGCCAATCACCCAGGTAGTCAATTAAACTATTAATTGACTGTTTACCGACCCAATTAACACTATCCAGCAGTATCAGTCATATTTTAATCGCGTGGCCCGGGTGGGCACAACGTAGGAACGCGTGTATTTCTATGTGTACGTTTCACTTATGGTGTTGTTTGTACCATGGAGGTAGGAATGTTTGTACCATCGTGCGTTTGAAGTAAGCTTACTTGTTTCACCTACAGCATACCTTCAAGGTGACAGGCTTACTATTAATGTTCAGTATCATTGCACCGAGTTCTGCCCACGGTGAAAACCACCTGTTTTGTCACGGTCCCTCTGTGGAGGGACCGTGGTTTTGCCTACTAATTACTGCCCGTCGCTGCCCGTCCTGAATGTAGCCTATCTATAGCTACAGTAATCAGTCAATATATAATACCCCGCGCCTTATAATTTTTATATAAACCACAGTCTCTCTATCCACGAGGGACTGTGTATAAACTTATAAAATCATAGTCCGTGCCGTAAAATTGTTGACTTTCGATGCGATATAGAGGTTGATCGTTGAATCGCACTGGCGCATCCATATTTACTTGCCCCATAAGCTTACTACTCTGTAAAGGGTGGGTAGATGGAATTCCTGGGCCAAAAATGAACACCGGGGCGAAACTTTTTGTGAACCCATGTGAAAACATAAATCATTTATCAGTTTTGATATATACTCCTAAATTGTAAGTTTGATCATGGAGGTACCTCCATGGTTTGATCAAAATCGAGACCACATTCAAGGGCTATGCAGACTGTCCATGTACACACACACAGTGACAAGAAGGCGGCAAACACCTACTTACCAAGCACATCGAATCGGCGAAAAGAAGCATAAAAAAGCTATAGGCTCATCGCCAAAATAAACGCGCCAAGCGCTAACAAAAACCCATACCGAGCGGCCCTTTTCAGGGCCACCTACGGCGCGCCAAATGTTTCAAAAATATTTATCGATTCAGTGCAAAAATAAACTGTCTTTCTCAATTAAAATAAAAATTCGGTCTCATTAGGAAGGAAATAAGTAAGAAAAGTATAATTAAAAAACAAAAGACAGAAATGTCATTTAATACTTCATTTTAACTTGAGAAAAAATCTTTTAAGCGTAATTAGGAAATAAATAATTTTCAACGATTTGAAAAAGTCATACATCCATATTTATCGTCATACATACACGTATAATAGTTCGCGAAAAAGGTGCAATGAGTGCTGATTTTACAAAAAGAAAAAAGAAAAATATGTTATACAGTGATACGGCCACAAAATTCACAAGAAAATCACTAAAAATCACTACTACCACTCGGAAAAAATAGTACAAAAAATAAAAACGTGAACCACATACAGAAAATAATTGTAAAGAATCAGACAAAAAAAGCCATGCATACATAAAATTATTTATGTACTTAAGAAAATTAAAAAGCACTACGTCTCATAATAAACGTATTGTAGATAATAAAAAATATAATATGAATCACCAGCCGCTTTGACAGTAAAGAGAGAAAATCGGAGAAAACATTCGGCAGTGATGGCTCTAGACAAAAGTGGATCTCATCTACAATAAAATAAAAGAAAATAAAATAAATAAAAAACGAAAAAATAAAAAATGCCATGAACATAGATACAAAAAAAACCGCGTGGGCCTGTGGAAAGAAAAAATAAATGAGGACTCGCCACAGCAAAAAAAAAAAAGAAAAAAGAAAAAAAAAGGAAAAAAACGAGCACTCGCCACAGAAAAAAAAGCCCTAAATTACAATTATTTATTCAAAAAACTCATGGTTCACGTTTCCTTTGATCGATGAATCCCCAACAGCGGGGAATCCGATCACCACATACGCCAATGTTTGACGAATGAGCATTTCAGTGATAACGTGACATCTTGAAACCTAGCTCTGTTTGGCTGGGCCCTGCTCTACTGGAAACCATACTTGATGAAATGAAGTGGGCAATATCACCTAAAGAACGTCCAAGTTAACAGTGAATAGTTCCAGAGAGTCAAGTTAACTGGGCCAAGATTTCAGGCAGTCCATAGGTCAGATCACGAGCGAGACGTACAACCCATGACCCTTCATAGCAACACTGCGAACATATCGATGCCTTAGGCGCGGTATGGCAGGGAGCCCACTGCAGGCCTTCCATCGAGCCGCACTGTCATCGCCGTTTGGCCTACATGATTTCTACAGAGTTTTATACGTATGGTTCGATACATCGGGTTCAAATA
Source organism: Ptychodera flava (assembly GCF_041260155.1). Taxonomy (NCBI): domain Eukaryota; kingdom Metazoa; phylum Hemichordata; class Enteropneusta; family Ptychoderidae; genus Ptychodera; species Ptychodera flava. The sequence continues at coordinate 4,848,583 of NC_091935.1, read as the reverse complement.
CCATGATAATAAACCACCCCATTCCTCGTCTATCCTCAAAGATCACCCAAATCATGATAAAATGAATAGTTTTGAAGAAATCTGCCGCGTGTTGAGAGAACGTCCATCGTTTTCCGTGTTCGACAAGACGAGCGACGCAACTGTACAAGCCTTACGACTACGAGTATGGCGAGAGTGTCCGGCCTTCGCAACGCCAGACACTCTCACTATACTCGCAGGGCTAGACCGGCACATACACGACATGTCGATCCCCATTGCAGAAATCTTTATATCCACACAGTCCAATATATGGAGCTACGATATTTGTGCAGTAGCCTATACATAGCTCTGGGTGGCAGGGCAGGGCTGTGAGTTACCGGCGTTATACCGCCTGGCCGTATAACGCCGGTGTTATACGGCCTGGCCGTATCCGGCAACTCACAGCCCGGCCTTGCTGCGGTTCCGTAGCCCTACCACTCCCTTTGCTGGTTGTGTTGAGCTACAGTGTACAGAGAAATAGCGGCTGCTTGATCAGTGTTTGTCAAGTCGGGCGCGGGCGCGTTCGCGTTCTACAGGTACTAGTGAAAACGTTGCCTCGAATTTAAACGGAGTGTTTCAACCCGAGTATTTTTGCCTTTGCCACACTCCGTTTAGAGGACAAACCCACGGGATACGTGTGTGGTTCGATACATAGCGGCCGCTGCTAGCTTTGCATGGCAGGGCTGTGTACGTGTTACCGGCGTTATACGAGAGGCCGTGTCACGCCGGTAACACACAGCCCTGCCATGCAGAACTAGGCCGCAGCGTGCTGCGTGGTATGCAATTTTACTATGCATACCCACATCAATTATTGCATGATTCGAGGCACGATTCATTTATGCAAATGAGATTTTGGGTAGCGAAGGGTAGCGAGGTAGCGGACCATAATTTCAAAGTTTCATCTATTTTCATCATACTTAGCAATTGTTTAAAAATATAGTAATTGCTAAATGTCAAACAATTACACCAAACTGGCAACTTGAACGTGTCAATCAAGCGCAACACGGCACGCACTACATTCTGAGCTCGTATGGTTATGTCTGCCATGTGTGAGTAACTAGTGCAAACAACTTCAGCCAGCGGGATCGACTGTACAGCCACGGTCCCGGAGAGACGTGGTACATCTACCGAACATTAACTACGTTCCTGGTTTTCGTTCAAGTTAGAGAAGGATATAGTGGTAAGTGCCCACTGCTTTGTATTCCTATATGACACTATGCGGCTGTTATGAAGCTATAACCTTTCCCCATTTTGTCGCGGGTGACTTGTGAGCTGCAGCGGCTTCTACAAGTCACTCGACCCTTAGCTGCAAAATTAGTAGTAAAAATTTAGTATAAAATAGTAGTAAAAATTAGTATCTAAAGAATTAACAGACATGGAAAAAATAAGGAGATTGAATATATATCTTAATATCCCAATTAAACAATCAGAGTTAATAGTAGCTATTAAATGTCTGAAAAATAAAAAAGCACCAGGTGAGGATTCTATACTAAATGAAATGATTAAAGCTAGTGATGGTCTTTGCATTAGTAGCTTACTGAAGTTGTTTAATCACATTTTAGATACTGGTCATTTTCCAGAAATCTGGAAATCTACATTATTGGTTCCGCTTCACAAATCTGGGGATAAGTTTGACCCAAGTAATTACAGAGCGATAGCTCTTTCTAGTTGTCTATCAAAGTTGTTCACATCAATTTTGAATAAGCGTCTCATCAACTATCTTGAAGATAAAAATCTTTTCTCACCTTGCCAGTTTGGTTTTAGAAAGAACAGACGTACTTTGATTGTGTGTTTCTATTAAAGACTGCAATCAATAAAACATTATACAAAAAAGGGACTAAAAATTCATCAAATCATCTTTATGTGGCATTTGTTGATTTCAAAAAGGCCTTTGATTCTGTTTGGAGAAAGGGTTTATTTTTAAAAATGCAGAGATTAGGAATAACGGGTAATTTCTATAATGTTGTTAAGTCCATGTATGATAATACTCAGTATAAAGTGAAAACGTCAAGCAAAATTTCGGATGGGTTTCTTTCTTCACGGGGGGTGAAACAAGGTTGTAATCTTTCACCTACATTGTTCATATATTTCTTAACGATCTTCCAGATATATTTGGTGACATTCTGACTTTCCTGTTGATATGGGTGATCTTAAATTAAATTGTATTTTATATGCTGACGATTTAGTTTTAATGTCAAAATCTGCAGAAGGTTTACAGAATTGTTTGAATAAGTTACATTCTTTTAGTAAAAGTTGGGGTCTTTCAGTAAACACCAAAAAAACAAAAACAATGGTTTTCAATAAGGCAACCGTTTAATAAAGAAGTCATTTTATTATGAGAAAAATGTAATTGAAGCTGTAAATCAGTATACATATGTAGGTATAGTTTTACACCAAATGGAAAATTCAAGCAAAATCAGTTTACTCTTAAAAATAAAGCAATGAAAGCTTTATTCAGTATCAAAAAGTCAATTTTAAGTGAAAAGATGTTGAGCCCAAAGCTTTGTTTGAAAATTTTTGATACGTTAATTGTCCCAATTTTATCTTATGCTTCAGAAATCTGGGCAACAGAAATTACAAGTACTGATAATTGCCTTGAAGGTCTGTGTATGTCTTATTACAGATTTATCTTGGGAGTGAGTAAACGTACTCCACTTGAAGGGATAAGAGCAGAATTGGGCAGATTTCCATTAAAGATCAATCTTTATATGTCTGTCATTAAATATGTGTAGGTTAAATAGTTTACCAGGAAATCATATTCTGAAACAGGCACTTCAAGAAAACATAGATATAAATTCCCCTTGGGCAAATTTTATTCTTTGTAATTTGGGAAGTTACAATCATATGAATGTCTTCAACTCCTTAAGAGTGACATCATATGCCCAGTTAAACAAGAAATTAAAAAGGAAGATATCAAGCGAGTATTTGAATTCTTGGAGAGAGAATATGTCAAACGATACACGAAAAAATGGAGGTGGTAATAAATTGCGTACATATAGAACTTTCAAGACCGGATTTTATTTTGAAAAATACTTAAATAATTTGTCAAATTTACTCTTCGCAGAGCTTTATCGAAATTTAGATTGAGTGATCATAGTTTAAATATTGAATTGGGTAGGAAAAAGAAAGCCAAAATTACCTTTGAAAGATAGACTTTGTCTCAGATGTGATAGCAACGAAATAGATGATGAGTTTCATTTATTATTCTCATGTAAAAAGTTTATCACTGAACGAGTTATATTGTTACAGGAAAGTGGAATAGATTGCTCCATTTTTTCCGGTGTCACACAAAAAGAAACGGCCCTAAAAGGGTTTGGAGTATAATTTTCTAGATCTTGCTATATTCTTGAAGAACACTGATTTGTGCTGACCCTCCAGTAGCCTTCCCACTGTTAAACAGTTTGCTTATTGTACAACTTGGATACTTTGTTGTACTCTCGAAAGTGTTCAGTTTTGTACTTTGTCCAATTTTGGAATGTACCATACCACACTCTCTGCTAGTGTGAGTTGAGTATAATAAAGATTGATTGATTGATTGATTGATTGAAAATTGTAGCGCTACGGTGAGGCGGTCGGTGATTTTTGGTTTTTGCGACTTCGCTCACCAGTAGCGCTACAAGGCCGATGGCCCTGGGGAGTATCATATAAGCGCGTCGTACTCGACCAGGCGTTTTGATGTGGAATGCAACATATTTACTGCATTTGGTCGTACGATTTATCACTACTGAAGACTAAACAGTATACTGCACCAACTTTGTCATTTATGGGGTTTGGAATTTGTTCAAACACGACGATCGCGTTCTGAAAACATTGAGCGTGGGGCGTCGGTGTTTGTGGGAGCCGCATTACCGGAAGTTGGTAATGACTGCTCCAAGAAATGTTTCGGAACGCGATCGTCGTGTTTGAACAAATTCCAAACCCCATAAATGACAAAGTTAGTGCAGTATACTGTTAGTCTTCAGTAGTGATAAATCGGTACGACCAAATGCAGTAAATATGTTGCATTCCACATCAAAACGCCTGGTCGAGTACGACGCGCTTATATGATACTCCCCAGGGCCATCGGCCTTGTAGCGCTACTGGTGAGCGAAGTCGCAAAAACCAAAAATCACCGACCGCCTCACCGTAGCGCTACAATTTTGCAGCTACCCGACCCTAGGCCCCTGACCGTCTCGACCACTTCGGTATGAATGAAACTTGTATCATTATCATCTCGAAATTATGTCCTCAGAGTTGTCGATGCTAATAGCACTTTGAAAGACTTTAGTTGAATCTTGTAACGTCAGGAACGCACCTGAATGGGCTCGACAGATACATTGCGGTGGGACGCCGGGAACACACAGCACGGTATTCAGGGCACAGTGTGTGGTTAACACAGCGGCCGCCGTTGTGCATACCACGGCGGCCGCTATGTAATTCTGATGCAGGGCCAGGCCGGGCCGAATAAAAAAGAGGTCGGCCAGTTGCGAGTTCGGCCAGTAGGAGTATGGTTATATGATGAGACTACAGTGTTCTTCTATTTTCTAGGTCTCGCTAAAATTATAATGTGAAAGCGATGTCAATGTCATTCAAGAGCGCGATGTTTGCAAACTTCCTTCCCCATGGAGGTTACCTCGCTTCAACGCTAACTACACGATGAAATCGGCTGCGCAGTGTATGTGGTACATCGTGTTTTGCTTTCCATTAAAATCCTTAAAACCTACGATTTACTACCATAAAAACCATAGCATAAAACGTTATTCATCCAACGATCAACGATTAAGTCATTGTTACTGCTTGCTGCGAAAACGAGCCCTGCCAGTCCTTGGCATGTTCTTTTGGAATGACCAAGCTACCCGAGTGGCAAAGGCTACGGATTCGCAGCAATGTTTAACTGCCAATTTGTACCTTTCGATCGTACGCCCTACCCGCGATCTGCTGAAAGGCTGAGGGCCACCAATGTGTTTGTCAGAGTGGAACGTCTTTTCGTTGTTTACTGAATGTTCAACAAAATAACATCATAACATCACTTTTGAATGTGAAGAGAAAATGTACCCAATCATATAAATGTAAGTGGCCGACCTCTCCCACTGGCCGAGTTGGTCGGCGCGGGCACTGGCCGAGCTCGCAACTGGCAGACGGCCGGTCGCAGTCCTAGCCCAGCGTACGACGCTGTTTGTTCCGGCCTTATCGGCCTCCCGGTCCGTATAACTCTGGGGACACACAGCATTGTACACAGGGCTAGGGCCGGGTCTATCAAAGTCACCAAACTCTACGAACAGCTGTCTGCGCGCTGCGCTTGGTCGTAAAAGTGTCTGAGCTCTGCATTTGTGTATCGAAACAGCTAATTGTTTATTCAGAAGCCAATTTTCCCAGGAAAGATGCATGATATATTCAGTAAAACGTCATGAAACAAGAAAGATATGACAAGGTAGAGGTGAACACAATTAGCGACAAGAGAGTGTTGGGGTCGAAACGGACAGGTGTCGAGGTGACTTACTCCGAGCCCGGGATGAGCTCTGCCAGTGTCTCCAAAAATCTCTAATCTTTCAGTGGAAGCGCAAACCGTGCGCGTCTGGGCCATGTCAAACATGTGCTTCCAATGGAAATCTGGAGATATTTTGAGACAGAGCTCACTCTTCTTTTGTTCAGTTGTCCCTTGGTCCTTCGCTATGATCCTTCGTTCAGCCCTTTCCCAGTGAATGTAAGCCTTTACCATTGGCGTCACATTGCCTACATGTGCATTCAAATCCAGCTTAGAATACCTTGGCCAGTCCAAACATTCAATAATTGTTGTATCTTAAGGAATGCTCTTTCCCTATATATTCCTCTTTGTCTACATATATTTGAAGTTTTTCTATGGGCGTGGGTGAAAGAGATTTTATTATATTATATCATCAAGTGAAGTAAGAATACTTAGATTATGTGTTAATATTATAGTGTTCTTGGGAGTTTGAAACTAAGTCTTGGCTTATAAATATAAAGTTCACGAGCATATCCTTTGGGAAAAAATTAATCAGAAAGTCAGCAATGCTGAAGGGGTAAGCCTTATTTATGTTTCACATTCCATAATCATGTACCAAGTTCCATGTCTTATGGTTTATGATTCACTCAGAATTTAATTCAGATGCGTGTCTGACTTTGCTGAGAATAAATCTACATGGAAGCATGAACAATCTTTATTTCCTGGCATGCTGTACTATCAATACATTTTCAAGATTTCAGTGTGTTAACGCTCATGGCATGTTTCAATTCCCAATAACAATCAAAAGCTATGTTTCTTGTACCAACTAAACTAAGGGAGACTTCAGTGATTATGAGCAATGGCTCGGGGTTGATTGGTATGCATGAGATTCAAGGAGACACTCCGATCCTTTTTTTTCTCAAATTCTGCCCTCCCCAAAGCTTGTATTCACAAATCAAATGAAACCGTTCACTTCTTAACATCAAGGTGGCAAATTCTCTGACATATTGGGAATAGCAATTCTGTTTACATAGTAATATAATAAATCTTGCAAATTGCAACATCAATGGTCTCCACGATTGGATTGAAAAATTGTGCTGCCTCATCCATATTTTAGCATAAAAATATTAGCATACTATTTGCATAAAATTTAAGTACCTGTCACAACTTTCCTCAATATGTCACTCTACACAGTAGACATGATGATCACATGATAAATACACTCTCAAAAAGCAATCGAGAATACTACATGGAACTTCACTGTGTATCAAGTGAAGTTACATGTAGCATAAAACCGGTCAGTTTTCTAGAAAAAAATGTCCTTTGAAGTTGAAACACTTCGTAAGAGTATTGACAATGATAAATACTGAAAGGTTTAAAAATACAGAGTTGAAAGAAGAGTCACATCCCAAAGTGGCCTTACATGTCTTATACAGTATTTTGTTACATGTTTTGTAAGTGGGTAATTCCAGCACTCTGCCACATTTAATGGGCCTGTGGAGAACTGTGATTATAAAATACAATTTTATACCTTTTAATGGGGTCCAGTAGCTAAATTAGTGACAGAAGTTGCAGTTTAGGGCTTCATCAACTTGATTTATTTTGAATCATGGGGGGGAAAGTGCCAAGGTGTAGAAGTGGTGATAAAGACTTAGAGTCACAAGCTTTCATTTTGAACTCACTTCGGTGTGCATGTGATTTGTTCTTTTAAAGCTATAAGAGTTGGGTGAAGATGTTGTCATGGATACCTGTCCTAGGACACTACCATTGATCCCAGTCCTGAGGTCGCTGTCATGAATTTCTGTCCCAAGGATGTTGATCATAAAAGTGATATTGTAAGTTCTGAATAATTTTCCTAATGCAGTATAAATATATGCCAGATAGACTCAGATAGTATCATGCACCTAGAAGTCATGTTATCATGGTACAAATACTGGGCAACAGTATGTGTGTACATATAGGAATAAATATGACCATTTTATGCATTTGTTGTTGTTACTTCCTTGTTTTGTCGTAGTTGAGCAAAGGCACTTCTGCAGTTGTGGACTCAAATAACCAGAGGCTCATTTGCATATCTATCAATCCGATCACTTCAAAGAATGATAAACAAGATGTCATCAACATCAAACACTTACATGATGAACTACATGTATACTATACATAAATTTCATTCCAAAGTATCACTTTGTTTGCTTTTCAATCTTTTAGGCCAAAAATGAAGTTGGTTTCTCATCATCAATTTATTAATATAGACCAACTGCATCAACCCCCCTCCTAAAATATCAGGGGCTACGTGCCATATACATGTACCTGAAACTATCAATTGCCAAGAAAAATTGCAAACATGATAGCGTGTGCATGTTTGGTAAATAAACTTTTTCCCGGTGCCTGGGATTCATCAACTGTCTCAGAATGCTGCACATGCTCTTGTTCTTGCATCTTGCAAATTTCTTGAGGGCATGGTGCTCACAGAACATGAAATTGATAGACTGGAAGATCAGGCTTCATTAAAGTCTAGAGTGTTTTAACTGAAGGATATTGGCATTGTAAGTAGATCAAGTCTCCCGTTCAGTCATTTGAAAATATGAGAATGAAAGTTACTGTGTTTTTAAAAGCTTCTCATTTTTAGCCTTCTTTTCCTCTATCATGATTTGGGAATATTCTCCTTGTTAATTGTTTTTTTACCTAAAAGGTAGTAAAACTTGTGAAGCAAAACATGTCCCATACATTGCATTTTAACATAGACTTGAAGATTTGAAGGTCCCTGAAGACAGAGATACTGTACACATGATTTTTCAGACTAAAGCTGTTACAACATATAAAGCCAAGTGGTTGAAAATACATATAGTTGCTCAATAATGCTTTTACTGACTCTGCAGGTGGGAAAGTGATACTGTCTGGCAGGTGTTCCCAAGTCATGATTGAGTAGTGCTCATAAGTTATCTCTTCTTCTGCAATGTAAAATACAGACACTCTGCATTTCTAAGATGGATATTGAGTTACATGACTGCAGGTAAAAAATTTAGTTTGCTAAATGATTTATACATGGTGTATGCTATTTTTTGCTTTGCTTCAAGGGAAAAGATGCAAAGGAAAAGAAAGCACCATGTTCTTCTGAAAATGGGAAGAGAAGCCATATAAAACTGGTCAGTGAATTGTTAATGATATACTGACGCCTTGCCAGTGTACTGAGTGGTTGTAAGGACAACACAGTACATGTACATGTGTTTGCCTGTTAAGTTGTGAGTTACCTGAAATTAAATAATTTCCTTTAATTCTTAAGTTAAGGGGAAATTATTTTGGCAACTTGCAGTCATTAGGGCCTACAGCCAGTCAGTATGTTTCTAGATATAGACCTCATTTATGCACACTAGAGGGACACAGTACAATAAATTACCCACAATACTCTTTGATTTGTATCCTTGAAGGTAACTTTTCTAAAAACTTTTTCAGTTCTGCATGTAAGTACTAGTGTGCAGCATCAGAATAATTTTTAAATAATATCTAGTAAAAGTATGTTTAGATATTTCAGTGAAATTTTGAAAATAACCACTAAACAACCATAAATGTCACATTCTGCGGGTACTACAAATGCCATACTTTTTAGGTAGCAAGTTATGACAAACTGAAGGAGTCATTCTCTCAGAAATCTTAGCATGCAAACTTCTTTTGTCATTTTCATTGCAAAAAATCAATATCCTTTTGTTTCATAAAACAGGTGCAACTAGTCTCCCTACTTTCCATCACATTATTCTGTATGGCTGAGGACAATCTCTGGCAAATTTCACAAAAATGCTATCTCCTCTCTCAATTATGCATAATTTTCCAAATTATTTAAAATGAGAATTGAGAAGAATGGTGTGCATAAAAGTACGTTTCAAAATTTTGATAGATAGTCTGTGAATTTGTCTACACATGGGAGACATAGTAGACTTCACTCAAGTATCTCCGAGGATACAAATCACAATGAATTATGGGAAATCTACAGTTCTGTGAGGGATGAATGATCATCGATAGGGTTTCTTTGTTCCTCTCACTCATGGCAGCTTGGATGTGGCACTGACGTTGAAGTAATGATGATATTAAACTCTGGAATTTTATTCTCCTTCCAAGTTTTCTGCAGTAATACCTCTTCTTGACCTTTATCCTGTCCTTTCTTCCCTTTTTAAGTGAGGTATAAACTGCTTTTGTGAAAAGATCTCCACCATCTCTGAGTCTGATCCTGTCACATCCGAGTTCCATTAGATATGTGTATAAATACATGTAGGTTGCATATATTCATATTATCAAAACCAGATTCTGTGGTATCCAGGGAAATTCAGTGAAACCATTTTTATATTGACCATTTTTCAAAACAAACTATACAATCCTAGTTGACTGCAACCTATCTATTCAGAACAACTCTCAGACACTGTGTTTGATGTTCCCTCAGAACAGTAGCTGTAAGTTTTGATGATTTATTATTAATTTTGTTCTCAATTGTACCAACTGTACTGTCTTCTTCTGTTGCGAAAAGCACGTTGCATGTCCAGTGTTCAACTTGTGAAGACAGCATACATCATATTTTAAATTGTGATTGTTAGCAAATTAATTTTAGTCCACACCAAAATTCACAGTGCACTTTGATGAGGTGAAAACTTGACATTTCAAGGGAGGAGAAAAGATAGTTAAGTTGGTACAAAAACAAAATATTTTTTTTTAATCAGAAAAGTAACAGGTGTATTGTACTGTTTTAAACTTAAATCAGACTGTCTAATGATGTGTGTTTTTGTGATGTCTATACAAATGTGTAGTTTATGTATTACAGCTAATCAAACCAGTCTCAAAGTGGCCTTTCAGTAGGATGTAGTGGATGCTAAATGTAGCTTTTATCTATACTGTATTGCATTATTCAAGTTAAATTCCATAGAAACTATGTCAGTTAAGCAAGTGATCTCCCTCCATTCAACCCCAGTGCTTCAAAATCTGAGACAGTACCGCAGACTGCTTCGCTTTAACAAGGTATATCTGTGTGATTGTTTGCTTTGAATGGGATCTTTAAAACTGGTTCCTTTGTAAGAGTCATGCCATGGATTTTACTTGGGAGGGCTTAGGAAGGAATTATCATGGGTTAGATAGAATATTAGACAATGTGAGGGGCTAATACTCAAGTGTAGGCTATCATTGAACAACACTAATTTTGATGCATGGTAGTATCTTGAATCCATATAATCATCTTTCTACCAGGCTCCATAGACAAACCATAGAAATAAATACCACCTGGGAGAAAGAGGATGAAACAAACTGACATCCTGAGCATGTAATAAAGAGTTTAAAACAATGATCAAAGTTCAGTGTCCTCATGTCTCTAATTTTTAAATTGTTCAATTTCTCATTTCTTACCTTTCCATAGGAAGGAAGCATGCTACATTCATGGATGAAAAGTACCACTGACTGAGGCTGCGGAAGAAGCCATTGACAGGCATTTTTGTCACAGTAACAAAGTCTGAAGCTGAAAATTACCTAGTACAGGGAAAAGTTTGTACAACAGGGACTGGAAATAACTGAAATGGCATGTTAAAAGCTGAACCATAGCATTAGGAAAGCAAACATTTACAGGAGACTACAATTTCACATAGACTACTCCCAGGCAATGCAAATGCAGGATCATATTAATTATCACACTGGTATGATTAGTCCAACCCCATGTGGACTGCATCTTCATATAAATGATACATACATGTACAAAGGAGTAAAATTGATATGATGATGTAATTCTCACAAACTTAAATAGCTTTTTAATCCCTAGACACAAGGACAATGTATTTGAGCATACATATATGCAATGTTACTTTCTTTCTGATATTATCAAAATTTGCCAGCCATTATTATTTTATGTCTGGAAATATTACTTTGGCAGGTGTGAACTGAGGAAAGTGCACCATGACCCACGTATGTCCAGTAATTTTCTTCAAATGTGATAAGATCTGAAATGTCAATGTGATGGCCTGCTATCAGTTTCACTTTTTATCATGCAAAGGGCAATACAGAAAAACAGCAACTTTGTTGGTGATTTTGAGTCTTCTCACTGAATTGCAAGCACAAACATTGTGAATTTCAAATAAGATTTCATTCAAACATATTTCTTTTTATCACATGCAAGAGGTCTCTATATATTTCAATTAAAGCACCTATTTACCAATTTGAACTGTATCATCTTTTGTGAGTTCTTTTCAGGGGGTGTCATAATGTTAGTTGCATTATGGGTGAACAAGTTCAACATCACCTTAGAGTTCGACGATGTTGAGTATTGTGACTTTTGATGGAAAAATGCCTTTACAGATATTTTCTTTGCATGTGTGTTTCATCTTTCATGTAGTGAGAACCGAGAATCAGTGCTATACAATATCTTCCTTTCACACTAATTTTGCTCCTGAAGCACAACACTTCTTACAGACTGCTTCATAAGTGAGATTTTAGCCTGCTGTCAATGACACAGAGCTTTATTCAGATAAGTGGATTGTCCTCAGTCCTCCATCCTCTGTGTTCCATCAACATTCATCTTCTTTTCAGGAACTGCTAGTTCAGTTGCAGGTTCTTAAGGATAACTGAAGTTCAAATTTTGCATATTTGTATTTTCCAGCAATTCGTTGGTTTTTTGTCAAAAAATCTTCGCCTCTGAAATCATTTGTTCTATTGGTCTGAAATTTGGTATGTGGTTTGCTAGAGGTAACAAGTTTGTTCGAACAATTGTGGAATTTGTAAGTCTGGGACATTCCCATTTTTGGTCAAAAAATCTCTAAAAAGAGTTTGTTGCACAAGTTTGAAATTTGATGTGCAGGTTGCTAGGGGTGACATGTCAGGTTTGTCAAATTGCAGTGATTTTGCATATTTTATTTTGGGTCGGTTTTTCCTGTTTTGGTCAAAAAATCTTCGTGACTACCAACTTTGAGCCAAAGGGATTTTTTGAGTGACAAAATATTAGAAACCTGTTTCAAGCCAAATGATATTCGAGAGTATGCAGCTCCAAGATTTCATTTTTTCTGGAAATTTTGTTCTGTTTATCACCTACTCTGTTGGCTAAAGTATGTCAAAATGTTTGTATTTATCTGTTAAACACAGCCTTATGTATATTGTCAACATTGTTACTGTGAAAAAGTGAATTTCAGTTCAGGATATCAAGACTGTTTAGAAAGCTGAAAGCACTTCAGCATAATTAGTGGCAAGCAGGTGCAGTTGACTCTCACCACACTATAAATATCAAAATTATCATGAGTGAGCTATTATACCTCTACTAATCTTCCTGTAAATCTTCTTATGTCCGTCACATTCTTATTTCAATAATGAAATACTTTTCATTGAAATTATACCCTGTAGGTGCAAATTAATGTTTTTATTTTGTTGTTTAAAAATAATTTGCTTGATTGTTTGCTAATGAGAGACAGATGTCTACAAATACACCATATATACGGCTTAGTTATCTATGTGAGTTAAGCAAACTATGTTGACATCACTGACAAACATCTAGACTCCTGTCGTTATTAGTCCCCACGGACACCGTCCGGGGGGACTTATAGGTTTGGTCATGTCCGTGCGTCCGTCCGTCCGTCCGTCCGTCCGTTCACGCAGATATCTCAGAGACGCCTGGAGCGATTTCGTTCAAACTTGGTACAAGGATAGTACCATACCTCATACAGATGCACGTCGATTTGTTTCACAATGCGATCAAATTTGGCCGTGGTAGAGGACTTTTAGTTTTCACCTCCATAGACTCCCATGTATAAGGCAGACCATAGACTCCCATGTATAAGGCAGACCATAGACTCCCATGTATAAGGCAGACCATAGACTCCCATGTATAAGGCAGTCCATAAACTCCCATGTATAAGGCAGTCCATAGACTCCCATGTATAAGGAAGTCCATAGACTCCCATGTATAAGGCAGTCCATAGACTCCCATGTATAAGGCAGTACATAGACTCCCATGTATAAGGCCAAGAAAAATAAAAATTAGTTTCTCATCGTATTCATATTGCAAAAAGGATGCAGTGACACAGTTTTTAGTCCCCACAGATAAAGTCCAGGGGGCTCATAGATTGGGTCATGTCAGTCCGTGAGTCCATCCACGTGAGTCCATCCGTTCACGCAGATATCTCAGACACTTTGAAAAAATGTCATGTGACCTCGGTGACCTTTGACCTCGAATATACATATTTGTCCATAACTCAGTAACCACAAGTGCTACACTCTTCATATTTGGTATGATGGGACACCTTATGACGCCACATATTTTACCTCATTAATTATGCGCATATCTAATTTTGAGCGACCCAATAGAGCTAGAGGTCTGATTTTTGGTATATAGGGATAACTTAGCAATACAATTATTTTGAAAAAATTTAATGTGACCTCAATGACCTTTGACCTCAAATATACATATTTGTCCAAAACTCAGTAACCACAAGTGCTACACCCTTCATATTTGGTATGATGGGACACTTATGATGCCACATATTGTACCTCATTAATTATGCACATATCTAATTTTGAGTGAGCGAATAGAGCTAGAGGTCTGATTTTTGGTATATAGGGATAACTTAGCAATACAATTTTTTGACAAAATGTCACGTGACCTCAATGACCTTTGACCTCAAATATACATATTTGTCCATAACTCAGTAACCACAAGTGCTACACCCTTCATATATGGCATGATGAGACACCTTATGACGCCACATATTGTACCTCATTAATTATGTGGATATCTAATTTTGAGCAAGCCAATAGAGGTAAATGTATGATTTTTAGTATATAGGGATAGACTATAGGATAGAAATTTTTTGACAAAATGTCATGTGACCTCGATAACCTTTACCTAAAATACACGATTATGTCAATAAATAAGTAACCACAAGTGCTATGTCCTTTATATTTAGTAGGATGGGAGACCTTATGACAACACATGCTTTACCTCGTTAATTATGCCCATATATAATTGTGGGCAAGCCAATAGAGCTAGAGGTCTGAATTTTGGCATATATGGATTAATTAGCAATACAATGTTTTTTTTCAAAATGTCACGTGACCTTGATGACCTATGACCTTGAATATGCATATATAAGCATAACTCAGTAACCACAAGTTCTTTACGCTTCAATTTTGATAGGATAATAGACCTTAAGATGTCACATCTTGTACCTCATTTATTATGCACATATGTATTTCTTGGCTGGCCAATACAGCTAGAGGTTGATCTTTTGTCCCGATTTAGAACCATAACTTAGACATGCCTCTTGTTTCAAATTGGGAACAATGACATAGACCTATGTGTCCATAGATCTGAACATATACACTCCAGTGATACTTCTTAATGACCTCATTTCCCTGCCCCCTCAAGACTAATACTCCTATTACAAGTAGGGACTATGTCATTGTCAATGACTTGTTACAAGTAAATCAGTTGCATAGAAAGATGGTATTTGCACATTTTCCATTGCAGTGTATGGCTGCGTTCACAAAAATGAGGGGGAGTCGAAAACTTTTAGGGTAGTAGAGGGGGGACTTGAAAATTTTGCTCCGCCTGAAGGGGGATATAAAAATATTTTGCTTCCCTTTTTACAATTCCAAGGTTTGGTGGGTAATTCAATGAAAATTGAATAACATTTTAATGTCATCCAATTGTTCTAATGTTAGCAATAATTAAACAAGATCTAGAAGCATTTTGTCGCATTTCACTATTTTTGTCTTGAAAAGATGTACACTGTACATGTATGTATTTTCATAAAAAACAAGTAGGCCCATTAGTATCGGAGCACTGCTGCATCTGTTTGCACCTGTTGATAATTTTTTCAATATTTCTATGCAATATATCAAATACAGTTCTTGCTGTCTCCCTACAGCATGCTGAAACACACAATATTCAGTTTGTCATCAAAAGCCTGCATATGTGAATATTTGGTGGTAATTGAATTATAGACTCCAGAGTAAAGTCATTTGTCTGTGATACAAATGCAGGATACATATTCACAGACTGTGTTCGCAAGCTGAATACTTGACAGTTCGAATTGCAATATGCTGTAGGAAAGAGAGCAAGAATGCAGTTGTATAAACTGAACAAAATTATTGTCAGAATTATCAAAGTTAATACTGCTCCTGCCCTGCTGCTGCTGCCTATGGACAGTGTGACTGTCACTGCATACCAGCAGTGACAGAGATAGCTCTGACTATGAAATAGCTGAAGGAGAGTTTGGGTCATGTGACGCTCATGGCAGGGTTGAACATACTTGTACATAAGATCAGGCCAGAAAGCAGCACATGGAAGAGTAGGAGACTTGAAAGTTATCAGGGAGTTTTGAGTTCTGGCATATGAGAATAATCAAAGAAAAAAGATGGGGGTTATCATGCTAAATTTTCTAAATTTTCACATTCTCATAGTAAAATAATAAACACAAATTAAAGTAAAACTTTGTTCAGTAAAGACTAATTTATATGAAAAATGTGACTAATTGGTTTGATTTTACCAAATTTACCATTGTTACACCAAACATGTCAGAGATTTAAACGTTTATTTGATAGAATATTTTTACCTTACAGTATTGTCAATTCGTAAAACCTTTAAGCATATAATGTATGCAGAAATTCACAATTTGCATACTCTCATGATCGTCATTTTGTGTGTTCTTCAGCAGGTGCCATTGGCATGGCCAGAGTTGGATTTAGCTAAAGTTGACTTGGACTGATACATCAAAAAAGTCCACTGATGTGGTTAAATATTAGAGAACTTGCCTTAGGAATATGGCTCTACAAATGCTAATAACAAGCAGTGTTGTACATCTTTGAGCAGAACTGCCAAATACATGTTTTTTTTTTCTTTGAGTGCATACCTAATAAATATGTGGCTCTACGAAATTTTTTTTTTTGGGGGGGGATCAGATAAAATAAAATTTCAATCGCGATTCCTCCAGCCCCCACTAACCGTTGTATGTGAACCTAGCCTAAGGATAGTCAAATTTAAATGCATCATTTTAGCTCATGTGTTAATACATGAGCTTATGTCGCAGCGATGTCTGTGTGTCTATTTATCCATCTGTTGGCCGTATATCTCAAAAACAGCTCATTAGATTAGAATCAAATCTGGTACATAAATTTAGTTAGCAAATGGCAAGACTGATTAGTTTTTGGTGGGTGTGGCTTGCATACTTTTTGCTAATTTGCATAATTAATGATTAAAATAACTGATTTACATTGAGAATGACTACACAATTTGATTAGATTTGTTACAAATGTTGATCACACAAGGACATATCAGCTGTGAAGGATAGTAAGGGATTACATGAAAGATTATAGCCAATTTGCATATTTAATGAATTGTCCTAATTAGGTATATATAGTTATATGAATTGACTCTACAAAAGTTAACAAAACTTGCAATGTATATAGAAGATACTATATAACATATTGAAAGTTATCAAGCATTTTTACTCATGGCAATTCCTAATTGCATGTTTAATCAACTTTTTAGCTCCGCTGTCAGTCAAGCGGAGCTTGTCAAATAGGTTGATTTTCCGTCATTGTCCGTCGTCGTACGTCAACAATTGCCTCCTCCTCTGAAACCACGAGTCCAATTGCTTTGAAATTTTATATGCAGTTTATTTGGGGTGACCTCACTTAAGTTTCTTCAAATCGTGGTGAAATTTTCATATTTGTATTTTTGGGGCATTTTTTTGTGTTTTTGGTAAAAAAATCTTCTTCTCTGGAACCACCTTCCGATTGCTTTGAAATTGATATACAGTTTACTTAGGGTGACTTCAGTCAGATTTCTTCGAATCGTGGTGAAATATGCATATTTGTATTTTTAAGGCAATTTTTGTCATTTTTGTAAAAAAATCTTTAAGAATCTCCTTCTACAAAACTACCAATCAGATAGCTTTGATGTTTGGTACATATATCCCTTGAGATGATCTATTTCAGATTTTTTCAAATTGTGCAGAAATATGCAAATTTGCATTTTTAAGGCAATTTTTGCCATTTTGGTCAAAAAATGTATTTCTCAAAAGTAATGGTCTGATAGTTTGAAATTTGGTATACAGGTTTCTATAGATGAACTAAGTAATACGTATTGAATTTCTGATGAAATCTGTAATTTGTAGTTTTGGGGCAATTTTTGCCATTTTTGGTCAAAAAATGTGTATTTCCAAAACTACTCATCTGATAGCTGTGAAATTTGGTATACAGGTCGCTATAGATGAACTCAATGATATTTGTTGAAATTATGATGAAATCTGCAATCTTTCTTTTTGGGGGCGATTGTTGGTCAGAAAATTTTATTTTCAAAAAACTACTCATATCAGATAGCTTTGGTTGGCATGTTCCTAGGGATGATCTGATGTGATATATTCAAAGTATGATAAAATTTTCAATTGTGTATTTTAGCAGCTATGGCCACTGAAATGAGCTATCAAAGATTTCCACCTTCTTCATCAACATGTGTCAAAAATAGTTATTCTTTACATAAATACAGCGGAGCTATATCGGCCGCTAGGTCGCTTGTCTAATTAGGGATATATATCTTGATTGACTTGACCAAAGTTGATGAAACTTACTAAATACGCTGAAAATACTATGATTCAACAATATTCAAAGTCATTAAGCATTTTTACTTCAGGCAATACCTAATTTGCATGTTTAATGAACTTTCCAAATTAGGGATATTTATCTGAATTGACCCCGAAGTTTACAAAACTTGCTATCTACATTAAAGATACTGTGATACAACATTATTGCAAGTTGTTAAACATTTTAAATCAGCCAATTCCTAATTTGTATCTTTAATGAACTTTCCTAATTAAGGATCTATATCTTTATTGACTCAACCAAAGTTGATGAAACTTGCTATGTATATTGAAGATACTATGATAAAATAATATTAAAAGTCATTTAGCAATTTTACTTCAACCAATTCCTAATTTGCACACTTAATGAACTTTCCTAATTATGGATAGTTACCAGGATTACTTGATCAAAGTAGGTGAAACATGCTATGTACATTGATAATACCCGGTTAAAACAATATTGAAAGTCATTTCGCATTTTTATATCATCTAATTTGCATATCTAATGAGCATTCACAGTTTGGCATACGGAACATAAAGGACTTGACCAAAGGCAATTACACTTGCCATATAAAGTGATGATACAATGAGAGAAGTCCAAGACAGTATATTTCAGCTAATTATACATTTGTATACTTAATGACCTTTAGAATTAATATGTGGTGAATATTATTCATGATGTTGATCATGAAAAACTTTCAATGAAGTTGCAAACATGTGGCAAAAGATTAAATTTACGCAAAACTGCAATATGTAATGAAACATGTGACACTGCATAAAAACGCTATAATACTTACTGCATTAGCATGGATTATTGCCTGAATTTTAGCTGAATAGTGCATATACAGATGAATACAGTCAAGAATCCATTTTTGTATTCAGCAAGCCTGTATTCATGTTGATTCATGTGAATTCACGTGTATTATACTATAATACAGGCAACTTATTAATGTGAATTTATCTGAATTATTGAGTTTTCATGCAGTGTGATCAGTTCATATATGGTCTGCTGTGACATAAAGATGCATTAACACTTGTCTCATGTCGAGCGGTGCTTGTTGATTATTTGGTCATTTGAATATCCATTCTTTGGGCTATATGTCCAGAATTGTTTCACCTTTTTTTATCAGTCTATCATCCAACGGGCGTTAGCCCAATTACAGGATGAGCACAACACTGTGTTATAGACTTGAACTCACCGTTCTCCAACAGTGAGTCATTTACTCTGGACCTACCCGCTCTTGAACCGGGTCTCGAACTCACCATCCTCAGATAGTGAGTTCATTACCCTATCCACATTGTCAAAAGTGTCTCCAACATCGAGGTAACCTTGCATTTCACATGTACTCTCATCATACTGTAGTAAATAGTACTATACGTACAGTTTTGAGTGCTGAGCTTGCTATGTAACTGTCCATTTGTATCTTTAATGGATTATCATTTTTTCCGCCAAAATCAATAATTACTCAAATTAAAATATTCACGTATACTAATAGTATTAAAGTACTAAGTATGGTTTGTGGAGCACAATATGCCATATTCAGGATTTGCTCAAGAAGATGTCATGTGCATGACTTTTCAGATCACAGTCATACCTTTCAAGATGTGCACCACACCATATCTTTCAAATGCATGCCCATTGAACATAGTGACCACATAAGTCTACTTTGATTCATCAATTGAGTTTCTGTTTTTCCTCATTCAGCAAATCGTGTGAACAGCATGGTTAATTCTGTTACTTTTGGATTTTTTTCAAGTAAAGCAAATGTATTTAACAACTTGTTCATCTGTACGTGTAATTTCTTAAATAAAAAACCCTGATATCATGAACTTTGGACTATTTTTAGCATTTTATTCCTTGTAACAAATACAGTCACTGTGTCTTTTTCAATTCCCTCAAGATAATGAAATCCGGAGAATTTGTCTTCACGACACAGTGTGTACAATCAGCACTGGTATCACTACAAATTGAATTGAAATGTGGACTTGAATTGACAACAATAAAAAAAGGTTATTGCGAAAATGGTCGCTGTGTTGGGATACTAAAGAATAGGTTTTTCATAGTGCAGTAGGAAATAGAAATCCAAACTTGAAACACTGAACAAAATTACTGAAAATCATGGCCAACAATCACAATTAATACTGAATTCACTTTAGAGGGGATGGTTGAATTTAGCACTGGTTCTTATTGTGCAAGCAATCGATGCTGCACTCAACAATTGAAAAGTACTCAACATGATACTTTGTGAACGTAGGAAATTTCGCCTGAAATATCAGCTGTGCTTGCCCTTTATTTGTCAGCACAAGAGCGAGCTGAGTAAGAAGAGCAAGTTTGAAAAAATTCTACTTGTATGACTTATCTCAGAGTATGCTTTCTTCAATCAATTGCAAAGTGTAAATCCTCTTGAAGTATCTCTTTTTTCCTTTAGTCCTTAGTTAAATACAACTTTTCTTGCAAGGTCTTACTTTGAACTATATTACTGTATGTATGTATGTATGTATGTATGTATGTATGTATGTATGTATGTATGTATGTATGTATGTATGTATGTATGTATGTATGTATGTATGTATGTATGTATGTATGTATGTATGTATGTATGTATTATAGTATGTGCGGATGTGTGTGCATCTACATCAAAAACTCCAAAACCACAGCACCTACCATCTTATTACTTGGTGTACAGGTGCACGCGAGGGTGGAGATGTGAATTTGTTGACATGAACATGTCAGTATCAAATATATGCAAATGACGTAGAAAAAGGGAATCCTGTAGTAGTATTCTACCTACCTCATCGTACTTTCACTGGGTAAAATATACTCGATATACGTTCTTGTATATATACATATATGAAAGTATACGGAACACCACATTAGACTTTAACGACTCATTAGCTGTAACTTTGGTCATTTTTTAAATTTGTTTGTTCTGTGTATCATCTGCAGTTTCTGGTTTAAATCCCTAAACCATGGGGAAATTCCTAATATTTAGCTCATAAATATACCCTATATGAGTATAACCGATATCTGCATTGTTATTGTTTAAATTGTGTATTCAGCTAGATCCGGATTACAATTCATTTATCAACAATAGCAATGGTCATTTCACATATACAAGCCGTGTTGGCAACCAGGACACCGAGTATTGGTCATGATGATCGGATTATAGTAAAATTCTGTAGTTGATACATTGAAACAGAGTAGTGAAAAATTAGTCAAAAGTTACAGCTAATGTCCCTTTAAGGTAAATTTTGTCAATTTTGGTAAAAAAAATTTTCACCAAAATCACTTGTCTGACAGCTTTTGTATTTGGTATACAGGTTCAAAGGGATGGGCAAAATGTGAGATATTCAAATTATAACGTAATCTACAATTTTAGAGTTTGGGGGCACTTTTTGTCATTTTTGGTCAAAAAATGTTTGCATAAAAAGTACTTGTCTGATAGTTTTGATATTTGGTGTACAATTTTTTACCGGGAATATTGTTGCATTGTCACAAAGGATTTTTAAAGATTATTTAAATTTTCCGTAACATGATACTTGAGTAAGCACTTGATACAACATAAGCGCGGTTGGTTTGGTTAATATCTAAGCTTTCGAATATTAAATGGTTCATATGCGTTTCTAGGTAATTATTTATCAGAGATTCTTAGTGTGAAAGGGGGCCGTTTCCTCTCAGCGACACTGAAACACTGAAATACCTCATTGCTCATGTACTTGTCTCTTCTTTTCATGTGTTACAGCTCGCTTTTTTATCGTGGCATAATTCAACGCTTAGTGTTTCTCGTCCTTATCGTGGACTACAATTTGTTTCGTCGGGGCGTCATCTGTGGTGATTTTTTTATGCCTGTGTAATAACGTGATCCGTCATATCACTGTAGCAGTGATTTCGTCAGTCACAGTCGCAATCTCATTTTTGTCAGTCTATCCTCTCGGTCATGGTGACTTCGAAGACGTCAGTATATTTGGCTTGACCAGTCTGCAGATCTCATTCGCGGCTTACAGATCCACCTTGGCATATTACAAAGGTTTTGGTTATACTCGAGGTTTATTCGAATGGAATAAGAATGGGGACAGATATTTGATGTATAAGTTTTGCACCGTGTTACACGAGGCACAACTCTGGTTGCGTTGAAAATAGTGAGACCTTCCCCAATCTTTTGCATGAAAAATAGTGGCCTTGCCCTAAATTAATGACCCCATTCGTCCCGATTTTAATGCCGGTACATATACAAATAAAGTGTTAATTATGATTTTCTAACAATTATTATTAATTCAATACTGCCCCGTCCCGGGCCATAGTGAAGGAAAAGAAACTGCACAAATAATGTCTGATATGAAGCCGATTTAATTATTGTCCGGGAGGGGTACCATTTATAGTTTTGACAGAAATGTCCGACAGCTATATCGATTAAATCCCGTCCTGGCCTATGCGTATCAGTCAGTAAATCACAAATAATGACATAGTAACATGCACAGAGTGATTTTTTAATAATTACAAAGTAACTTGGACATTTTGGGTTTGCCAAAGTTGTTATGAACACGTGACCCGAAGTGACTAACGTGTAAATGACAACATACTTTATTTAGGTGAAACACTTTACTCAGTTAACCAAGCGTACAATAAACCATAGAAACAATAGAAATTGCAGCGACGAGTCAGTGTAGGTATAGCGACACTGGAGATTAGTATAAATTCATCAATCCAAAGCACGCGTGCTGGGAATCGCCCCGGAAAATATAAGTGTTTTATAAGCATCTCTGTGTATTCGAAAAATTTGCCTGCTTACAAAATCAAGAGGGGGCGGGGCAGCTGTCCCCCTTCGTCCCAACCCCTTGCAGGCTACGGCCATGTAATTTTGTTTGGTAACCTCTCTGCTGCCACAGAAGAATGATAAATCACACTTTGGTAGTGATAATATCTCCGAAAATAAAACTAAGGACTTACATGGAAAGAGCCTAGATTCATCTTTGAAAAGAAACATGATGATGTCATAAAGTTATCGGAGATCAAAACCTCATTCAGGAGTTTCAGCTTGCAACTGCACTGAGAAATAAGGTCAGATACTCAGCTTTCTGATAATATGTGTGTTCGTATATCGGGGAGTTGTGTTCCGGCAAAGTTCAATATAGCGTAATACAGGCTTAAACTGCTATGTAAAGAGTGCTGCTCTACCTGTGGAAAGTGACTTTAAATATCAATTCTGCAGGTTTAAATTGCACTTTGACTTTGAAAAATTACAGCGCTGTATTGCTCAAGCATTGCATAGATGGCCTAATTTGTAGATAATTAGATTGTGTTTTGTGCATTTTCATTCCAAAGGTATATGATATAAGCCATAAAGCTTTTCCTCCTTTTCCCTAAAAAAGTTTTTTTTCGACAGGGCACTGCCTTGGCAACGACCCTAAGTAGGTATGACCATGACCTTCAATGACCTATATTGCGATAGCAATTAACTTGCCAGCTTCAAATACCAACAAATACATATACCTTTAGTGTCATGGTATTTTCGGAGATGTCATATTTTAGCTATTGCAGTGTCATGGCAAGAGGACCAACACTCATACCCACCGCCAGATTAATGACAAACAAGCATATTATGATAACCGAATATCCTAGCTCACTGGAAAACATAGTGATGGGAAGTGCCTAGGAGAAGATGGTATTTGGGAGACAATAGACTGTGATGGCCCATTGACTATATTGGTTATACCAATAGGCGATCCCACACCATGCTTGGTATGACAACATTTCTGCGAAGCTTTTAGTCAATGCAGCCGAACATATTGCAGCTCCATTTTGTCATATTTTCAATTTTTCTTTTGCAAATGTAAATTTCAGATGCTCTTAAAGTTGATAGAGTAGTACCCATCTTTAAAAAGGTCCAAAGAGATTCCTGCAAAATATTTCCCTATTTCAGCGTTACCTCTTATTAGCAAAATTTTGGACAAGACTGTCAATAATCGGCTTGTAAATTATTCTAACAATCATGACTTTTTATAAGCATCAGTATGGTTTTCGTAAGAACCATAGTGCAGAGTTGTCTCTTATAAATTTACTGAGGCACCTGACATCACAAATTGACCAGGAAAATAGTACAATAAGAATCTTCCCAGATTTTTCGAAGGATTTTGATACCATTGACAATGAAATCCTCTTAGTAAAGGTCCTATATTATGGTGTGAAAGGGGAAATCCTTTACTATCAGAGATATCAACATGTGTCTGTAGATTGTATTAATTCAGTTCATGACAATTACCTGTCCTACACTCTTTTTTCTTTACATTAATGATCTTCCTAATTCATGCGATTACTTCGACTTTCGTCTATTTGCAGACTCAACCCTTTTTCATACATATTCTAATGACACTGTTTTGATCTTTCACCAGTAGAAAATCTTTTGAGAAATGTAACACGTTGGTGTGACGCTAATAGGCTCACCTTAAACATAAATGAGACAAACTATGCATTTTTCCATCAAAACCGTAGAGTGGTGTATTTACATGGTTATGTGTGTGTGAAAAATCAACCTCTAGTTCAGATTCACCAAGCATCATTTGTCGGGGGTAATTATTAATAAGCACCTTACATGGAAACAAAACATTACAAAGGTAAAGGCGATGATAAGAAAGAAGGCCGGAATATCATTTAAATTAAGACACGCTGTACCACAAAGTATTCTCATTTTGGACTATATATCATTATTCAACCCATGTAACATATGGCTTAGAAATATGGGGGAATACATTTCCATCGTATCTAAATCCAATTTATATCGCTCAGAAAATGTGTATGCGCAGCATAATATTCTCTGAATTTAGAGAGCCATCTTCACCTTTGTTCTAAAATCTACGTATTCTGGATGTTCATAAACTCTGCAAGTTGCTAGTCTGTACTTTTATGTTTGATTTGCTCCATCAAAATGTTCCTTACTACTTATCATATTATTTTCATATTATCAAGAGTGTTCGCGTTCACATGCACAAAAAATGCGTATTCACGCATTGGAATTGACTCTCTCTCTACGCATTTCTTTCATTGTTATCGTTTTCTATTCGCAAAGGAAAACAGTAAAATGTTTCCGAAAGCACTCCCTGTGACTGAGCTCTTGTGAGAACCAGAGGATATTAGTGCCCGCTTGTCATTAAATTTGTTGCAACGTTTCTGTCAATCACTCATTCGTGTGGAAATTTTCGGATTCTCTGGGCGTTGTCTGAAAAATTGGCATCGTAGTTAAAAGGCACGTTATCATATCAACTGTGTCTATGAACTACGTATACGTTGACCATTTTCAGGCGAGCGATAGTTTCTGAAACTTATGACGCAAAGTGAGTGACTGACAGAAATGTTGCAACAAATTAAATGCCAACCGTTCATCATGATCGCATCTCGCTGTCCCCAAATTTGATCAAAGAGTCCGTGAAAAATGATTCAGAGGATCAATCGAAGACACTTCTGGGCAACCCAACATGGAGAACACGGAGAAGCGGAGTTAAATTGAACCCATGTCGGAATCCACGACGTATTGTCCTGTTGTCGCCGATACAACAACAGGGGATCAGCGCCAAAGTGAAGCCGTGATGATAATGCACCGGTTACCAAAAAATTCAATCCACAACCACACGCAGGCTACCAAGAGCAGTGCAAGACTGAATATCCATAGTTACGTTTTGATGTATAAATATAAATGTTTACATTTCGAACATGCTAGTGCCTGAATTAGCTGCAATACCTCTAACCTTTGGGTTGCCCGATGTGTTTTGACGGCCGCATGTATACCCTTCGCTGTTACGTTTCAGCATGTTTGAAACACAGCCCAGTTGTTCAAGTTGTTCGTCGAACTTGTTTACATTAAAATAATGTTACATGTACATCGTACAATCCGAATTGGTAGTGTAGATTTATTGAACGGCTCATCGTATTTTGTAGTCAGTTTCATTCCACCCATCGAGTGCGGAAGTGAAATACGCATGCATAGGGGCCCTACAGCCATTACGCAATTTTAGCACACTATTAAATGCGTATGCCGCACATGTATACATCTGCAGGTCAATCTTCAATATCTTACACAGGTGCACAAATATAGAACATATTGTTGAATTTTGTTAAAAATCAAACTTCTATGTGTAAGTTCACAAAAGCTATCTTTTATGAGAATGTCTTGCTCTATGTTAATGTGCTTAAGTACATGTACGAAGGTAAAACGAATTCTAGCTGTAATCATCTAACTTTGTGGGAATTTTTACTGTCACAGTTACCATCTTCTCTTCACAAATTACATGTATCAATATATATACATCAATACATGTTTCAATACAATGTACATATAAGTTAACAGGCTAGGCTCGACTAGCACAAGACTATATTCGTAGCTTCTTATTGTCAATGTATTCTGCGGAATTTGAATTGTATTATATTTCTTGAATATTAAATATGGCAATAAAATAATGATGACGATGATGACGACGATGATGATGATGATGATGATGATGATGATTGACTTGTCGCCTGAAAAACCAACGTGCCGGTTTTCCACGCGGCGTCGCCTGACCTCATCGGACGACGCGACGATATCATACTATAAAACGAGGCAACTCCACGGGCAACTCGAATTGCCTACCGCGTTGCTCGTCGCGTTGACTACCGAGGTGCCTCGTGTAACTCGACCATGCGACTGTTAGGTAGCCGTCATTATTTACGGTCTGGCGGGGGTGGGGGTGGGGTGGGTTGGAGTAATTTCATCGGAAACTCCGAAATTTCGAGTACCCCTTGCAAACCATGATGAATTTGAGTAACCCCCCTCTCTAACTCAGAAATTTTGACTGGCCCCCCTCTTAGAAGAGCTAAATACCAATACACGTACTTGTAAAATTTACAAAAATACAGCGATAGTAAAGACCTTTCAAATCCTGATTTACCCTGCTTTATTATTATCGTTATCTAATGACGGTTGAAAAAGGTAAACAAACTAAATGAAATTCAAAGTGACAACGAAATATAGATATTAAAGCTCACGCTATAACCAGTATCTAACCACATAGTACTGTTTAATTCGGAGGGTATCATGACTGGGTTTTCACTAATATGACTGGGCAGAGTTTGAAAGTAAAAGGGGAATAACATGTGCGAGGCTGAGGGGGAAGTGTCAGAGGGGATATTCACTATCTTGCGTGGAAAACTTTGAGAAATTGATTTGTTCAATGGTGCAGCCTGGTGCAATCTGAAAGCCTCAAAGGTGTTTTTTAATTTGTTTTTAACTAGTAAAACTGTTAGAAACGCCCTAAGGGAAGAGCACGGGAGGGGTGTCCCCCTCTCGCATCGAAAATTTTGAGAAATTGATGGGTGCAACCATGGTGCAATTTGAGAGGTGTTTCAATTTATTTTGCTTAAAAAATTGAGTAACCCCTTCTTCCTCTCCACATTTTGAGCAACCCCCTTGAAGTTTTCAATTTTGAGTTAGTCCCTCACAGGCTTACGATCCCAGGCCGTAAATAATGACGGCTCCCTTAGGTATACTAGTCCCAGATCGGCCTGAAAGTTCTTATAAGGTTCCGTGGTGCATTGCGCACAGTGAACGTTCATAATTCTAATAAAGTCAATTAAAGGTTTCTCCCTGACAAATATTTTCGTGGCCGAATTATGAAATACAACATTCATTTTGAGTTTCATTGATATATACCAGTCTTGTACGCCAATACGTTGTACAACATAAAATCTCATAATTTGGTTGTTTACTGTACATATACCTACAGAGTTTGACACGACCAAGGAAATGCTCTATGGGATGACCGGGAATAGCGCTTGCGTGGATCGCTCCGGATCACTGTTGTTTCTACCAAGAGTATAATCAATATTTTGGTCAAGAGCACCAGCCTGAGGGCATGTGTTGTTAACTATATTGCACCGACAATTTGAAATCATCACAAAATACAGTATTTGTACTGTGGCGTATGTGCGCTACCAATGGCGTTCGGACGGCTTGCCGGCAAGAGGGCAATAGCAATTCAAACCACGTTATATCACAGTTTTTTGGATGTCACGTTGCGGAGTTGCATCCAATCACGAGATCAGTACTGTAGTTGAGGTGTAATATTATTATAGCTTTGTCAATACCAGTGAATTTTGTGACCTCATACCCTCAGATACGTACTGATAATGTATCCAATCATCCATCTTGCTATCAAAGATGTTTTGTACATCTTCAAGTCCAAAGTCAGTGACATCTCAAAAACTATAAAATAACAGCATTAATATATCCCCGTCCTCCCACAATTGACTCATCAAGCAAACTTTGCGCTCCATCATGTACTCGGCTCCGCCTTGTTGTGCAAATTTTGCTTTCGTCCATTATAAGCTGGGAGGGGTACATTTCTTAACCTGATTTTTCACCATTAAAATGAATCTTTAACCCAACATGTAGTATATGTTTGGGTAGGTCGACAGTTGAAGATTATAAAAATTGTGAGAATATTTCAAAACCTGTTTGCGTGTCTTTGTTTTGCTCAAAAATGTGTGTTTTGAGTTTTTCACTTAAAAAAGTGTAAGTACGAGAGGGTGATGGCCATTGGTAAGCCGTTTACTGCAATCGATAGCAGGGTAAGGTGTGTAAAAAACCGTGTCTTGGAATTTTGATACTCCGCTTTGTTTTTGCACAATTAGCCTTGAAAGTGAGAAGTGGTGGATTCTGAATAAATTAACGGCTTTTGTCCACGTTTGTCACGATATCTTTTGTTTTCGGAACATTATCGGAATTCTGAGACATGTTTTGTAGAAACAGTCACTAACTACAACCTGTGCAAAGATAAGGCTAATCCGTCAACGCGGCGCCAAGTTACACTCTCCAGAAGTTGCGATACATTGCCAGAAACGGAACGGAGTAAATCGCAGAAATGTGTATGCGACCCTTCGAGTCGCACAAAGTCAGCTAAAATTCCGGTTCGCTCACATTTTCGGTGGAAATTCCCAGCCCATAATGAAGTACAGGACTTTTTACACAATTGTCTGAATTGTGGTATGAATGAAATTATACATGACGTGAAAATTGGAAGAAAATGAACACTGAAACGGCCAGTTCGCGGCGTAAGCGTTAGGCTTTATTTACACAACTGTCATTCCGAGCTAAATCTGGGGATAATCTTCTAGCTAAATACAAACTAGCGTATTAACTGTGCACTGTAGTGTACGGTTAAAATTTGATTATCAAGCGAAGAAATGGCTGGCTGCATATATACTTCGTAAACTAATGTGAGTTTGCATGCCAAGTCCGATGACATCGTGTTTTCCTCTCTTTTGGTTGCGCAACCGTCACGGCGTTTTCAGCTTCCTGCCTGGAGAGAGACACGTGACCATGAATTTACAATGTGGTACATACCGACAAAGACGAATTCATTCAGACGCCGTGTTGCGTACGTTAGCTTTACGTTCCGTACTGCATGTTGAAGTACGACCACAGTCCGCCTGAACATGGCATGGAGCTAAAAACGGACAGCTACATGAACGCGGTTTCCGACCTCAGAAGCACGAGTGCCGGGCTAACTTTGTGTTGTGCCATGTTAGAACCCATCGTTAGGCTAAACTAAATATAACACCTGGCAATATCTGGTGTCTAAAACGATTTCCTGATAGAAAGATAAAAAGTGGCGAAAAACTGAAATAAATTGAATCTGACACGAAACTTGAACAATTCTAAAAGCAATTGTTTTGGCTTCGCGAGTGTCATGGAGGCGAGTACCTAAAACAGATGTGAATCTCTGACCACGCTGATATTAAACTGAATGCGTCATTCTAAAACCGCGACGGTCGAATTTTGTACAAGTAATGAAATGCGTGAACTTCAATCAAACAGTTGAATATCGCGTTGGCTGATGTGTGGAAACGAGCATTCGTCGTTCTCCGGTGGCGACTGTCCGTTGACTATAATAGCGACGATAGACAGGCCAGCAGCACGCTGTTTTTCAGCGTGATTGAGTTTATCCACAGGAAAAAGTAGTTGCTGATTCAAAAAAAGCACGTTCACGGTTGTTTATTTTTTTCTCAAATTCATGGAAAGTATTCTCTCATTTTCAATTTTGGCTTCTTTAAATTTATTGCATAAGTTTATAATACCTAATAACAATTCAATCGCAATGATTTTAAAGCTATACCGACATGAATTTGTGCTGTGAAATATCGCATACTTTTCAATCGAGATTGATTTCGACCCTGGACTTCGACTCACTTCATGAGCAGTCCGCCAATAAAAGTTCAGTTGATCGAGACAAATTATATATGCTCTAGATGATTAGCTCCGGTACAGATTGACAAACAAATGCTAGGTCAACATTGCGTTTACATTGTAAATCACGGCATTCTAAACTCTACGTGCATTACCCGCATCACGTTCCCTCTGTGTCCGCATAGAATTTACAAAACAATAAGCTCACGTTTCCAAACGGGCAGAGCAGACACAGGCGCGATTTTCTCGTTAATATAAAATTTCGAACTGTTGGCATATTCTAATTTCTGCTGAGAGGAATGTTGCTCGCCCGACTGTCGAAACAAAAAGACGTCGCAACCATTTTCACAAAAAAGATAGAAAACTTGTGGTGACGTACAGGAACGTAATCTTCATTGCATGCTTTACGTGTAAACCGTAACGTAGCGGTAACAATTTTGGTTGCCGGATTTCACTGGGCATTTGCAGACGTTAAAAATCATCTGACATTTTTATCATCAGTCGCAATTAGTTCGGAGCGGGATTAATTTTGAATGTCGGCCTTTCATATAAGGTGCAGACCAACATGTATACTGTTATCAGAAAAAGACGTAATTTTTGGATTTTTGGAGTAGCCTGGTTTGATTGGGGCGGGGTCAGTTTTGCATGTCAGACCATACTTTTCATTGAGTCCACGTCATTTGTTAGCGGGCACAAATGTACGTTTATGTTTTCGGCGGCGATTAATTTTGAATGCTGGACTTTATTAGCAAACACGTAAAGACAATGACCTACTATTTGGATTTTCGGCCGTTATTTGTTTTGTACGGGAACAGTTTTATTAAATACGTGTTATAGGAAAACGAAGTAAAAATTACGTAAACTACAATGAGCAGCCTCTCTGTTGTGCGCAAGATGTATCACCAGTTTTTGTTCGAAGCTCAGTTTAGTCAGGGTCCGGACCGTGGTTAGTGTTGAATGAGTAAGCGTTCTGCGTTACATTCCTCGCTTGCGACCATTTCCAGTTGACACCTTTTCAACGCATCAGAAACTGGAGTTTTAAGCCTGACTGTAACTCTGACAATTTTAACTGTTCTCTCATTCCCAGCCATATGCTTGATATTTCGCTTTTGTGGACCATGCTTTTGCAATCGACGGCTACTAAGCTTCAGCATGTTCAGTAGCCACGACATACTTCCTGCGGCAGCTGGGAAGAGGACTGACGCATGCGCACTCCTCCGGACGTAATTAGCGTAATCTACTTATGCTCTTGAGATAGCCTGACTAATCTGGAAACCGTTAAGACACAAGAAAAAACACGGCACGCGAACTGGCCTACAATGCTCATTTTTGTTAAAATCTAACTCATTTCCGAGTATGTTATGGTTTCAAACTTATCGTCCACTCAAAGGCCATATTAGACAGATTCAAAATTTACCATAAAACAAAAAATGACCAAAATCACTCAAGGAAGGGGGTCTGAAATGTAATACATGCGTAATAAATTCTATAGGAGCCGTGGCAATGAACGGAATGTAAAGTGTTGTGTCTATTATGGGTTACCATTTGTGTTAAGTCTTAAGCTATGTAGGAACTAATGTCGGCTCCCGCCCGCACCATGTGTTGTAAAGGATACCGCTTATGGTCACATTCATGATGGAAAATATGTTGGCCAAATGCGCTCTACCCTTACTCTATCCAAGACTACCTTGGATCCTTAGGGCTACTGTTTCACACAAAATTTGCACGGACAAAATGTCGGCTACACGTCGGCTACCCTCCACTACCTTGTGTCTTGTGGGCTATCGATTATGAGCATATTCTGAATGGGAAAAAATGTCCGCTACCCTCCGCTACCTTGTCTCCTATGGGCTACCGATTTGAGCATATTCTGAATGGGAAACAATGTCCGCTACCCTCCGCTACCTTGTCTCCTATGGGCTACCGATTTTGAGCATATTCTGGATGGGAAAAAATGTCCGCTACCCTCCGCTACCTTGTCTCCTATGGGCTACCGATTTTGACTCCTCCAAACAATCTTTTAGTGAAAATAAAGTCTGAAACTTGTCCGCTACCCGTCGCTACCCTCCGCTACCTTGTGTTCTATGGGCTACCGATTTTGAGCATATTCTGGATGGGGAAAAATGTCCGCTACCCTCCGCTACCTTGTCTCCTATGGGCTACCGATTTTGAGCATATTCTGGATGGGGAAAAATGTCCGCTACCCTCCGCTACCTTGTCTCCTATGGGCTACCGATTTTGACTCCTCCAAACAATCTTTTAGTGACAATAAAGTCTGAAACTTGTCCGCTACCCGTCGCTACCCTCCGCTACCTTGTCTCCTATGGGCTACCGATTTTGAGCATATTCTGAATGAGAAAAAATGTCCGCTACCCTCCGCTACCTTGTCTCCTATGGGCTACCGATTTTGACTCCTCCAAACAATCTTTTAGTGAAAATAAAGTCTGAAACTTGTCCGCTACCCGTCGCTACCCTCCGCTACCTGCTTTCTATGGGCTACCGATTTTGAGCATATTCTGGATAGCGAAAAATGTCCGCTACCCTCCGCTACCTTGTCTCCTATGGGCTACCGATTTTGAGCATATTCTGAATGAGAAAAAATGTCCGCTACCCTCCGCTACCTTGTCTCCTATGGGCTACCGATTTTGACTCCTCCAAACAATCTTTTAGTGAAAATAAAGTCTGAAACTTGTCCGCTACCCGTCGCTACCCTCCGCTACCTTGTGTTCTATGGGCTACCGATTTTGAGCATATTCTGGATGGGGAAAAATGTCCGCTACCCTCCGCTACCTTGTCTCCTATGGGCTACCGATTTTGAGCATATTCTGGATGGGAAAAAATGTCCGCTACCCTCCGCTACCTTGTCTCCTATGGGCTACCGATTTTGACTCCTCCAAACAATCGTTTAGTGACAATAAAGTCTGAAACTTGTCCGCTACCCGTCGCTACCCTCCGCTACCTTGTGTTCTATGGGCTACCGATTTTGAGCATATTCTGGATGGGAAAAAATGTCCGCTACCCTCCGCTACCTTGTCTCCTATGGGCTACCGATTTTGACTCCTCCAAACAATCGTTTAGTGACAATAAAGTCTGAAACTTGTCCGCTACCCGTCGCTACCCCTCCGCTACCTTGTGTTCTATGGGCTACCGATTTTGAGCATATTCTGGATGGGAAAAAATGTCCGCTACCCTGTCTCCTATGGGCTACCGTTTTCACTCCTCCAAAACAATCTTTTAGTGAAAATAAAGTCTGAAACTTGTCCGCTACCCGTCGCTACCCTCCGCTACCTGGCTTTCTATGGGCTACCGATTTTGAGCATATTCTGGATGGGGAAAATGTCCGCTACCCTCCGCTACCTTGTCTCCTATGGGCTACCGATTTTTAGCATATTCTGAATGAGAAAAAATGTCCGCTACCCTCCGCTACCTTGTCTCCTATGGGCTACCGATTTTGACTCCTCCAAACAATCTTTTAGTGACAATAAAGTCTGAAACTTGTCCGCTACCCGTCGCTACCCTCCGCTACCTTGTGTTCTATGGGCTACGATTTTGAGCATATTCTGGATGGGGAAAAATGTCCGCTACCCTCCGCTACCTTGTCTCCTATGGGCTACCGATTTTGAGCATATTCTGGAAGGAGAAAAAATGTCCGCTACCCTCCGCTACCTTGTCTCCTATGGGCTACCGATTTTGACTCCTCCAAACAATCTTTTAGAGAAAATAAAGTCTGAAACTTGTCGGCTACCCGTCGCTACCCTACGCTACCTTGTGTTCTATGGGCTATCGATTTTGAGCATATTCTGGATGGGAAAAATGTCCGCTACCCTCCGCTACCTTGTCTCCTATGGGCTACCGATTTTGAGCATATTCTGGATGAGAAAAAATGTCCGCTACCCTCCGCTACCTTGTCTCCTATGGGCTACCGATTTTGACTCCTCCAAACAATCTTTTAGAGACAATAAAGTCTGAAACTTGTCCGCTACCCGTCGCTACCCTCCGCTACCTTGTGTTCTATGGGCTACCGATTTTGAGCATATTCTGGATGGGGAAAAATGTCCGCTACCCTCCGCTACCTTGTGTCCTATGGGCTACCGATTTTGAGCATATTCTGAATGAGATAAAATGTCCGCTACCCTCCGCTACCTTGCCTCCTATGGGCTACCGATTTGCACTCCTCCAAACAATCTTTTAGTGAAAATAAAGTCTGAAACTTGTCGGCTACCCGTCGCTACCCTACGCTACCTTGTGTTCTATGGGCTACCGATTTTGAGCATATTCTGGATGGGAAAAATGTCCGCTACCCTCCGCTACCTTGTCTCCTATGGGCTACCGATTTTTAGCATATTCTGAATGAGAAAAAATGTCCGCTACCCTCCGCTACCTTGTCTCCTATGGGCTACGATTTTGACTCCTCCAAACAATCTTTTAGTGACAATAAAGTCTGAAACTTGTCCGCTACCCGTCGCTACCCTCCGCTACCTTGTGTTCTATAGGCTACCGATTTTGAGCATATTCTGGATAGCGAAAAATGTCCGCTACCCTCCGCTACCTTGTCTCCTATGGGCTACCGATTTTGACTCCTCCAAACAATCTTTAGTGACAATAAAGTCTGAAACTTGTCCGCTACCCGTCGCTACCCTCCGCTACCTTGTGTTCTATGGGCTACCGATTTTGAGCATATTCTGAATGAGAAAAAATGTCTGCTACCCTCCGCTACCTTGTCTCCTATGGGCTACCGATTTTGACTCCTCCAAACAATCTTTTAGTGAAAATAAAGTCTAAAACTTGTCCGCTACCCGTCGCTACCCTCCGCTACCTGGCTTTCTATGGGCTACCGATTTTGAGCATATTCTGGATGGGAAAAATGTCCGCTACCCTCCGCTACCTTGTCTTCTATGGGCTACCGATTTTGAGCATATTCTGAATGAGAAAAATGTCCGCTACCCTCCGCTACCTTGTCTCCTATGGGCTACCGATTTTGACTCCTCCAAACAATCTTTTAGTGACAATAAAGTCTGAAACTTGTCCGCTACCCGTCGCTACCCTCCGCTACCTTGTGTTCTATGGGCTACCGATTTTGAGCATATCTGGATGGGGAAAAATGTCCGCTACCCTCCGCTACCTTGTCTCCTATGGGCTACCGATTTGAGCATATTCTGAATGAGAAAAAATGTCCGCTACCCTCCGCTACCTTGTCTCCTATGGGCTACCGATTTTGACTCCTCCAAACAATCTTTAGTGAAAATAAAGTCTGAAACTTGTCCGCTACCCGTCGCTACCCTACGCTACCTTGTGTTCTATGGGCTACCGATTTTGAGCATATTCTGGATGGGGAAAAATGTCCGCTACCCTCCGCTACCTTGTCTCCTATGGGCTACCGATTTTTAGCATATTCTGAATGAGAAAAAATGTCCGCTACCCTCCGCTACCTGTCTCCTATGGGCTACCGATTTTGACTCCTCCAAACAATCTTTTAGTGAAAATAAAGTCTGAAACTTGTCCGCTACCCGTCGCTACCCTCCGCTACCTTGTGTTCTATGGGCTACCGATTTTGAGCATATTCTGGATGGGGAAAATGTCCGCTACCCTCCGCTACCTTGTCTCCTATGGGCTACCGATTTTGACTCCTCCAAACAATCTTTTAGAGACAATAAAGTCTGAAACTTGTCCGCTACCCGTCGCTACCCTCCGCTACCTTGTGTTCTATGGGCTACCGATTTTGAGCATATTCTGGATGGGGAAAAATGTCCGCTACCCTCCGCTACCTTGTCTCCTATGGGCTACCGATTTTGACTCCTCCAAACAATCTTTTTGTGACAATCATGAAGTCTGAAACTTTTTGCTACCCGTCGCTACCCTCCGCTACCTTGTCTCCTATGGGCTACCGATTTTGAGCATATTCTGGAATGGGAAAAATGTCCGCTATCTCATAATGCTCAATAAATCTGTAAATGTAATTATATTATTTTAAAAATTTGGGCAAAGTTGCGATCGTTTAGGAAAAATAAAAAAACGATTTAAGATTTCTTACTTGTACTAATTTGAATCTCCGGTCAACCAAGTGCATCCCTATAATTTATGCGTCGTAACCGACACCAATTTGATTTATTTATTTGATTACAAACGCTGCAAATTTCATTTTACAGGTTTTATAGACACTTTGAAAGTAGGTGCTCATTTATAAAAAAGTTCCGGCTGTCAATAATGTCAAGTGTAAGATAGAGAAAAAAGTCCGGCTTTTCTATTATGTAATACAATCGTTAAAACTTGTACCAGCGTACTAATACATCATTACGGCTTGTTATCTATTTATTTCAAGATTATTTGGTTTCCGCTACCCCCGATACCGATCGATACGTAGCGGAGACCTCGGCGAAAAAAAAATTGTGCCCCGAATCCTGCATTGTATAACCCACATGGCGGCCGCTGTGTATCGAACCACACGTAATCGTGGGCTAGCGGCAAGCCATCGTTTTGTTGGGGTTTGGGCACAGACTGTCTATGATTTGGGAGAGGCGGCCCTACACTTTATAGCGAGGGGATCACTGGTTGCCGGCGTGTAGGCCTACTGTACTACTAGCGACGGGACCGCCGGCTGCTGGCTTACCACCTCGAGTGTACATTGGTGCGAGGGGACCGCTGGCAGCCGACGAACCACCACGAGTGTTTTGTCCACTTTTAACCAAAACTGGTAACTGTTTAATATAGAATGGGACGTGTCGGTAACTTGGACGTCCATGAGATGATA
This sequence comes from Ptychodera flava, assembly GCF_041260155.1. Classification (NCBI taxonomy): domain Eukaryota; kingdom Metazoa; phylum Hemichordata; class Enteropneusta; family Ptychoderidae; genus Ptychodera; species Ptychodera flava. Next base: position 4,811,569 of record NC_091935.1, on the reverse strand, counting down.
TTGAAGACTAGAAGCTGATAGTTATCGCTGAAATACCCCAAATATCATGTCAAACATCCGAGTGTGATGATCCAAAACCCTCTGGCGTTTAGCCCTGCGTACGATGCTGTGTGTTCCGCTACAGCTAATCGCCCCGCTCACCACGGGGCGATTAGCTGTAAGCGGAACACACAGCATCGTATGCAGGGCGATCTGGCATTAACTAAACTGTAACAATCATGACGTTGACAATTATTCAATTTTCATGTTGGGTTTTTCTGCGGGGTATCCCACTCTGTTTTCTTTTCTCGAACGGGCCTTTTTTTTTTCTACTGAGGTTTTTTTTTTTTTTTGGTAACCTCTTTTTTTTTTGTACGTAACCTCGCTTTGGTTCTTTTTCCAAGCTGACCTCGTTTTGGTTTCTTTACAGCCTCAACGCCGGCGCGATCTCGGTCGACTTTTCAATTGTGATTCTCTTTCTTTTTTAGTCAGACCTGATGGTGGTTCGTTTTGTTTTTTGGTAGTAGTGCAAGTACTATTTGTGGTTTTGTTTTAATCATTTCAATATTTTTTGTGTGTGCTTGATTTTTTTTCTTTTTTCCCTTAGTGTACGTCAATAAGTATTGGAGTGTGGTATTTCCAAATTTTTGAAAAGTTTATCTTCTCATTACGGTTTAAAGAATATTTTACAATTAAGCATTACATAACATTCTGCCCTTTATTTTCTTCCGTAATTCCATCGAATTTTTATTTCAATCGAGAAAGACGGTTGCATGTCATCTTTATCTGTACAGGCACATTCAAATATTTAATGACACGTATTTTCAAATGAATGCTATTTTTATGAAAAGGTACATTAATAAAATGCAATGATATGGACGAAAGAACTTTTTTCTTTATTATTCATACACGTTTAAGACTTTTTTAGAAAGAAAATTTACAGTTATTTTTACTCTATGACGATAAATATTTTTGAAACATTTGGCGCGCCGTAGCCACCAAACACTCCAAAAAGAGAACTACCAAAAAAAAACCATAAAATGACATAGAACACACAAACACTTAAAAGAAATAACAAAAATCGTACACATAAGAATAATGTGACAGAAAAAATGGCCGTGGAAATAAATCAGCTATTTCCAAAGAAAAGCCGACAACAACATGAAATTCAACAACAACCTATCATCGCTCAAACTATGAAACTCCGAAAAATAGTACTAGGCAAAGGCCTTAAAATTAATTCGGACGCCAACAAAACCAAACAGAATAAAACCACCTCAGGATTTCAACAAATAAAGTCGTAAAATGTGACTACGCTACATCGTGAGACACAAACAATCGCAACAACACAAATTCAAAGAAAAGTCAAATTGGGCTCCACAAACAACAAACACCAAAAACTTGAAAGCTATCTGAAGCTGCTAAACTCGCACTTCTATAGAGATACCCTTTCAAACAAGGAGACAAAACATGTCGCGTGCTAAAAGAATCGCGATAAACCAGCTTGCAAACAATAGACAAATTTCGGGAAAAAAAAACCCTCGACAAGGGTCGGGTTTTCGTCATTGTCAACACAAACGATTACGTACTCGAATGCGAAAGGCAATTACGCAACACTCAGTATTATACACAACAAGCCAGAACAAACAGTAAACAAAGTAAACGAACTATGAATCAAAATGTACGAGAACAAGCACATCAACCAGGATACTTGTGAGTATCTTGATCCAATAAACATAAAATCCGTACCCCCAGTGGTACGTATTGCCTAAAAATTCACAAACCTCCGCAAAAATCTAAAAGACACACCAGTCAAAACAAAATTTACCGAAGTAAAGAAACATAGAACAGACAAACCGAACCACCAAACGGACTCACAACGTGACCAAAAATTAATATACTTGCCTCGCTAATCGAAAAGCAAGACCACTAAAATGCATTAAAATAAATTTCACAAACACAAACTAAGGAAAGAATCTACACCGCGACTGATGAGAAACCACACCCGGGTTTCGAAACGCAAGCGTCAAAGGGCGACTCTATCAACTTTTGTAACAACATAGGTCGGCTGCGTCTCGCCATAAGCTTTCCCCACACAAACAAAACATTACCGTACACACTAATCCAAACTTCTCTACAAATATCCAAAGCGAAACAAACATTTTTATTAACACACACAATCGGATAAGAATGTAGGAACACATTTTCGAAACGAATCAAACACAAACTCGACACAAAAACATTTAGGATAGTTAGATGGGGAGCCTCTTTCACATTTTTTACATCTCGCTATACTGTCTATGATTCTAAAAATAAAGTCATCTGCCACTTTTTCTGTATACGCGGTTTGGCAAAACTCATCTCTTCAATCGAAAGTCGGGCGATTTCATGGTTCTTTGGGGTACGTCGAGCTTAAGGAATGTGGTTATATTCGCGATGTTTTATTCGAAATTATTTATTTCTTCTAGGGCAAATGCACGTAATTCATGCTGTTGGAAATACTGGCCGCTCATAAACAAGACAATAAACTCGATATCTGTGCATCTTTACTTTTATTGTCAAAGTACCATCGACACCCAAAAAAAACCAAATGGTTCAGTCCACGTGTGGGTTCAGTCCAGGTATTTGCAACGCCAGTCACCTAGGCGACGGTAATCCGCACCACTTATCACCATCGGGAAGGTACTCCTCCCCCTATACCACTGGCGATCCCACCCTCAAGGCACTGCGTCATTCGACCAAGCATTGTTATTGTAATTTCCTGCATAAAATTAACAGCGAGGTCAACCGGTCAAACTCTCTCGGCATTTTCTCTCATGGAATAATGGCAAAAGAACGAATTAACATAATAAATTCATAATAATGTCAAGATAATATTGTAATCATGACCAAATAATCGCATAATAAAGATCAAATAATGACATAAAAATGACCAAATCACCAAATAATGGCATAATAATGATGAAAGAAGTTCCACATCAAGACACCAATGCTGAATAATGTCAAAACAACGAATTACCAAATAAGTTCATAATCATGTCAAAATAATATCCATATAATGATCAAATAATTGCAAAATAATGGCCAAATACTGACATAATTATCATTAAATCACCAAACAATAGAATAATAATAATGAGATAAGTTTAAATAAAGTTTTCAAGATAATTTGGCTATGTTCTCACCCCATATATTGATTAATGTAACTGTTTATCACGGTTTCTCTTTACAGTAAACGTAATTTACTAAAACAGCCAAAGGTACTCGCCCATGGAGAAATGCTGTGAAACTGTGAATGAATTGATATGTTCGATCCCCTTTTTCTGTGCTCTTCCCAACAAGTGCGTACAACCTTGGTCCTGCAGGGGTTATGGAAAGGCCATGACACACATCTTCAGTATGACGACTTCAATCTTCCTTAATCTTCTAAGCTTGCCGTTAATACACTGATACATATATTGGTGTAGGCATATTTCACCATTTCTTTTCCATTTATGAGGACAAACACCATTTACAAAGTTTATTCGTTTATCAAATCTGTGAGGTTTTCCTTAAAGTCTTGTTCATCGCAGGTCTGCGATCACTGTCAACGAGCTGCGCGCATAGTGATTCATCTGCGCAGAAAAAACGTCCTTTGTTCATTGTAGTAAACAACGGCTAGGTGCCTGGTGCCATCCAGGGTCTTCCTTGTCACTGCTAAGTGTCGCAGTTCCTGTCCGACATGGTTGTTGATGGTACCGTTCAAAATGATTTCTCGGGTCAAAAAATGGCTGTTTCCGCCAAAACAGACCAAGGTGTCCAGAATCAACCCTCTGCGTAAGTTGTACATCTATTTGTCTGAACAATTATCAAAGGATGAAGAGAGGAAACTACGAAACCTGTTGAGCAATGTACAGATTCCACTTCGTGTACTGGAGAGTCTGGAAGCCCGGCTGATATTTTCAATAGGCTGGAGGAATCAGGTTATATAGGTGAAACAAAGTTGGGGTTCCTGAAAGACTGTTAAAAGAAATCGACCGCCTTCCATTGGTCAGTGAAGTTGAAAGGGTGGAGAAGGAGGAGTTGCGAGTACGCCGTTTGGAACGTGTCGACGTCAGCGATGAATCGAATGTCCAAACCACAGGTATGTTTGTCCAGTTGTTGAGCGAGTTCCGAGTTTCATGAATCAGTAGAACTTTAAATATGTCCTACATTTGATATTAGCCATCTCAAGCATACATCTAAGAAATTTGAAAATAACATTGTCATGCATTTCATTTTCCTTCTCTTTTGGATTAGACCACGTTAAATATTCATTCGGCTACTGTCGAATTCAATAGTGCATTTGTGGGTAGACTACTAACCTGAGGTTTCATATGGTAAACCGCTGTCGAGCTTTTAAAATTTTCACAAATAAGTGTTTGTGTTGCTAGTATCTTGCCTTGCTGTTCCTCACTTATGATTAAAAACTGACGCCACGGATATCTCGATTGTAGGACCAGAATAGATATTTAAAGGAACGTGATACTTGTTTTCGAATGTGAGCCTCATAAAAGTAACAGATATTCTTCTGTTTGGAGAAAATTGCAGCAAAACGTTTGAAAGAAACAAGGTTCACAAGCCATTAAACTGGTGGCTTTACAGTAGTGGTTTACAAGGTAAATGACAAAATCAAAGCAAGAGTCGCTGGGATCATGATTGGCCATTGCAGCAGATCACAGGCAAACAGAGATAAAATTTCCAAAGACGAATTAGTTTCTCAAAAACCGGTAATCGTCACTCAATAAAGTATTGGTTTCTATCACTGACAACAGATATGCAACTGACAAGTCCACAACCTCACATAGATACGCACAACTTACCCCGTGAGCAGCCAAACCTTCAGCCACAAGCACAAGAACAAGCAGGTGACAATGCAGGTATGGAAAACTGCTGAAATCTGGATATGTTGATCATATGTTGTTATCTGATAGGTTTCAGTTTATAAATAGGGGAATGATACTGCAAGAGTAGTATAGGTTCGTTTTTCAAACAAGCAAGCTTACAAATACATTTTACATAAAAATCATTTCAATCAATGAACCTTTTCTCATAACAAGATATGTATTCTATGTATCCATGTACGTATCTATCTATATATGTATCCATGCACCTATGTATCTATAAACATTTATATTTGCTTACACTTATACATGTACGTATGCATGTTTTAATGTTTATTTCTTTATGCCTGGTCCTAAATTTACTTTACTACTTGAAATCAACTCTTGCATATCTTAGAGATTAAGTTGGGAGACGCGTCGCGGGTTAAGAAGCTCACTTCATTAGAATGAAAATTGAAGTAAACGTACGCAAAAAATACGATAAAAAATCCATGCAGAAGTTCCCATAGATATTTGATTAAAATAAAGTGATTATTGCCACAACTTAGAAAAATTCTACAGAGAATCTCTATTCCCAAATCATGTTAAAGCACAGGGTATGCATGTTTCTGTAAAATGCCATCCTGAAGTATAATCCTTGGCATATCGAAAGAAGCCCTATTGAATATTTTATCAAATGTTCATAATTATGGATCTTAGATGCAAAACATGATCGTTCAAATAGCTTTCGTTTTATTGTAGTGTATGAGGTGGCAAACATCAGACTACGTTTATAGCCTTGTTCTCACTGGGTGCAACAATGTCGTCGAAATCTAACGTTTATGATCCGTAAACACACACTCGCAACCATATACACAGTCAGTTCGCAGATGTTGTGGGCAATCAGCCAGTGTAACGCGCCCTCTACAGTTCAATATTTACAAGGCACTGTAGGTCAAAGCTGTATGACACGAAAAGTATTTCTACCTTCAATATTCCATCATAATTTGACAGATGTAATATTCCAACCTATAGGTCCTACTGTGTTAGTTCTTAACCAACGTACAAAGACTTGGCCTGTTCACCAAAGCACATAGTTGGTGAGATATTTTTTATAAACGGTAAATAAATATTGATAGTACTGCCATACTTTATGCGTAAGGGAGATACGTTTGTACGATTTACGCACGAAGTAGCCTTTGCATTTACTGTTAATACGTCCATTCGGAAGCAAAATCGTTTACAGACTTTCAATGTTGATAACTAGCTCTAGGCCGTGACATATCTTCAGTTACGAAGTTTACTGGGCTTGCGAGACAAAAATTGCAATATTTCCAGTGTTCGCGTTTGAGAGCCAGATATTTAACACGGCCGGAATAAAACGGAGCGATGACAGATACCTTACCCGATACCTGAATTCGACAACAAGATTCAACGGTGACAGTGAACCGTTTAAATATATGTCTGCAAAATACAACATCAAATGGCTAGACTTGGGGAGGAGAGAGAGAGAGAGAGAGAGAGAGAGGAGAGAGAGAGAGAGAGAGAGAGAGAGAGATGAGAGAGAGAGAGAGAGAGAGAGACGAGAGAGAGAGAGAGAGAGAGAGAGAGGAGAGAGAGAGGAGAGAGAGAGAGAGCTGATCATGTTTTTTCGGATGTGGTATCGGTTTGCACATATGACGATGCAAAGATATCGAAAATGTACAAATTACTTCCCCAAATTTCACTAATTCTATAACAAGACTAGAATAAAACAAAAAGTGTTGAAGTTACTCTTCAGATGTGGTTTTACAAGATTGCTAAAGTTGATTATAGGCCTAATTACAGAAAATATTCGCCGTATTCTTCTCTTTAAAAAACTATGTAATATTTTATTATTTTTATAAATATAGATTCATACACCAAAAGCATTTGGACTATCTTAACTGCCTGAAAATACTATACTTATGTTTTTCGAGGAGCCGGCTCGAAGTTGTGCGGCTCCGCGAAAAACACGAGTGTACGATGACGTCAAACAAATAAAAATTTTACGGGATTATATATTTATCACATGAACAGTCTCCGAACTCTACGTTAGATAAAATGTGACAAAATTATTTCGTTGGATAGCAGAGATATTCCATCGAGTTTTTGTGGGATTACTTTCTTTCCTGTTTGCGCAAAGCTAACTTTAAACGGTCGGTTATTCCTGGTGATATGCAGATTACTTTCATTCATAAATGTGTCGCAGTTGTGAAGGCTGCCAATCAAGGAGCCGTTGTAAGTTACGTGAGCTTAAATTTTGATACAGAGCAAAGGAAACGTCTGTCAATCATTTTACTGCCGGGGGGGACCGGTCTGTTTACAATTTGAATAGCTTATCGCTCCGACCCGTTTTTTTACTGGCGTGTACGATTATCGCGGGAATTGGATATTTTAGTTATCGGCGCTTATCGATAGAAATTGTTGTTTGATCAATAAAAACTTTACATTTTAAAGGTAATTTGATAATTGAAATCACGACAAAGTAACGGTAGTTCTCTTTTGGAAGATGTGGTGGCCCTCAAAAGGGCCGTTTATGGTTTGGGTCAGATCATAGATGGCCGACCGGCTTATTGACTTTGGCTGTCCTCACTGCTGTCGTATATTACTGCCACACGACGACGTTTGCGTTTCTGGTACTTTTGAAAAAAAATCGGTCACTGGGTAGGTCCCTGTGCTCAGTTTTTTTCATAATTTGGCAAAATGTAGCCAGGAATTCACAATTTGCCTACTCTCTCTTGTGTACTCTTCAAAGGTGTCATTGACCTGGCCATTGTTAGAGTAACTCGTCAGCCTAGATTGAAAAATCCAAAAGTCCACTAATGCATTCGAAAATGAATCAATTTACACTTGCCATAGGAATATGGCTCTACAAACTGCTGATATCAGGTGGTGTCGAGCATCAGCGAGCGGAACTGCGCAAATGTTTATTTTGTCTGGGCGTACATCCCTAATAAATATACGGCTAGATGATAATTTGAGGGCGACTTGAAAAATTCTGACCATATACATGTAGATGAGGGGACTTGAAAATTTTTTATGAGGATATTGAGGAGACTGAAAAAGAAGATTTCAATCGGTTCCTCCGCCCCCGCCATTATTTGTGAACGCAGCTTTACGCGATGGCACTTCTCACGTAAAATTAAATCAAGACAAATTTTGCTGGAATGTATTATATATTATTACGCCATTATCAAGCCCACTGACTTTTGGTAAGTCTAGCGGCTCTGCCACGCGAGATCAGAGCATATGTAATGACAGTGTCGTATAAGCCACGGTCCCACTGCCACGGTCCATAGGAGGAGGGACCGTGTTGCGCCGACCACACCTCCATATAATAGGTTTATCAAATCGCTGACATGGTTGAAAAAACGATAACCATGCTGCCGAAGCCTCGTGGAGACAGCCTTCTTTCTGACATGTCCCACTGTGAAACTATCTCTTTCAACGTAATGATACAGTCATTGGACTTCAACACTGTGATGAGACGAAATTCTCGCAAAAAAGTTAAATAATGACGCTAAAAGAAATAATTATACCGTGCACCGAACGGTGTGCACGGACGACACGAAACCTTGACCACGCGTAGCACATCGTCCGCTCGCACGGGTCCGTTACTTCGACTACAGTCTCCCAATAACTACCGCATCGGAGAGCATCCAGCTGCCCTGACACGAGACCTTGGCAAGCGAAGATGCGCATAGAAGAGCCGACCAGTACTGCGGTAACACAGATAGCACATAACTGGTGGCGTCTTGACCAAAACGCCGTCATTAGTTCGAAGGTTACATGACCAACACGAATGACCGTTTTGGAATACAAGCATAGGTTATACTGACAGGAATGAAAGTTTTACAAACTTGCGTATGTTATTTTATTAATATAAAAGAAGATATTTCAAATAAAAATAACACATTTTTAAAGAGAAACGTAGGTTGTACACGTGACAATACGAATGGCCGCTTTGGAATACTAGGATAGGCTCTGCAACATGAATGAAGGTTGTGCAACAAGAAAATACGTTTTGCAACATGAATGAAGGCTGTGCAACAAGAAAATAGGTTTGTACAAAAAGAAAATAGGTTTGTACAAAAAGAAAATGTTTTGTACAAAAAGAAAATAGGTTTTACAAAAAGAAAATGTTTTTTACAAAAAGAAAATGTTTTGTACGAAAAGAAAATGTTTTTTAAAAGAAAATGGTTTTTTTTTGCAAAAAGAAAATAGGTTTTCACGCAAAGCAAATGGATTTTTAGACAAAGAAAATAGGTTTTTATTCAAAGAAATGGGTTTTTACACAAGGAAAATGGATTATACAAAAAGAAAATAGGTTTTCATGCAAAGAAAATAGGTTGTAACACAAAGAAAATGCATTTTCACAAAACGAAAATAGGTGTTTGCACAAAGAAAATGTTTTGTATAAAAAGAAAGTAGTGTTTTCTAGAATATTGCAACGTCTGGCTTGCCATAAATCTCCGACATCCGCTGCTGATCGTCTGGCGAATTCGCCGAGCAATGGTTCACGCTTTGCACGTTTCTGTGACCGGAGAGCGTGTATAAATTTTTTTGGGGGAACTGCGCTGTCATGCAGACGCCTGATGGTTGTTCTTCCCGCGCTGAGGTCGGTTTTTTCACCCTCAATACAGGCTTTCGTACTGGTCGTACTTCAGGCGGTATCTAACTAGTCCGCTACAATCGGTTGACACTTGAACCAGATAGATATCTGTGGTTTTAATTTATCGCCAGATAGAAGGGCGCGTCGTTCGCTTGATGACTTGGCGGTCGACGGAGCGCATACTGTTTATACGCGTACACGGGACAGCGAGAAGGGTCGTCAGGAAGAGTGAAAGCCTTCGGTGGATAGGCCCTAGGTAGTTCGTTCACTTTCCCGGAAGATCTTGTCTTATTTTCCCTCTCGTTGAATTCTAAGATGTCGGTGTTGTCACGGTACGCTTCAAGGCGATGTCTCCCCACGAGCATCTGTCTACTCTCTTGACAACCTCTGAACCCGAAGTGTTTATGGTTATTTAGACAAACGAGAAATAGTAGCGCTTCGGGGTTGTGTGTGCCGATCACACCTTTTTCAAAAGGAGCTCCTCCTCGTGTTCCGTTAATTCTTCGGCTACATTTGGTTTGTTGCCTTTGCCCTGGGTCTTCAATTGGGCACGTTTTGCTGTCAAAGTTGCCTGCGAATTGCTAAATTCTTTATCGCGGCTGATCGAGAATTTGTAACCATTCTCATCGAGGAAGCGATCTATCCCACGCTGGTAGGTCGTAAGCGAGTCTGGTTCGTACTAAGAACAGTCTTTTTGACGGACGCCAGCGTAAAAGCTGCCGAGAGCGGCAGTCAAGGACATCTGGTGGAATTTCGGATATCGGTCGTGTTTCAGAAGGTCGCATAGTGCGCATCCAATTGTTGAAACTGGTTTACGACGCAATTGGACTTGTGATCAGCTCTTGCTTGTCGGTCTCCGAGAACTCGACGGAGCGCGATCGCGATGGCTGAACGTTAGAGGAAAAGGGCCGAGTATTTTCCTCCATACCAAAAAAATCATCTGTTCCAGTCGCTAGACGGAATAGCTCGCGAATTTCTCGTCGAGTTCTTCTGAACGTAGTTGGGCCATTTTGCCGTGTTATCTGCTCAGTTTTCGTAGAAGCGAACGTTAGACGCACCTTACCGACTGGCAAAATATTGAGAAAGGCGCAGACGACAAAAGAATTATCCTCATGTTCCCGCTATTTTCCGGCCCCATCGTTCGTCCTTCGCAGTTACCCTCTGCAGCCCGTCAGGTTTATAGGATATAGTATTTCAGTACAGTTCAACATCATGGTATTTAACCAAGAATGTCAAACTTTCAGGCCATTCTGAATACAGCTTATCACAAACAAGTATCTCTTTATTATTTATAAATATTGTTTACCGAAATCACGCTAAGCTAGCTGGGTACTATCAGGTGAATGCTTCGCATGCTCAGCTGCAGTGAGACGAACGGTATATACTATGCAGAAAAAAGTTCCGGTTGATGACGTACAACAGGGGTAATTCGGATTTTCTACCTGTCCTGTTCTCCGTCACAAAGGTGACGATTCGGGCCACTTCATATGATAATTTACGTAATTATACATTTCTAAGGACCGACATAGAATATCCAATGTCATCTCACTCGTCGTATGAATTTGTCGATCTAAAAAAGTCACCGTCCATGCTTTGAAGCAGTTCTCCTACCGTCGTGTCTCGTGTAAATTCCAGTATAGTCCTATATGAATGCGACCATTGAATTATTTCAGCGGTGTTCACTTCCGATTAATTAGACTATACCAAATCGTAATTTTTTTCCGGTCGAACGGCGAAGGTTTTTACTAGTTCTCATATGCGTAGGAACGGGGGGGGGGGGGGCAGGGGAAGGGACATTTGGCCCCCCCCCAATGCTGAAGATGGGGGGGGGGGGGGGCAAAGACGTACTTTGTAATCTCATCTGCTTTCTGCTTTTCTTTTTAAGTTTACACTTGTCTTTATAAGCAATTTGCAATATTGTAACATTCAGCTATAGGGAACCTGACACTTTGAGAAGTTTGAAAAATATGATAATCCAATTATCCCAAATTATTTCCAACCGTGTTTTCGAGATAAACTAAATTGATCAAAATATTGCAGAAATGTCAGTTTTATATTAAGTTTTGGTGCTTCCTGAATTGGTGAGTGGGTGTTCATATAATTTGCATCTACAAGGCGAAATTACGAGATTACGGTACCTGAGGGAGTCGATGGCAGAATTACATGATATAGAGAGTATTTAATATAACGGGCATAGTTACAGTTGACATCTGAATTTTAGTCGATACTTGCACACAAGTAGCTTTTCTATGGGTATCATGATGTCATATGCGGAAAGGAGTTCAACACAATACTGAAATAATGGTCAAACATTAGATATACTGATAGAGCTTTAATTATCACATTAGAGCTTTAATTATCATATTTTACACTTTATAATGATCTAGTTCTATCTATTTGAGTTATTTATTTAATTTATTCATTTTAATTTATATTTTAAATCAATCATCAGAAAATATTAACGCTTGCCCCCCCCCCCCAAAAGAAATGCTTCCTACGCACCTGGTTCTGTAGAAGAAACGATCGGAAATCGCGGAGTATCTTGTACGGTCAACGCCAGATGTGTTTAAATAAAACAAAGTCGTCGCGAGAGGGCGTTTAACGCCGTTATCAAGTATTCTCACACACTATTTCGAGGAATTTGCGTCGGTGCGCTGTTCAAGGTCCGACGAAAATCTTCGCCCTTGCAGACCCATTGCCAACTGTTTTGACATATTTTTTTCACCGTTGTTTATCAATACAATGTTGCCGACACCGTTCAAAAGGCCTGTGTCAGAACTCGGCTTATGTTGTTGATAGTGTTTTCATGTTATGTTACCTTAACAGAACACCCCATTCTTGCAGCTACCAAGTTTTACTTAGAATGAACACTTCACGTATTTCACATTTTCTCCCGTCTTGCCGTGATTTCTGTTTAAGTAAAGGTGACTTAGCCTCAGTAATAAGGGTTCCAAAATACAAATCAGTTTTCCCTTAGAATTATTATTTACAAAATAGGCTGCAATTGTACGTAATATCTTGTGTTTGGCAGCATTAGTGAAACCACATGGCAAGAATTTTAGTTTTTAAAATAGCCAAATACGTACCGTGTTACCTCCATAATGCCGATAATGTCAACCTACATGCGCGATTGCCCACTTTGCTCGCTACAGCACAAGGTAATAAAAAGATACCTCTATGCTAGAACTAAATTAACGCTTTACGATTTTCACTTCTGATTTTCATTTCACTAGCAGTGTCTGGTAATTGGTTTTAGCAGGGCTAAAAAAATAAATGTGGAGGGACCATACAGTCAGCCCTTTTGATCAGGCACTGACTGACGGTATCAATCGGCCTAAACCAAACAAGCCTTTCAGGGCAACCACTACCTGAAAAACGGTTACTGTAAACATCATGTCTCAATCTATCAGGCCTGTATGCATATCTTGCTCAACGCTAATAAATCAGCTATCTATTATCATATTTAGTGCTTTCAAAACTGACTTTAGGACACCAGTCCGGTCTCTCCAATTTGAACAGATCGCACCTGCATACTGCACTTTATGAGTGCGATGATGTTTGTCGCAACGGCTATTCGGGGTCCGTGCTTGCTCAGGCATAAATAGAAGGCGTCTTCTGCATGCGACTTTGACTGTCACCCATGTCGGCGACGTCAGGTCTTGTGATGTTTGCAAACATTGTGGTCTTTTGTTTAACTTGATCGGTAGTTCATTTACTCCTGACATGACAATTAATACGATAATTCGCACACAAACTACTTACATGGTCTGTGCCGGGCAATCTCCTCATGTTAAAATACTGACTGGCTTCATGTAGAATATAAACATAGCTTAATAAAATTATAGTGATCGAAATGGGAGCACTGTGACATTCAAACTATTTTTTTTCAGTTCCTAGAGTCAAAATTAAGATAGTTTGAAAATATTAGTATTTGAATTCGCATCACAGTTTACTTTAAAAATATTTATTTTACAATTGACAGATTCATCACGAAGTGGACGAAGTAAAGTGTTACCATGCCTTGCTGAACCTAACTATCAAGGTAGACAAATACACAATTTGCGTAATATTCGAGGCCATACGGATTTTTCAAAATAACAAGTTTCAATTCTATTTGTATGTTAAGCCCATTTTCATAGCATTTTTGAAAATTTGTAGAAAAGTAGTCCTTCTCTGTCCTGTTTTTTCTATTATTCGGAAAAGCTTTAAAAATCTCTTATTATCAATAGTGTAAGTTGGGCAATTCCGATTTTCACACATAAAAGAAACTTGCCTTACTGACTTGTCATGTTCAAACTTGCATGGTGACCTCATTAATTTTCCTTATGGTAGATGTGTTGAAAAAACTCATTTAATGAACTAGCACAAGTGATTCGGTGTTTGAACCCCGGCGGTGGCAGTCCCCGGGTTGGTGGGTACCCATGCTTGTTACCCAAGTTTGAAAAGTACCCCCTTTCCTAGAATATTTCTGAGAAAAACACCACCTATTTGTGGCAAATCTGGGAGAAATTAGCTGTAAAAAACATACCCTTATTTTCGAAATCTAGGAGGTTAGTATGTTGACTTCCAGGGTTGACCCTGGAGGTTGACTTTGTATACATGTTTTTCATTTTCTTTGTGAGTGAGACTAGACCAGATTTAGTGTCCTAGGGAGATTATGAAAGGACTACCCCTAATCTCGGAGGTTACTCTGAAAAAGTACCCCTTTTCTCGATTTCACGGACCTAGAATCTCCGAGATGACTGAAGAAAAACACCCCCTTTTCCGTGAATTTGGTAACGCGCATGGGTACCCACCAACCTGGGGACTGCCACCACCGGGTTTTAACCTTCCATTCGGCGTTAAAAGTTTACACTTTCGGTTGGTCACAGTCACTTCAAAGTGTGAAGAAAATGATAACCAATAAGGAGATTTGACATTCACTTAAAATGATTAGGTGACTTAACTGTTCAATCAAATACTCCGCGTGCATGCTATTGTGATCCTCATTCAATTTTGTTCAAAAAGTTTTGTAATCCAAGCGGGTTTAATTGAATTTTAATAAAATTCATCGCATTTTGAAGACTCCATAGGAAACTAAAGCACACAAATTGGTATTGTTTGCCATGATCTGAAAACAAGATAACGATGTGAAGATTGCCAACCTCGTCTCCCAGGTGGTGTCACACCTTATTTCTAGCCTCATACGCTTGACGTTGATGGTCACGACCGTGACCATTCTATGTCAGTTGTGTTATCACATTATTTCATAAAAACATCTGCGACATGGGGGATATTGAAACGGTCAAAACAAAAAAATGCTTATTAAATTAATTAGAGCACTCACGGCAACAAAATGACCGACATGTGTGAAGTTTCAGTGTTGAACTTGTCTTTGCGCATTTCCATATTGCAGATGTTGTCTTGAAATGTGAACGAGATCTGAAGTCTCTGTATGTAAAATTATCTAAGATTCTTCCATTTCCATGGTGGGACGGATCAAACAGATTGAAGCTTGAAAATGTCTACACTGAATTAGAACTGGAAACAACGGCGGGAGAGAAAAGAGACTTTCATAGACGAGATATCTTCTCATCGAAAAAAGACGAGGAGAGCCGAACAGCTCCAAAAAGAGTACTGATTGAGGGCGATCCAGGGTATGGCAAATCAACATTTTGTAAAACGTTGATATATGATTGGGCAAAGGGAAACACTGAATATTTGAACTGTTTTAAGTTGATGTTTCATGTTGAGATGAGAGATTTTTTAAATTCTAAAGCGCAAAACCATTCAAGATGCTATATGCGATAACATATTAAGGAATGGCATGGACGAAGGCGAAAAATCTGAGCTCTGGAATTTTGTTAAAAGCAACCAAGCAAAAGTATGTTTTGTCTTTGATGGGCTAGACGAAGTTTCCATTGAGGGCTTGCCATCATATTTTAAAAATATGATTGCAGAAAACTGTATTCTCTCTGACTGCCCTGTGATTGTTACTTCTCGGAAAATAAGGGATAAAAACTCAAAACAAATGTATGACACACAATTGTCGATCAAAGGATTTGATTATGATCAAGCAAGGCTCTTTATTGAGAAACGCATTAACGAAATGAACTCACATATAACACAAAGATAAGAGCTTCAGATTTTTTGCAGGAACTTGAGAAATCTCATTACAAATATGTTTTGATAGATTTTATGCAGAGTCCCTTGTATACTCTATTGTTATGTGACATATGGATGAGATCAAACAACCTTCCCAACACACGTACAAAACTCTATGAAGAAATCGTCGATTATGTTGTGGACAGGTACAAAAAAATCACGATTGTAACTCACATTTCGAAGAGGCGATTAAGCCAGCTTGATTTCAATGGCGAAAATGTCGTACGAGGGTTTAACAACTCATAAGAGAAAAGTTTACTTCAGCGACAAAGACATCTGTCATATCGATGTATACGTGAGTTAGGACTCCTAACAAAAATATCAGAATTTCCATCCAGGTACGGGTTCTTTCATTTAACATTCCAGGAATATTTTGCATCAATGCATGTAGCCCGTCTCTTTGAGGTAGATAGATGCAAATTTATTGAGGCTATTACGTTATTATGTCAAAGAACATATTTTCGATATGACACTGTATTTGCATTTATTGGCGGCAAGTTGCAAAATGATGTTGAAGAAATCTTTAAGCTAATGCAGGAAGAACGCATCTTCCCAAAAGGCTACTTTGATCCGAGGCAAATTCTGTATGAAGGTTGTTGTACATCAACTGCAGTTTTTGAACAATGTGCCGAGTTCATGCCGCAACACTTCACAGTTGACTTGAACACGATGGTTAGTCATTCCGACAATAACAGACTAAACTTGAACACTGCTATTTTGCAATGCCCACGTTTAAGATCCACAAAAGTAACGTTAAAACTGTCTGCAAAGAATGACCATATGGAAGTAATGAATAGATTATATAAAGTACTCCAAAAAAATGGGAAAAAAGATATGTCTATCAACGTCAGGTTAATTATTGACTTGAATGATTTTAAAGGCAAATGTGGAGGTTATGTTGACAATTTTACATTCATGAATAATTCTGAGCGTCATTCTCTTACGGACTTAGAACCATTAAACATAGATAAAATACGCGTTAGAATATCCAAACGCGTTGAATCACCAATCGCTTTCAACGACCGTCAAGTAATAGCAGTGCTAAAAGGCTTATCACAGGCGTCTGCCGATGTTCTTTCAATTAAGGTCATACCTCCTGCAAATTTAGAATTCATAAGAGGTGTAATTGGTTCCCTTAGTAGCAACAAGATGAAGAGCTATATTTTTATGGAGTTTTGTTTTTATTGCCCTGAATATCGGTCAACATCCTTTCTGATTATTATTAAAGCAACGTTTGGAAAGTTTCAAATTTATTTCTATATAAAGAAGATGCAGTTCAGGTTAATGGGTCTGCATAAGATACTTTCAACATTTGCATCCGTTCATAAAAAGAAATTAACTCTGGGGATTACATGTCATTTTGAACTAAATACGAAAGTCATACCTGATATAACTGATGTGTTTCACAGATTTGGATCGGTTGATATCGATTGGTTACTTATGTCAATTGAAGGTTCTAGTGACTTAAACAAAGAAGAGATATGTCGTAGTATTTATGCAATTATGAAAGCCATGTCAGAAGTGTCCGTTACAAGGTTTGAAATGAAGGATTGCCTGCTGGAAGTTTAGAATTAATGAGAGAAGTGTTTCGTTATATTTATTGCAATAAGTTAATAAGGCATATATCTATCCATTTTGGTCGAAGACTGGCTCATGACAGGCTCGACAGAGACGATATATACACTGAAATACACGTTGGAAAGATTAACATCAATTACTTTGTAATACGATGGACTTCAGTTTAGCGGATCTCCATAGGTCTCTTTCAACATTTGTAGCTCTCGCGAATGAGAGCGTATCGCTAGATGTTTGCCTCACTTCTAATCTAAGCGAGAAAACTGAGTCCGAAATGGCTTATGTGCGAAGTTTACCTCTTGGAATTTAGAATTCATAAAAGATGCACTCGGATATCTCAGTAGCAATGAGTCAGAGAGGAATGTTTGTGTCACATTTCACGACATTTGCCAAAAGCCAACCTCCAACTGTCTATAACCTCTGATAAGTTTCAAGTTCTTTACAAAATGAATACGATGGATTTCAAGTCAACTGATCTTGATGAGTTGTTTCCAACGTCTTTATCTGGTAATGAGAAAGTAACACCAGATCTTATTTTAACGTATTCGTTGGATTATAAAATGAAAGTAGACATACCACATATGCTTTGCAAACTTGCATCGGCTGAATTCGGACGGTTGACATTAGAAATAAGTATTCTTCGCGATGATACAAAGTGGAAAAACCTCTACTCTCGTATTATCACCATGGTGATAGCGCTATCACGAGTGCCTGCCCATAAGCTTGAGCTTGTTATTAAAGACTTGCCCGTTAAGAATTTAGAATTCGTGAGAGATGTATTTGGTTGTCTTAGCAGTTGTAAGATACTGATGTCTGTTCATATGATATTTCGTGATGATGTCCTTGGCTGTAAGGAACAAGGCGAATTTGCAATCTATGCAAGGTTTGGAAAGTTTCATCTTTTATGGAAAAGGAGTGACAGGGATTTTAATCTCTTCAGTCTACGTCAATCATTGATAGAATCTTTATCGATGGATAACGACAGTGTAAAATTTGCTGTTAGAGTGGATCATGATTTAAAAGGCAGTACAAATAAAGAGTTAACAGAAATATTGGAAAAGTTCGTATCAGTTGATATTGCAATTATGTCACATTACATATGGTATGATACTAACGTTGAAATTCAAGACGTTTACTCTTGTACATCTGATATGCTGCAACGTTTGTCAATGATTAGTGCAAAATCGTTTGTCATCGAAGAATTCCGTATGAAAATATTGAGTCCATCAAAGCTGTACATACCAATCTTGAGAAAAGTGCACCTGGTAAAGTAACGCATATATTCTTTAGACCTTCTTCGTGTTACCAGTATGTGAACTAGACGTCTCTGAACACACAACCCTTATAGCTAAGAATCAAAAGCATACCCGCGAATTTGGTATTGGTAAATCTAAACTCGACATCGTCAGTTTGCATCAAGAGCTTCAAGAAGAACTTTCAACTCACGATCAAAAATTCCTCATGAATGCACAGATAAATGCACTTCAAATATTGAAGACGACATTCGATATGTACTAGACGGGTCGAAGAGTATACTGTTCAATAATATAGAATATGTTGAAGGATCACGTAACTTGTCACCAGCTATTGACGTGTTAGAGAAGTTAGCTGAAGTGAATACCGATCAGTTGTCATATAAAAGTAACAAATCTCTCGGTTATAAATTACCCAAGTCAGTTGTCGATACTATGCTGCAATGTCAGTCTGCTCATACGGTTGTCATATCATCAGTTAAACAGTGCGATGACATCGAAATATCAGAGAATATTGAACAGCTAGTCAGTGAAGGGATAATCATACACAGAGTAAAATTGTTTGGTAGAAAAGTGGCCATACAAGGCACGTATGCCAAGGAAACAAATAAATTGTCTAAGGTCATTGAAGTAGAATTTACTTTGAAAAGCAAGTCCAATATTGACTTCTGCTTTGATAGTTCTACAGTAAGCCGTTCCATACTGCATGACGGCAATGCCTTGATGTACATGAAACTGTTTAACAGTTTGCAGACAGTCGCTAAACATAAGTCTCTTTGTATCGACCTCGATGTCATTTTGTCGACTGAATTTCAGACTTTTATTCATGCGAGTTTACAATTGAAAATATCCTCGACTGTGTTTCAGCGTTGCACTGCCTATCACAAGCTACCATTGTAGGTGGAAAGATCACCTCTACTGATAATTCTTCGGAAAAGTGGACAGACATATGTTGTAAAGAGTCACTACAGATGTTGACGTTCGGAGACTGTAATTTGAATAGTAGCTGTCAGTCCGTGATTGACAGTTTCAGTAAAGCAGATGAACGCAGATGTAATAAGCTAAAGATAGTACTCTGTGATTCACTATGTTTGCAAAACATGAATTTGATGAAAGACGTGTTATTGTCCAAGAGCTTTGACTTGATTGATGCATGTGAGTCAGTCTCACAAGGAAATACAGTTTTCAGTCTAGAAGGCAAATCTGTCAGTATTTTTGCCTCCGTATGCGCAAAGGAAGAATTGAAGTAAATTTTCATTACATTTAACACTGGATCTCTAACTTGTTATCTAACTATTTCATAAGAATATAAAAAACAAAAGCCCGTCATAATGAGATTTTTAAATTAATGTATTTAGGTCACAGACTGGGGTACTGTTATGCAAAATAGAATATCACAATGGAGTGCATTGAATGAAAATATGTCTATGTATTTCATGTAAATAAGCAAACCTAATACAATCCTACATTGATGTGTAAGTTTGGAAAATTATCAAGATGAAGGGATTCGATTCAAACATATCTGCAAACTTAGCTGTGATGCTATAACATCATGGATGAATTTAACAGCTACATTTACAGCCAAAATTGACCTGTTCTGAAACAGTTGTAACCTAAATGTTACAGAGGAATTCACAACCGGTAGCGATAATTCTCTGACATACGGTATCCTGCATAAAGTCAAAACTGATTATTATACTGGATATTCCACTTATGCATGGCTTATCCACCTCACTAGTCAATGACAAACCCTATGTGGATATAGGAAAATTACATATTTTTTTTTTGTAGCCCTGCAATACATTATTTTAATATTTCTTATCGTGAAAGTATTTTTAACAAGATCGGCATAATCGATGTCAAGGTACAAGTCCAAGTAAGAAACCTTCAAGTTCTGAGTGATGTTATAAATTTTGTCTTCAGTATTAAATCATGAGACACATAAAACTACATTTCTACTTAAATACCACACAGTGTTATGTTTAAAGCTTAGAATAGGGGCGACCACACAGTACGGAACGAATTGTTTCGATTTTAGTAGCTACGTGATGTATACCGTGGCAGGTCAGGTACTTATTCCCTTTCTCATATCCACCCGGTTGGGATTTCTTAAAAAATCATTCTATCATCATAAAGTTTTATTTTTTTACTGATATTTAGAAGATTTTGTTATATTTTCGTCTTGTAAAAGGGACAAAAGTTGTAACTTTTGACAGTAATTATATATTTTTTGTTCTTTGGAACAAGTTAGCTCATGTGAAATATCATAACAAACTAAGTAATTCTAATTCGGACAAAAAATCTGGTCAAAAACAATGACATTCAGAAATACACTCATAAAATTGACAAGACGAAATAATCTTGTTAGATGAACAATACATTTCAATTTTAAAAAAGTGAAAACTACATTTTAAAAGTTACAACTTAGATTCAATTACTTTGTGTATTTTTTACTTTGCCTTCATTAGTTTACTTATGGTATTGTGTATTGTGTATTTGTTAATATGCTTTATAATGATGAAAATTGACACGAGTGTTCGATTTTCTATTTTGTTTGAAAGCAATGATTTACTACTGTTTGTTTTCATATGTTGAACAAAAAAACGAGTAAACTGGACTGAATGATGTAAGACGCTAGATCAAGTTAAAACTTTTATTTCATGACATCAAACGATTGATAATTATTATTTGCACACACATATATCTCTTTTAATTAGAAGTTATAGAAACTCCATTTGTCTTTCATGTCACGATATTGCCATATCCTTGGGTCAGCCGAGCACAGAGGACATGGTTAATATAGCATTCTTTCTTGACCAGGTAGTTGACTGAGAATTTTTTTCTGATTTCACAATTTGTATTGCACTGTGATAATATTGTATCATAATCACCTACTAATCTCTTGCACAGTACATTTGTTCAGGAATGTTTGATGCTGTAAATAGTAGGATGCGTTTGTTTTGTATGAGTGTGTACATTTTTCTTTTCTCTGTATATCTAGATTAATAAGCTTACCGGTCGTTTTTTTATCACTGTCCTTATCATACATCACTTAAAACCAGGAAACACTGAAACAAACTTGTAAATAATGTTAAAGTACATGATTGTTGTAATTATGTTATTTTTGTCCCTGTTTTATCTTTTTATCTATATATTCCATTATTATGTTCCGGACGTAGGCATTGCTTTGCATGTGTTATGCTGTTTGATCAATTTTAAGTATTTGAAATAACTTTTGTTGAGTAACTAAAATTTAAGAATGTGATTGCATAATTTTATTAAATTTCATGTTCAGAGAAATACATTACAATCATATGAAATGATACATCGTGTCACTTGTTTCTCCATTCATTGTAAGTCTTAATATTTTCAATGAGTCAATGACCTTTTTATCACAGAAAGATGTCCAGCAGTAATTATTGTTACCTGAATGAAAATTTACCGGGTATGGGTTAAGTTTAGTCACTTTTTTCAGTATGGTAAGAAGAATTGCAAAACATTTTTTCTCACTGTAGATATATCCACAAACGGTCAGGTTCTTAGGAACATTCCTAAGTTATACAATGGAAGGCTAACCCTTGACCTGTGCTTTTTATTCAAAATAATCAATTCACATTATAGTTCACCAAATATTTTAAATAAAATTTGCTTTTATGCCCAGTAGGAATTTACGCAAGAAACCCCTTTATAAACCAGACTTGTGTTCTGTTAATTGCAGAAAATTCTCGACGGTGCACAGATGCATGTCTGTTTTTAACGATATCTCTTTCAAATGTAATATAGATATTTTTACTATGCTGTGTAGTTTTAAAACTATTTTATCCAGTCATTTTAACAGTTCTCTTTTTTGATTTTTGTATGTTTTTTTCAATTTAATGTAACGTGTCACTTTTATGGTTGTATTGTACATTTGTCTTGTGATGGTGTGACTTTTTTGTTTCGCATTTTCGGCGCGCCCTTCGGGCGCAAGTTTGAGGGTATGTACTGCGGCATTTTGTAATACGACGCATTTTGTAACAACTTACGCAAAATGTAATAAGGGTATCAGCATTTTGTAATAAAATGGTCTACGCATTTTGTAATAAGGGTATCAGCATTTTGTAATAAATTATTGTTTACGCGATTTGTAATAAGGGTATCAGCGTTTTGTAATAAAACGCGTTTTGTAACATTAGTTAACGCATTTTGTAATAATTATAAACATCCGCTGATATTGTATGTATTTTAAAATGCTTTGCGGTTTCTGAATACGTAAAAATCTGATAGCATATAATGATATCGAGATTATATCTAACTACCGGTGCTAGGTTATCATATCAACGCCATATAAGGGGGTCTGAGTTGACATTCAAATGCAATTGAAGACAGAATGAGATTATGCGATTTATAATTGAGAAACAAACTGAGAAAGTTTTTGTTGGTTTTACATACAGTACTGTACTTTGAAAAGACAATATACTGCAGACCTTCCTGCATTTTTAGCTCACGTGTGTAAACACGTGGGCTAATGTCATAGCGATGTCTGTCTGTCTGTCCGTGTGTGTGTGTGTTTAGGTGTTGTGTGTGTGTCTGTCTGTCTGTCTGTTTACACGATAACTCAAAAACGCCTGAACGGATTCAAGTCAGATTTGGTACACATGTACCATATGCTACTTGCAAGAACTGATTAGATTTTGTTTAGCGTGGCTTGCATATTAATGAAGTTATGCAATATCGTTTTTTTTCCGTTCTATGGTTTCCCTATGGAGACGGTCATGACAGTGTAGACATATATCAAGAAATACTGCACAAAATTTCATGAAACTTTTCACAGATGACAATCTAGAACATTATGATGATACTGTGAGTGTCATGTCAATTATCATCTCATTTGCATATTTAATGAACTTTTGTTATTAGTGAATAACTCTGAAATTCCAGCACCAAACTTAATGATACTTGCAACAAATATTGATCTGATATATATATAATTATACTTAGAAGCATTAGGCAGTGTCAAGTTAAAAAATAGCTCATTGCATATTTTATGAAGGTTTGTAATTAGTCATATAACTCCGATATAACTTCACCATATGTGATGAAATCTGCTGCAGATACTGATCCGACTGATATCTAACTGTAGTGTAAAGCATTTAGTAGTGTGAAATTAATTAAGGGTTCATTTGCATATTGAATGACCTTTCTTATTAGGTATATAACTCTGAAATCACGGCACCCAAGTCAGTGAAATTGGGTACAGATATTGTTTTGATAAATATCTAATTGTACTGAGAAACATTTGGAAATATCAAGTTAACAAATAGGTCATTTGCATATTTTATGAAGTTTAGTAATTAGTGATATAACTCCAAAATAACTGCACCAAATGTAATGAAATCTGCTGCAGATACTGATCCGACAGATATCTAATTGTGGTGTAGAGCATTTAGTTGTGTGAAGTGAATTAAGGGTTCATTTGCATATTTAATGAACTTTGTAATTAGTGATATTACTCCAAAATTACAGCGTTAAATTTGATGAAACTTGCTACAGATGTTGATCTGATAAATATCCAATTGTACTGAGAAGCATTGAGCAGTGTCAAGTTAATGATTAGCTCATTTGCATATTTCATGAAGTCTTATAATTAGTCATATAACTCCGAAATAACCTCATCAAATGTGATGAAAACTGCTGCACATACCGATACGACAGATATCTAACTGTGTTGTAAAGCATTTAGTAGTGTAAAGTTAATTAAGGGTTCATTTGCATATTTAATAAACTTTGTAATTAGGTATATAACTCTTAAATTTCGGCACCAAATTTTGTGAAACGTGCTACAGATATTGATTTGATTAGCTACAGATATTGATTTGATAAATATCTAATTATGCTATGAATCATTGAACAGTGTCAAGTTAATTTAGGGTTTATTTGCATATTTAATGAACTTTGTAATTAGTGACATTACTCTAAAATTAAATAAAACGTGCTACAAATGTTGATCTGATGGATATCTAATTGTCCCATAAAGCATTGAGCAGTGTCAAGTTAATTAACAGCTCATTTGCATATTAAATAAAGTTTTGTAATTAGTGATTAAACTCTGAGAGTACTTTGCGAAGTTTTAAAAAAAAACCTGCTACATACAGTGATATAACAGATATCTCATTGTTCTGTGCAGCGTACTACTATTAATGAATCTGTTGTAAAACACGTGAGCATATTAAGTTCATATCTGGTTTTATTATACTAATGATGTACATGCAACAACACCAACCTTATCCAGAAATGGTTCCCTTGTGACATTTTGAGGGTTTCGGTCTGATTTTTAGGGTGTTGCTACATTATTTTATTTTTTTTATTTTTTTTTTACAAAAGAAAACAATAAATATTGTTTTTGGTTACAATAAAATTGTGTATCTTATGTTTTTGCATGTATATTGGATGAAGTTTGCAAAACTCGAATAATCAAATTCTGAGTTTGCAAAATGAT